>NW_026652285.1:104211965-104452878 GCF_009828535.3 Hylobates moloch
TTTTTTTTTTTTTTTTTTTTTGAGACGGAGTCTCGCTCTGTCATCCAGGCTGGAGTGCAGTGGCGCAATCTCGGCTCACTGCAAGCTCCGCCTCCCGGGTTCACGCCATTCTCCTGCCTCAGCCTCTCCGAGGAGCTGGGACTACAGGCGCCCGCCACCACGCCCGGCTAATTTTTTGTATTTTTAGTAGAGACGGGGTTTCACCGTGGTCTCGATCTCCTGATCTCGTGATCCGCCCGCCTCGGCCTCCCAAAGTGCTGGGATTACAAGCGTGAGCCACCGCGCCCGGCCAGGATTTTCTTAATGACAAAAAGTTAGTTTATAGTTATGTTGTGCTTATGATAAAAATTTTGCTGATGGGGTTGTTTTTTCTTAGAAATTTGTTTGAGTTCTTTGTAGATTCTGGATATTAGCCCTTTGTCAGATAAGTAGATTGCAAAAATTTCCTCCCATTCTGTAGGTTGCCTGTTCACTCTAATGGTAGTTTCTTTTGCTGTGCAGAAGCTCTTTAGTTTAATTAGATCCCATTTGCCAATTTTGGCTTTTGCTGCCATTGCTTTTGGTGTTTTAAACATGAAGTCCTTGCCCATGCCTATGTCCTGAATGGTATTGCCTAGGTTTTCTTCTAGGGTTTTTATGGTTTTAGGTCTAACATTTAAGTGGGCGAAGGATATGAACAGACACTTCTCAAAGGAAGACATTTATGCAGCCAACAGACACATGAAAAAATGCTCATCATCACTGGCCATCAGAGAAATACAAATCAAAACCACAATGACATACCATCTCACACCAGTTAGAATGGCAATCATTAAAAAGTCAGGAAACAACAGATGCTGGAGAGGATGTGGAGAAATAGGAACACTTTTACACTGTTGGTGGGACTGTAAACTAGTTCAACCATTGTGCAAGACAGTGTGGCGATTCCTCAGGGATCTAGAACTAGAAATACCACTTGACCCAGCAATCCCATTACTGGGTATATACTCAAAGGATTATAAGTCATGCTGCCATAAAGATACATGCACACGTATGTTTATTGCGGCACTATTCACAATAGCAAAGACTTGGAACAAACCCAAATGTCCATCAATGATAGACTGGATTAAGAAAATGTGGCACATATACACCATGGAATACTCTGCAGCCATAAAAAACGATGAGTTCATGTCCTTTGTAGGGACATGGATGAAGCTGGAAACCATCATTCTCAGCAAACTATCAGAAGGACAAAAAACCAAACACCGCATGTTGTCACTCATGGGTGGGAATTGAACAATGAGAACACTTGGACACAGGAAGGGGAACATCACACACCGGGGCCTGTTGTGGGGTGGGCGGAGCGGGGAGGGATAGCATTAGGAGATATACCTAATGTAAATGATGAGTTAATGGGTGCAGCACACCAACATGGCACATGTATACATATGTAACAAACCTGCATGTTGTGTACATGTACCCTAGAACTTAAAGTATAATAAAAAAATATAAAAAAATTTGTAATAAGGAGTCTTCTATAGAATACAACCATAAGATGGATATTGATATGCAAATTTGAATATTCCATTGATCAAATTATACTCCTTTTTGGAGATTTTTTTGTTTTTAAAACCTATTTATTGCTTTAAAAAAACAATTGCTTTTAAAAACTATATATGACATATGCACAGAAAAAGTCTAGAACAATATCCATCCTAATCTTGATAACTTTTTCAGATAACAAAAACATTAAAAAATAATGTTTTTTTTCAAAATCTTTTTTCAAAATCTACATATGTATATACCATTATTGTTCTATTTCCTAGCTTAAAAAAGAAAAACAAAACTTTTTAGACCGGCAGCCATGTTGCATTTCTAGCCAACATCAAACATAATGAGTGGCACATAGTAGGTGCTCAGTGGAAGTGCAATGGGGCGGGACGCAGTGGCTCACATCTATAATCCCAGCACTTTCAAAGGTCAAGGTGAGAGGATCATTTGAGCTCAGGAGTTTGAGGCTGCAGTAAGCTGTGATCACACCACTGCACTCCAGCCCGGGTGACAGAGGAAAAACATGCCTCTAAAAAGAAACAAAAAGGGGAGTGGGGGAGGCAATTGATGTCTTTTAGATATAGATTCTGCCTACTGGACAGTAGTTCTAGAATAGGATTCCAGGATAATGTAAGCCCAAAAAGCTCAATGATGTGAAAAGGCAGCAGTCAATTTTCACAGGAAATAGGCTACTAAGTATAGGAAATCATTTCTATGTTGTATTCTTAGGACATAGTAACCACTCTTCTCTTTGAAACTATTTTGAGTGACTTATTATAAATTTATAATGACAGTTGTGAACACCTCTCACTTTTTTTTTTTTTTTTTTTTTGGCATGAGAACAGTCTGTTGATTGCCCTGATGCTTAAAATAGTTTCTAAGTGTCCTCATAATAGCATGTCACCTGTAAACAGGTTTCAAGCCAATGCAAATTAACAAATGGTGAACAGATGGACTAAGAACTGACTTTTGTCAAGAGAGAGTTAGCAACAAATACTTTTTGGCTCCAGTCTTATGGGACCATTAGAAAGTCTTTTACTTCTTGCCAAACATCTTGCCTCAGTAGACAATCCATGCAGGGAAAATGACAAGTTACAAGGCCCATTAGACTTTAGAGAGCTAAAAGTTGAGATTTGCAGAATCACCAAATCAACACATGAGAAACAACAGATAGAATAACGGCCCTTAAGAAGCATTCTGCCAAATAGTCAAAACTCTGGCTTGCATCACTAAAAGCAGCTGTCCCTGTAGTGAGCTTTTTGTAAAATACGGCCCCTGTGCGTGCAAGCAACAGACACAAGCTACTTGTCGAGGCTGGCTGGTTACATTCCTCCTATCCTGGAAGCAAGTGTGAACTGGGAAGAAAGCCTGAAAGTCACGGAAGTGGTGGCATAAGAGTGTCCACCAGCTAGAGAAAGGATCCCCAGACCAGTCACCCCTTGGGATCCCCCCGGCTCTTCACTGGTCTTTCTCCTCCTCATTCGTCAAGTCTCTGCCTCATGTTGGCTCCTCAGAGAAGCCTTCTTTGATCACCCTATTTAACAGTATCTCCCACTCCCATACCTTACCCCACTCTGTAGTCCCTTCCTAGCACTAAGCGTAACTACAAATCATGGCATTAATTTATTAATTTGTTGAGGGGTGCTTTTTTGGTCTCCTTCCACCCCCGAAATGAAAAGCTTAACAAAGATGGCACAATGTCTGTCCTGCCTATGTTTATATCCTTGGGGCCTAGAAACATGCCTGACACATAGTAGGTACAATAAATATTTGCTAACCAAACAGCAAATGAGACCTTGAGCAAAGGTAAACAATCAACTCATATATGCAAACACTCCCTTGGACTAGAAAAGAATGTTGTTTGTAACTGAGGATGTAAACAGAAGAAGGTATAAGGGGTGAGCAGGACAGGCAAAGGAACATCTCTCGGGCATCTGGCCCTCCCAGAGGAGTGTGCACAGTGACAGAAAAGGGACTGATGTGCCCACATTTCTCATTCCACATCATTGAGTGAGCCTTTGCACTCACCTACTAGGGCTTCTAATACAAAAGAACCCAACAGGTTGAACGAACCAAGTGGATGAATCAAGTGTGGCATATTCAAAGGAAGACTACACTGCAACAGAAAAAGGACAACTGCATGAATCTAACAGATATGATGTTGAGTGAAAAGAAGCTCATACAAAAAAATGACACTGCATGATTCCATTTATATGAAGTTCAAAGACAGGCAATATTAACTGTTTAAAGAAGTCAGAATGGTGTTAAATTTGGGAAGGAGGGCAGCACAGGTATAGACAGAGAACAATGAGGAGGAACCCTTATGGGATTCTGGAAGTGGTGGCTACATGGATGTACACAAGTGTGAAAAAATCATTAAACTGTATGCTCTGTGAAGCTTACTGTATCTGTTATCCTTCCTAATGGGAAAAAGAAGAGCACATATACTACTATTTTTAAACATGAACAAAAGAACCTAGCATTTATTCTAATCTCAGCTCTAGCAGGTTCTCTAGGTGGTCTGCAGCTTAACCAAATGTGCTCCTCAGCTGTCTCATTTATAAAATAAGGACAACTGTACTCATATTCTACCACTTTTGGGAACGTGATAAGGAAACAAATAATAAGCCGTGAGGTCTCTTAAAATCCTAGGTGGAAAAGTCACATACAAAATATGTAAAATAAACTGCATTATAGCTGTTTCACAAAGATCTATGCAAATTATGTTACCATCATGCTTGGTTTCTAATCCTAATAGATGCCTTTTTAAAAGAAAGAAATAATTCTGGGCCGGGTGTGGTAGCTCATACCTGTAATCCCAGCACTTTGGGAGGCCGAGGCAGGTGGATCACCTGAGGTCAGGAGTTCGAAACCAGCCTAGCCAACACAGTGAAACCCCATCTCTACTAAAAATACAAAAATTAGCTGGGCATGGTGGTGTGCGCTTGTAATCCTAGCTACTTGGGAAGCTGAGACACGAGAATTGCTCGAACCCGAGGGGGTGGGGGAGAGCAGAGGTTGCAGTGAGCCGAGATCATACTACTGCATTCCAGCCAGGGTGAAAAAGCGAGACTCCGTCTCAAAAAAAGGAAGGGAGGGAGGGAATTTTGAAGAAAACAGTAACTTTCTACTACCCAAAAACAAGTACAAGGTAAAAAAGTTCGCCCAGTACTAAAGTAATTTTTCAAATCCATCACTCACTGAGGTGGTAGGACAAGAGTTGTGGGCTGAGCCTTTGGTCTACGTTTGGCAGATACTCCCATCTGATTAGCGGAACGCTTCAACGACTGCTGATTTAAAAGGCCAGATGCTAGTCCTGCATGGTACTGCAACTGCAGAGAAAAACAAAACAAAAAGGGAAGAAAAATAGCATTTGGTAAAAGCAGGACAAATGGTATTAAACTAGCAATGCTTGATAATCTTATCCCCTTAGAACATTTTAAGTAACTTCAAATACAACTGCTCACATTCTGCTTCAAGGAATTTATCCATAAAAAGATAATCAGACAAACAGGAAACGAAACAAGAACAAGACTGTTCATCACAGCATTACCTCATGATGAAAAACTGGAAGCAGTCAGAATGTCCAACAACTGACTGTGAAATTGATTAAAATAGAGAAAGAACTTCACAACACCATTTTGTTGAATTAAAAGAAAAAAGGTTCCATTGTAAACAGAGAGGCACTTAAAAAAATGTTCTCTAAAATGCTAACTGTATTTTTCAGTAGTAGAATTCGAGTGATTTTTACTTTCTCCTTTATTTTTCACTACCATTCATATGCTTTATGTAAATGGTTTTAAAGCCTATGTAATTTTTTAATAAGAAAATCCAGAGGTTTTCCTTAGAGACAAAGTAAGTTCTGGGAAGTCTTGCTACCACCATATCTTGCTTATAATAAAAACCTTAGAATTTGTAGTCTACCGCAGTACACCATGACCACGACATGGCTTATCATACACAGATTCAAACATACTATGAGTCTGCATTCAGAACCACTGAGCTATCTTTTCAATGGTTAAATTACAAATATCAATCATAAGAACAAGCTCATGAATATATCTTACAACAATGTATACAAATGGATATAGGCTCATTGAAGAGAATCGAGTGGAGAAGCCAATTTCAAGTCCATGGACATGCAATTGGAACAATGTCATGGAGGTAAAGAAGCTGCATGCTTTAAATGTGTCTGGTGCCAGCATCCCTTGCTTGATCCCTGGACAAACTGCTGAGCTTCATGGTGACTTAGGATAGATAACTTTACTTCTCTATACTTCAATTTCTTACTGGGAAAGAAAAATGATACTGCCCAGTTCTAAACCAAACAAGACTTTGAATTCTAATTTATGTAAAATATAATATACACATTTTAAGTGAACAGTTTAATGAGTTTTGACAAATGTATATACCTGTATAACTACCACCCCAAACAAGATAAAGCAACTTTCCATCATTACAGAAAGCTCATTTGTGCCCTAACGCAGTCAATCCCCTTAGCACCTAACATCAGGAAATTCTGATTTAAAATATAACTCATCATTCTCACTCCTTGCTAAATGAAGCTTATATCCAATTTGACGTGTGACAATAACTTTTAGTTTCCCTTTCTAATCCTATACTTTTGTATTTTAGATCATAAGAGTTGTCATCAATATCGCTATAATAAAATTATCCTTGAAAGGTATCCCAATTTTGAGCAGATGTAAATAAAAGATTCACATGTGAAAATGCCAAGCTAAGAACTTGGATAGAGACCATTTATAACATCCAATATGTTTCTTCCTCTCTTCTCAAATTAAGCAAGGTCTTTCAAACATTTATTTAGAATTATCTAAACATACAAATAGTAATTCATTCTAAAGCTCTGAATCAATTTCTTCTCAAAATGCTCTTCCAAGGCACAGATTTTCTTTGCCAAGTCAGCTGCATTACAGCTCATGGTAATGAAACTGGCGACCACCATATAAAAGGGGCTGGGCCTTGGATGCAAAGGGCAATAACGTTCTGAAAAATAAATGGCCTCACCTAAAGCCATAGGGCTGCATGCAAATAGAGAGCAAAGAAAACAAAACCAATTGAAATGATCTGCTCCTGGAAAGTGGCTATAAAAATGAGGATATCCAGTGATTCAGTACGACAGAAGTATCTGTGTTTGGAGCATCCATACTGCTTTTTAACAGGCTCTTGATTTACTTGGTCGATTTGCTGTGGGAACCTTACAGGTGCCCAATACAAGACAAACATACATCACATTCATAATAAAGATGGAGCTCTTTTCAGGGTGGAACGGGGGGCAGCATAATTTGGCTCTAACAACTCATCTTAGACCAATGAATTTTGCTCAAATTTGTTTTTTTCCTACAGATTTCTTAAATGGGAAATCAATGGAGGCAAGGGACAGTACAAGTTTGAAAGACAATGTTTCAAAATGTCAGCTTACTTGGGTTTCGATTTTCCCTGCCAGAATTTGCAATGAGTGCAATATGCATGGGGCTTTATGGAATTACAGGGAAAGACAGCTTGGCAGGGGCCTCCTCCTGGCTCAAGGAATCGTCTCTCCTTTTGGCTCTCCTCCTTTGTATTTATTAGGGTCCATGCAAGCTCAGCCATTCCAGCCCTGCTGACTCTTTCAGTGGAAGAGGCCTGCTAACTATGCAGAGTGGCAGGGTGATTTTGCCCACCTGGCATCATTTTGATCATTTGCTCAAACAAACAAAACCCCAAAACAGCAGAAATGTACGCTAACTGCTATCTGTCTTTTAAAGGGTTCCTTTGAAACCTCAACCATCTTGGATGCTCTCAATGTACAGTGCACCTCTAACAGCACACATAGGTGCAAGGACTCTTCTTCCCCCAAAACAAAATCTGCCCTTGAGAGCTGACTCACAATGATTAAGCAGCACTTGTTAATCATATGTATGTATCCCAGTTTCCAGGAACACGGCTCTGACTGTCAAGATCTATAAGGGGCCTATTAAATATTTACTGAACCACCTTTATAATGGGAGAAAAGGTCAAAGTTAATAAAACTGACAGGCAGCTCCTGTTCAAATGGATTATACATTATTTAAGCACCAATACTCCATTCCATGGAACACAGTTTAGATCTGAAGAGGCTCTTGGAAAATTTTCACTCAGCCAATGGTTCTAAAACAGCAGAAGGGAGTTCAGAGTGAATCTACAAATTAACATTAGAAACATATAACTTCCCAAAATACTGCCATAAGTTCTCAATTACAGGTTCTGTAATATTTTTCTATAAAAATATATTTCAATAAACATACTTCTCTCCAAATGTTTTGTGGCATGGAAACTATTTCAAAAAGCAACTTATCAAAGTTCTAATGTGATTTTTCTATTGAAGATCGTTTCTCCACTAACCAGCAGGAATAAAAATGAAAGAAGGAGAGAAATGATCTATTCTTTTAACTTCCATATCTTTCAAGTGCAGGGAATGGGAGTGTGTATGTGGTGAGCTGGAGGGAAGGTTCGTGATTTACTGTTAAGTTACTGCTCCACAGGAACAGCCATTTCCATGTTGCAGTGTTCTCTGGATTTTTTGGAGTATTTCTCTCAGTTACAATTTTGCTATCAATTTCCACTTTCTATTTTCTATGAATGACCTAGGATTGTTCTATCGGTTCTCCACCTAAAGCCCTTTCTAACTGATAATATCTACTAATTACCTCTATACCTGAGAAAATTTTAACAATTAATAATGATCTGAGGAAAGACCAATTAAAATTAGGAAAACTCTGATTTACTGAATCGTTTTTAAAATAATGCTGTTTTAGTCATATTGAATATGTAAGAGGCTCCAAGTTATCAGGCAGGGTCCTGATGAAATGTAAGTGGGAGAGGAAGGGCCTCTGTAATCAGCAGCCTCTTTGGAAATGTGCTCCTGGGCTTTGCTACTACCAAACTGGGTGACCTTACACATCTCCTGTCCCTCTCTAGAAAATATGCATGACATTTTCTCTGAGGACCCACCAAACTCTAAAATTTGATTCCTTTGTATTTCTAAAGGTAGAAAGGTATCTGACATGAAGGAATGTCCCTACAATATTAATACAAGAGACTTAACAAACCTTTTTCTGTTAGATAGCCAAGGTCTTTATAGAATCCTCTTTTAAAGAGTCCGAACTATTGGGAGTCAAAATACAATTAGCTTTAATACGCTTCAAATTACAAATAACAACAAATACTGGAAGGAAATGACATAAAAGGAAATGATAAAAACAGGATTCAAATGCAAAGTTTCTGACTTAAATCCTGGGTTCAAGAAATCAGATGAGCATGACCCCTCCCCCGTTCATTCTCCACTTGTATGATGTCTTCCACATTGTTCTGAATGCTTCTACCCGCCCCAAAATATTCATAGGTTAATGTTTCGCACTGGACCAAAGTCTGAAAAGAGAATAGAAGGAAATTCATCAAACCGATCATGTTCAATATACTAATGAAGCCAGTGGCATTCAATTAGGCCTAGTACTTAAAAGCTGAAGTGTATGCTGGAGGCTCCCTGGGGTCCCTGCTACAGCATCCCATCATATGCAGCACTCTCTCCCCTTGCCATCTGGCCCGAATCCCACTTTAAGAGAATCTGACAGTTTAAAACCTTAAAACTTATAAGCCAGATCAATCAAGATTTGATTCTTCTCACTATGAAAATCACTATTCCTTTCTCAAGATTCACCAAAGCCTTCTTTAAGGGTAAAGGGGAAAAAAGAGCTCTCCTGGACATAAGTTATGATTCACTTTATTTTTTAAATCACTTTGCATATAATTACATATAAGGGCAAAGAATGTCATAGAACTAAGTTATAATAAATTCTGTCTGGCTTAGACCAGAGGACCCACAGGAGGGCAGAAGAGATCAAGGGGGTAGGGAGCCCCACTATCTCATCTGCCAGTCACTCTAGGCCAATTTCCTTCTCCAAGCACAAAGCTCCTGTCTGTACTGGGAAATACGCCCAGGAAAGGCAGCCTTGTGTTATTCCTGGGTCTGGGAGTGAAGCTGCCACCCAGGGAGTCTTATCTCTAGGGCACAGACCTTGTTATTGATGACTCTATTCTGTACAATGTCCAGGACAGTGCATTGAATACAGGTGATGCTAATGAATTTGTCAACTAACAAGCAGACTGGCAGATTCGTGGGAATGCTGGCTTGGCTTGGCACTGCAACCAATCTAGAACAGACTGCCTCCATCTGACAGTCGTCTTATGGCTGGCCTCTTATGAAAGCAAACACACTGCTTTCTAGGTGCTCACTGTCATGATAGAACCACAAAAGAAACCTTTTTTCCTCTTATTCCAGTTGCCCAAAAAGTGGGTATGTTCACAGGCTTGAGCTTGGACCAAGCTCAAAAGAAAAAGGGGTCCACAGGGACTGCCCCTGGACGACTTCAAATCACAGAATTTAACAGTAGAGAAAGGCCACAGTAGATGCCAATCTTCCCCCCTACCCACAACCCCATTTCACATGAGAGGAGATACCAGCCTTTAAGAGGTCACTGACCCCAGGTCACACCATTTGCAGGAGGACGGTGGGCCATACGGGGTTTGCCTTAATAGCTCTGTCCCACGGGGATAGGTATGCTGCATCTTTCTAACTGGAGGTACTGACGTTTATCTTCCCTTCGGCAACAGAACACAGCGATCCCCCCTGGATGGGAGCTGGCCCATGCCAAGCAGGCAGCCACGTTCCCATCACCAGCCTCTCCTGGCTCCTGCTTGTCATGATAGAACCCTTCACTCTGCCCTCCTGCAGGCGCTGAGACGTTGCATGCTTTTCCCTCCCACTGACTCCAGTCATGTGTTAGGTGGTGAGTTTGAAGAAGTTTTAATATTCACAGTTAAATACTTTAGAGAAAAGAAATCAAGAAACCATAGTTTCATCAGAAAATCTAAATTCTAGATGCACAGTGGCATGTTGAACCTTCCTAGCAGTTTTGATATGGCTTTGTCATAGAGCAGTTGTGCTTCTGTCTAACGGGTTTCTAGGAGATTCCACACGTATACTCTGTTTCTACTGAAGAATTCTCTTTGAGAATGTATGTTATATATAATGATAGCAAGCAAGGACACTAGTGCCACTTCCCCTGTAGATCACTGACCAAAACAGCCAGAGCTGGCTGGCATAAGTGCACTGAAAATCCTTCCAGTGTATAACAGAACACGCCAAAGCCCACAGCCACAACCTAAGGACACATGACACCTGGAACAATCCACACTACGTACACCTGGATTAAGTCACACCCCATACAGCTGGGATGTGTGCTGCGACACTGGAAGGTAGGGTGCTAATCTGAGAGTCTCACACGGTTATGTTTCCCCAGACCATTAAGCTTTCAACTAAAACTAAGATTTGTGCAACATCAGGAAACTGTCACCACTGTGAGTTGCAAGGACCTTTGCCCCTCATTACTGAAATACATTTTGTTTCCAGCTAATGAGAAAGAATCATGTATTACAATAGAGTTCTGGTTCTTCCTTTGAACATAACTCTAAGCAAAAAACAGGCAAGCTTGTCTGGTATTGTCTGTGCCAAGGAAAACAGCTACAGAAAAATACCATAAATCTAATTGTTTTGCTTGGGTTTTAATCTAAATATCAGATAATGATATTAGCTTCTTTCCTCCTTTTATCTCCTAATGCTTCTTTCAAATAGCCAATAGTTTAGAAAAAACACCTTAGACTTAAGCTTTTATGGGTAAATAATCTTTTTACTTGGTCAAAACAGCATCAATAAACCATAAGAAGGAAGCCTCCAATTTACTTGCCTATTTGTTCTCTCCTGGAAGCTCAGTTTCAGCTCCTTCAATTACTAGGAAAGCAGGACAAGCAAATCTGGGCTGCGCTTCCTGCTCCACTGTGGCATTATTTATATGCTAAATGCCATTTGAGTTTCTTTCTTCCCTACATATTAGTGCTCAAATGTCCAAACTTCAAAAGCTATCCAAGAAGTAAACAGAGACGATGGATAGCAGCCCTTTTCTTTCTTAAATATCTGTAATGGTTAAGGTTGTTTAGATTGTTCTACTGCAACTCCCCAGAATTTACACCTTTATTAATAGGCCTTTCTCCACAACTGCTCCTGTTTACACTACAGCTGTATGCATGTTATCATCCTTCAAAGATGCCAGTCCGATAGAAGGAGAATGACTCACATATCTGAATGAATTCACTAACAAAGCAAACTAATGTGGCTAACAATGGAAGAAACAACCATCATAGGGATTATTTGTAAAGGGAAAGAGAAAGACAACTGAAGAATGGCAAAAGAAAGGGAAGATGAGCAGCTAAGAAAAGACAGACAAGGGTATATAAAAATTGGTGTTTTCCTGTCTCCCAGGAGCCCCCTCTCACTTCACACCAGGTGCTCACCCCATCTGCCTTCCATGGTCTCAGAGAGCAATGGACAGGGTCATAAAGAAAGATCACGTTGGAGAGTTACCTGGTGTCAGGGGTTGAATGTTTTTGTCTCCCCAAAATTCTCCTGTTTCAATACACATTGGCCTAATTCCCAATGTGATAGTATTTGAAGCTGGAGACTTTGGGAGATAATCAGGTTTAGATAAGGTCATGAGGGTGAAGCCCCCATGATGGGATTAATGCCCTTATAAGAAGAGGAAGAGATCAGATTTCTCTCTCTCCACCATGTGAGGATATAGCAAGAAGGTGGCCATCTGCAAACCAGGAAAAGAGCCCTCACCAGACACCAAATCTGCCAGCACCTTGACCTTGGACTTTCCGGCCTTCTGAACTGTGAAAAATAAATGTCTGTTGTTTACCCCAGTCTATGGTATTTTATTACAGTGGCCTAAACTAAGACACATGGCCACTTAAGAAGATGCAGGCCAAAAATATAAATAGGATCAATGCAAAATTTGACAACACAGTAATGAGAGCATCATGAGAGATTATTGACAGGCAGTGACAATGAATGAGAATATGCCCTCTGAAGAGAGACAACATGGTGGGCTATCTTGTTTGCCTATGTTTCTATTGGAGGAAGAAGGCCACGTCAGATGCACCATCGTGTTCTTGTCACCAGCTAAGGTTGAACCACCCCACAATCCCTATCCATTTGCATATTATACTTCTGGACTCAAGAAAAACAGATTGTGCATCTGATCTTTCAGTTATTAACCAAAGACAGAAGTAACAGGGAAGAATGACACATTTCAGGATTATCTTTATATTTCTACGAAAAATGTAGGATATTAGTTTTCAAACACGTACTTAAGGCCTGAATCAAAAGTCTACAAAGTAAGGCTAGAATTATGTCTGAGGTTCTAACACTAAAATTCTGTATGATAAATATTACTCTGAGCAGTCTGCGCTTGACTTCCTAGTACAAAAATCAACATCAGTGAAATTTAAATATGGAATGCAAACATTTTACTAGTCACCAAACGTCTCCAATTAAGGCAGCCAGTGAGGGGTTGGTGTATTAGTCCATTTTCACACTGCTGTAAAGATACTTCCAGAGACTGGGTAATTTATAAAGGAAAGAGGTTTAATTGACTCACAGTTCCACATGACTGGAGAGGCCTCAGGAAACTTATAATCATGACAGAAGGCATAAGGGAAGCAAGGACCTTCTTCACATGGCGTCAGGAAAAAGAAGCAAGCGAAGGAGGAACTTGCAAACATAAAACCATCAGATCTCATGAGCACTCACTATCATGAGAATAGCATGGGGGAACTGCCCTATGATCCAATTGTCTCCTACCAGGTTCCTCCCTCAACACCTGGGGATTACAATTAGAGATGAGATTTGGGTGGGGACACAGAGCCAAACCATACCAGTTGGGAAAGGGCTCCTTGAGATGTCTTAGGCCTAGTAAAAGTTGAAATCAAATGCAACGCTAGAGCTCTAACAGGCACTTCAGCATTTACTGATATACAATACTTTATTGGTTTTTCTTCCCAAACATTCATAGGTGAGGCATGGGGGAAGAACTAAATATTCCCATATAAGAAATATGACCCTGAATATCTCTTTTTCCCCCCCAAAAGAAAACAGACATTTTTCAACTAAGCCATAAGTACAATGAGAACCACCACTGGACATTTCTATGTCTCAGTTCTAAACACTGAATTCTAAGCGTCAGTCACTCATTGCCAAGGTATCTAGTCAATAAACTAATAAACATGATTTTTTGAAAATTGCCAATCTGATATTTTATAAACTTCTTCTTTTATGGGTAGTGTGAAGAAGGGATGGCTTCTCAGAAGAGAAAAATGAGTTTTTATGCACCTCCTGGTCCATTTAGATTTAGCTGGAGAGTTTATTTAGCTCTTCTTTATTCCAGTGTCATGAAATGCCTGTTTCTGCTTTAAGCATCATTTTCATTATGGTCAGATGCAGCCCCATTAGCCTCCTCGGCTTCCCTCCATAAACCAATAGTCTGCTGGGAGACACCTGGCTACAAATCAGGGATTTGATCAGCCATCCCCCCTACCCCCTGCTTACTGGGGATATACAGTCAGAAGAGGCAAGGAAGAAGGAAAGGCAGTGAAGAGAAAACTCAGACGGAAGGAGATAGGAAAACAGGGAGCCATATAATCACTGACTGGAAAAAGGTATATGACAATGATGTCAGAAAAGCAAAAAAGTATAGGAGTGGAAGTGAGACAGCTGCTTAGTTAGGAGGCATGCAAGAACAGAAATTAGGAAATAGAAAAGAGCTCTTAAGAAGGAATTTTTTTTCTATTGATCATTTTAACAACTGCATTGTCCTTTTGGGAATAGGAAGAACAAGGCATGGAGGCTCAGGACTATGAGGAGACAACCGGTACAAGGAGGCATCTGCTTTCCTTTGTACTTGGCCATGAAGCAGCAAAGGCTGACACTCTGGAGGCAGTGTGGCCCAATGCACAGAAGATGTAGCCTTGCAGTGAGATGGCCCTGAGTTCAAACCCCAGTTCAACATGAGTGATTCTGGGTGTTTTTCCTCCCTTCTGAGCCACTTTCTTTATCAGCTCAGTAAGAAAGACAACGTTCAATCTTGTAAGGAGAGAGTTGTTTTTGCGTTTATTGGGCACACTCCCTAAGACAGGCTTTAAAAGTGCCTTTTCCCTATCTCGCAACAAACCCATGGGGGGCAGTATTGTCGGCCTCCTTTTACAGATGAAGAATGGTTGTTGCTGGAATTTGGCAGTATAATGTGTGCAAAAGCCTTAAGCATAGTGCCCAGCACACTGCAAACAGGCAAAAAGAGCTGTTCTTGTGATTTTCACAAGTGACCATACCTAGAAATTCACTTCCTCCAATAACACCAGCAATGACTGAATTTTCACAAAATTGATTCGAATGATCACCTTTTAAATCAAATCCTGTCACCCTAAGCATGTCAGATAATAAATTGATAAATATAATGAGAAAAAAGGAAAAATGTACCCACTAGGTCGTTCTAAATGAGTAGCTATATTGAGAAGGAAATCCAACTCAGAATTCTTCTCATACAACTGAGGAAGACAATCTACTACAAGATGATGCCTCTTGGCATCATCAAATCCTAAGGACAATCGTCTAAGTCCTGCAGAAACAAGGTGAGCGCTCTAAATGAAAGGCAATCCTGAGGATTAGTTGGGCAGCTCCTTCTAATATACTGTAGAGATTGTTCTTTTTAATCTACACACAACCTAAATGCCCAGAAAGTTGGCTCAAGCTTGACGCATGAAGCAATCAGGTTAAGGAGTGCTTCTTAGGCATCTAGCAAAGCATTCAGTACTAGAAGATCAAAGTCTCTCTCCAGACTCCCACAGTACTCTTTGTAGGACTGCTAAAGGATTTCTGTCGGTCTGTTTAAGTCCTGATTGTGATTATCCACACACAGGAAGTATGAGAAAAGGTAACGCAGGTGGAAGCCTGTGTGTCAGGATTTTCCCACATAAATACAGGACTACGGTTTTTCCCCTTGGAAGGAAAAAAAAGCCAAAGTCATACATATTAACAATGGGCATGTTTTTGGTTTAAAACAAACAACAGATTAGAGTGAATTTTTTTTTTTTTTTTTTTTGAGACGGAGTTTTGCTCTAGTTGCCCAGGCTGGAGTGCAATGGCGTGATCTCCTCTCACCGCAACCTCCGCCTCCTGGGTTTTCAAGTGATTCTCCTGGCTCAGCCTCGCAAGTTGCTGGGATTACAGACATGCGCCACCACATCTGGCTAATTTTGTATTTTTAGTAGAGACAGGGTTTCTCCATGTTGGTAAGGCTGGTCTCGAACTCCCAACCTCAGGTGATCCACCCGCCTCAACCTCCCAAAGTGTTGGGATTACAGGCATGAGCCACCGCGCCTGGCCCAGAGTGAATTTTCTACTGATCAACAAGAGCTAGGCAGAGAAAGAGTTCTACTGCTCTTAATCCAATTAAGAATGTGGGTTCGTAGTCAACCATCTGCATATACAACAGAGGCCCTCTCCTTAACCAATTCTATGACCTTGGGAGAGCTCTTCAATTTTCTGAAGCCTTGGCTCTCTTCTACTATTGGGGATAACACTGCTACTCAATACTATCTGATTACTCTAGAAACAATCTCAGGTTTCACTGAGCAAAATCACACTCCGGTTATTGGAGTTAGTGACGGTTAAGAACATGAAAAGGGCTCAGCAAAATGGCTGGCATAAAGCACACATTCAATAAATATTATTATGATTAGTGTTAATAGGCTGAGATTGTTAAGCCATTAAAACTTAAGCTAAGTCTTAGGAGTGACTGTGCCAATAACTGGAAGAACTTGTGTCTGATGAAAAAAACCTTAGGAAAGATAGACAAGTCAAAAACAAGTCTGTTCCTGTGGATTTGGGGAAGGGGAGTGCACAGGAATGGCTGAGTCATTAGAGAGTTGAGCCTAATACGAGAAGGGCTACTCCAGTGTGCATGTTCCCTACTCCAACTCCAATGATGCTCAGCAGCCTTACCCAAACTTTCCCAAATCTGCTGTGAAGAACAAGCCAAGCAACCAAAATGAGGAGCAGCAGCAGCCAGCTGGGAATATCCAAGAAGGAATATTCACGCGTCCATCACCAACCATGTCCATCCAGAGGAAGAGCCCAGATACGGAAAGTGGCCTGCTTTGGGACCAGGAGTGAGAAAATAAGAATAGGCAACTTGTGCGACATCTCATGTGTCCTTTTGGTCCTCAATACCCAATAAGTAGGCTGCCTTTCCCTTGGCATGCAGGGAGGAGTGAAGACCTGAAGTTGCTCAAGCCAGACCAGAAGCCTTTCTGAAACACCTTTCCCAGGGCTGACCACTGTACATGATAGTGTGGGGGTTTCTGTGTATCTACCTTTACTCTTTTCCCAAAGTGTATACCACAAGAGTGCCGGCACTGTCTCGTACTCCATTTTAGAAGCTTTACTGGCCTAGCAGAAGGGTCTACGTGAGCATTCAATAAAAATGTGCTGAGAATGGGATGGCCTGATGGATGCAAAGCACAGTGCTGGACATGAATGGACATATAAAGAAACCCTCTGCCTTTAAAAGGTCAAGATCTGCCTAGAAGGTAAGCCCCGTAGGAGTAGATATCTCCCCTAGTCCTCACAGCTACATCCCCAGTGTCCAGAACAGTGCTTGGCCTATCAATAAAAAAAAAAAAAAAAATTAGCTAATGTGTATACAGGACTCACTATGAACCAGGTGCTATTCTAATTCATTTAATTAATCTGTACAACCACCCTGTGAGGTAGGTACTATTATTATCATCTCTGTTTCACAGATGAGAAAACTGAGGCACAGACGTTAAGCGGCAGGGTCAGGACTGGTATCCGGAGAGCCTGGCTCTGGGGCCCCTGCTCTGTAACCACTACACTCAACTGCCTCTCCAGGACTAAGCAGGCTCTCAATAAGTAATTTTTAAATAAATGAGTAAATGAATACATTAGCTGGCAGGAGATGGCCAGAGGGGATGTAAGTAACTTCAAAGTATGGTAGGAATTTGAATTCTGAATCAACGGAGTGAGGACATTGGGGATCTAATAACTCCTCTTATTATCCAGTTAGGTCTGCAGGTTACAACAAGCACAGTTGTGCTCTGGTTACCCAGTCAGTAAGGGTCCACTCCGTGGGAAAAGAGAGACCACAGGAGCCGTGTCCACAACCAGGCCTCTTAGAGACCAGAATGCAGCCCACTGCAGCCCAATTGCTCCAGCAGCTTCCGGCCATTTGCCCTACTCAGCTTCTGGGATTCGGATTCTTCTGGGCTGCTTCTTCCAACTCCACCACAATCAACTCCTCTTGACTCGCCTCTGCTCTCTCCTGGGACTCTGCCTGCTGCCGCCTGAGCAGGCACACTCGTGTGCACACACCTTTTCACCCACTCACTGCCTTCTGATGTTTCACACCCAGAACAGAGGAAGGGCCAAGAATCTGCCAGTACACAGCCATAATTCCCTTGCACAGTATAAAATGTATAAAAAGTGCTGAACATCTAAAGCCTTCTCATCATGTAGGCGCCAAAACTCATGTGGCAGCAAAACCTGACGTGAACTGATGTGAGTCTATTTAAATCTTAATTTATCTCACTTAGTGTGAATCGTCATACATTTTGCTGCATAAAATTTGATTACAGGGTACTGCTCCAGACCCCGCTGGAGAAATTAATGGTATATGAGCCATGCTACCTTTCTATAATATAAAATGTTGTAAAATCAAAAACACATTCAGATGCCCAAAGCTTTGACAAGGAGCTGTGAACCTGTGCCAAGCCGGGGAGGCTGAGTGTGCTGGGCACAGCACCCATGCTGGCTGGGACCTCATCAACTGCTGGCAGCCACTGGCCTAGGTGCCCATCTCTGATCTGAGCAACCACAGCCATAGTAGAGTCACAGGGCACACACACAGCCGGACAACCTACGTGCTGTGGCCCTAGCTCCTCCTTCCACCTGCCTCACCAGCATTCCACCACTCTGGCTGGCTTCCTTTCTGTTCCTGTTTTGAGGCCTCTTGCACTAGCTGTCCCCTCTACCTGGAATGCTCTTCATCCTGATCTTTGCATACCTGACTTCTTGTTGTGTGAGTCTCAACTTGAACTTTACCTTCTAAGAGAGCCTTTTCTGGCCGCCTAAAGGAGCTGGCGGGTGCCTTCTATCACAGCAGTTTTATCTTAATCACAGTGGTAAAGCCAGCTAGGTATTACATACATATCGTTTGTTTGTTTAGTTTCTACTTCTCCCACTCACCTTCTCCCTGTCTCCCATACCTTAGAATACCTTAGAATATAAGCTCCATTAGGACAGAGACTTCTTAGTCATGACTGTAGCTGCAGCATCTAGGACAGTGCTTGGCACATAGCCGTGGCTGAATGAACAAATAAACTAAAAAAAAAATCCAAGGAGGTCTGTAGGCATTGCATAACTGCACAGCCAGACCTATATACCCCACCTACACAAATGACAAGTCCCAATGCTCCCAAGTAATAAGGAATTTTTACACCTTCTTTGGACTTCATGTAGTAGACAATTGGGGGAAGGGTGTCATTGGAGATACCGAATAGGGGAGTGGTATAATCAAGGACATTATAGCCTTCAAATCATTTTCAAAACACAGCCAGAGATCATCTGCAACAGAATCATCTACAGAGTGCTTGCCAAAAGTGCAGATTCCAGGGGCCCACCTCCAACCTGTGGGATCAGAACTTCTACTGAGGAACCCAGGAATTCACACTGTAACAGGCACCCCCAGGTGGCTCCGAGACACGCTAAAATCTGAGCACAATCATAGTACACTCTCAAAATTAACATTTGCAGATTCACCGGTAGCTTCAGGAGGCCAGTCTCTTGAGACCCAGAAGCCATCAGAGATATGCCAGAGAGAAGCCTCAGACAAGTCACGGTCAACTAAGAGAAGGACACAGCTTTTGTTGGTTCACCAGGAAGATTCAGCACTGTACTTCCAGTATTGAGAGGATTCCTTCTTTCCAACTCCTACCAAAAATCTGGCCATTTCATGCATGTATTGTTGAAGAGTCAGGGAGGGAGCAGGATAGGAACAAATAGTAGAGATTGAAAGCTTTTAGAATTCTAAAACCCTACTCTAGTACCAAGTTACTTGATTAAGCAAATACAGAACACGCATTGCACAAGTCTTCAAACAGTTAAATTTTCAATCTTTATAAAAAAGAAAATCCATCAGATTTGATTGATAAGTATACTTTTTAAAACTAAGAGTAAAAAAGTAAAGATTGGCAACTTTTTTTGCCATATAATTTGCTTTCTTTGCCTTTTTCCACAGCACTGCACATAAATCAAAGAAATGTTAAAGAGGCCCATATATCACCAACTGGCATTTCAAAACTATTTACAAAGTCTTTAACAGACACAGGACAGAGTATGAAAAACCATGGCCAGGGAGGCTAAAATGAAAGGGAGAAAATTAACTCAAACACTGACAGAGAGTTAATTAAGTTTACAAATAACTCTCCAATGAGCAAATTATGATATTTAATAAGAAGGGCCTCGGTGAAGCAAGGTTACAAAATATGGAAGGAAGTGGGGAGGAAGACAAGCCAAGAGTTTTCCAAGCAAGAATAATGTATATTTGAACAAGCTGGCTTTCTATGATTAAGCACAGAAATCTGGGAACAAGGCAGGGGAAATGATGTTTTAATAAAGTCTGAAATAGGCCTGTGAGCTGCATTTTGTATTACCCTTGCAAAAAAAAGTGTCGGTGTCGGGGGGCAGGGGGAGGGGAGCAGAGCATGGTCCAAAAATTGCAAATCAAGGTATACAGGCTATGGTATGTGAACTGCTGCTAGAGTGGCAGAAGGTAGAAAAGGGTGGAGTGACATGGGCTGGCTGCGCTTCCCACACAGAAAATGTGAGGATTTCCCAAAGGCAGAAGACAACGAACTGGTGACTTATGTCCTGGTTTTCAAAGACAGGGAGGGATGTGAAAAGGTGTTACTGGTCCATCTGCTGGAGGTGGCACAAGCCTGACCAGTGTTAGGGGATTCGGGCCTCTGCCCCCTCTTCAGGGGAGTGTGCACCAGTGCCAGAGCCATGTGGTCTCAAAGACAGCGGTGCCCCCTCATGACAGCGCTGCCTGGCTCTCCATGGCCCTGACCCAAGGGAGTGGCTCTAAGTCTAGTGGAGTCTCTGCTTCTTTGAAAAATTCAGCTTCTAACACTGCCATCACACATCAGGTACTCTTGCCCTCAACTATCACTCCAGAAAAGCTAACTGCTGAGAGCCAAAATAGTAAGAGCACTGCTGAGAAAGAGGTTTTTAAAACCAGCGTGCACCGAAAAGAGGCGAAGAAAGGCCAGTCCTTTCTTTTCAGGAGCTTCATGTTTTATCATTTCTCTCTCCCGCTACATAATGAAATACTAGCAACCGACGGATCTTCTTAGAAAGCATACTAGAGACCCAGAGACATTATTACTCTATTTCAAAGCAGCAATGTGCATGTCTGCACACATTTCTTAGAATCATGTGATGAAAAGACCCTTCATGAAAAATACAGGCCCATTAAATCAAAATGTGCTTTTTGAAATACAAAGATGCTATAGACCTATGTGTAAAACAAAGCAAAATGTATCAAAAACAGGAGCCAGAGGCCTTCCTGTTGAACATGGCAGAATGAAGTCGTGTTCACCTGCATTATCTCCCCAAACCACTAAAATAACAGCAAATGAATAAACTCACAGTATGAGCCTACAAGGACAAAGAGAAGAGGAGACAGCAACAGAAAGAGAGGTCAACTACATTTCAGAAGACACGAAGTAAGTGGACCAGCACTACCTTCGCAGAGTGAAGTATACTAAACACCTACCCTGAACAGAAGGGAAGGTTGGGAGGGTGGGAGAAGTCGATTTTTAAAAAGCAAGCTGAACTGCACTGCAGAATTTCCAAAGATTGAGGAGGTGGGGGCACTCGGTGGCCTGGAAGGCCAGGGGTCAAGTAGGCATAAAACAGGTGGACTGGTTAAATCTTTCTTCAACACCCAGATCCCTGCTCCATCAGAAGCCAGGTGGTGTCCTCTCTGGAGAGGCTGTCCTAGAGGTTCAGGGTTTAGGGACAACTGAAAACAGGTGGATAAATCTGCACACTAAATGGTGAGCTACCCTCTACCTCAGCCTTCACCAACAGTAATAGCAATCACAGTATCCTACATGTCTCCACTATAAAAAACATTTCATAGTCATAATAATGTAAAAACCAAGTATCAATTAAAGCAATGCAATGGGAAGATGGTGGTCTATAAAAGTTAAATCTTCATCTTCCATGGCAGAGGCAACAGATAACTTCTAAAACAGCAGTCTAAGCAGGTTATTTAGGAAAATGTGAGCAAGTATCCAAGGAAAGAGCTAAAAGAGTTAACAAAAGCCAGGCGTGGTGGGGCACACCTGAGTCCCAGCTACTCAGAGAGGTTGAAGTGGGAGATCACTTGAGCCCGGGAGTTAACAGTCCAGCCTGACCCCTCCTCTAAAACAAATAAACAATGAAATAAAGAGTTAAAAGGAGTTGCCTCTGAGGAGTGGCATAGCATAGTTGGGCAAGACCAACACATCTGGTATAAATCTTGTAGTATTATTTATTTGCCTTTTAAACTACATACTTACGTTCCTTGGATGAAAAGAAAAACTATATCAGGAAAAAAAAAAAAAAAAAAAACAGGGCCTCAAAGTTAAACAGATCCTGAAAATGGAAGCCCCTACACACTACAAAATGTGCTTCATCACCTGGGGACTATTAGTTTACTATAGTAACAATTTGATTTCAAGTTTTACTGCCACAGTTAAAGGTTTTTACAATAGCAGATGCCTTCCCTCCCACACATCAATTAATTTGCAAATTCACTCAAGGTTGTAGAAATAATGAGGTGTGGAGAGAGTTCGTTCCACTGGTGAGCACTGCCATCAGAAGGTGGATGTGGTAGGCGAGGCGCTAAGCTTGGCCGCTGCTAGCTGCATGCCATGGGAGCCTGGGCACGGGGGATGGCTCTGCCACAAGCCCACGAGCCGAGCCCACCTTGGCTGCAAACAAAGAACGTAATGCCAACCACCTTGAAAGCTGAAAAACCACAGAAAAATTAGACAGGCAAGGCATTTTAAGTCTCATGAAATAAAATAATGTTTTTAGGCCCCTTTTTATAGGTTCTTACTTGGTGTTTACCGAGAAAGTGAACTTTTTGAAAAGAAATGATGTGGCACTTTGAATGCAACTCTGGTCTGTACTTTGGCAAAACCACCTGTCAAGCCCACACATTTGATTTTTTTTCTTCTTTCTGAAAGAGATGAACTGAAGTAACCAATGTTGTTTCAAAACACAGGGGTTGAAAATAGTTACACAGTTTCTGCTCTGCCAAACAACTGTCTCTTTTCTCATTTTCACTTAAATTTTGTTCTTTAATGACCTAAATGATAAAAGGAACAAGAAGACACTTTTTCATTTGCACCTAAGCAAATAGGATTGTAACAGAATGTGTTCCCAAATGTAGCTCTTAACTAACTTGAGGGGTTGACAGGTCCTAGGAGGCAGAGCCAGTCAGGAGGGAATGCAGAACGCCACCGATCACCAGGGCCCACTTCCCGCTTCCACTGGCTTTAAGTGATGGCTCTTGTTACCTAGCCACTCTCTTGGCCTCCCCTGCCCCTCCTCTCACAGCCCTGCGCCCAAGCCACTCTTCTCATGGGGATCACCTAGTCCCGCACTCCAAACTAAGCCTCTCTCTAGGTCTATAATAAATTGTCTGAGTGTGAATAAGCATTTCAAAAGGCTTCCTGCTTTGAGAATTCACCTTTCCAACAAATTAAATAGGTGTCTACAACAGCCTGACAGGTAGCAACATTTTTTCCTACCCACAATTGGTCTGAACCAGAAGTAAAATATCACTCAAATATTTTTCCTTCCCCACCAGCTAAAAGCAGCCCCACGCATGCTGCTTGTGTCTCTAAACATATCACTCTATCAAGAACGCCTGTCATAGTCTCTGGATTTTTAGGACAATAATTTTCTTTACACGATTATGAAGGCAATCCAAAGCTCCCCTGACATTTTCTGACCTGGCATTGTCTGTAAAGGGCACAGGTTAACAATGTTTAAGAAAAGATCACATACAATATATAAATCACGAAGCTTCCTGGGACATTGTATGGTCCAAGGCTTCGGATTCAATACCATATTACCAAGAAAGAAACTGCTTTTCTTTTCACTTACACTCCATACTGGGCTCAAAAAGCACCATTAAAATGCCAACAAAGGCATTTTTGGATCTACAATCATTTGACATTTTTTTCTAAGAAAAATTTAAATTTGAAAAACTTTGGTAAATTTAGAGTCTTGTGAAGTACCACCCGCCTCCCCTTTCACTCCCCTAAAAAGGGCAAGAAAATTCATCATCAAAGGTTACCTCTCCATCGAATGTCATCAGAGTGTGGTATTTCAGCACATACATTTGTGTATATAAACTTCCAACTGTTCTGAGATCTCTGCCATTATTGGCATAACTGGATGAGTTAATAACGGAATGCTGCCTTCCTAAACTCCAGTGTGGATTTGGGCTTTTTGTTTTTGCTTTTGTCAGTGTAACTTAGATCTTTGGTGTTCTGTGTGTCTCCAGATTCTATTTGGTATAAAGGTAAGAGGAAGCCACTTTCTTTCCTTTCTCTACCTCCCTAACCCAAGAATCCAAGGACATTCATAACTTGGTTATAAAAAAAAAAATACACTATTTATATTTTGAAAGTTCAACCATAATGTATTCCCTTCTTTAAAAATTTTATAGTATCTACACTTTCAATTTGAGATTTTTCATTCATGCTAGGTGAGCCTCTTATGTTCTGTATTAAATGCAAGGCATGTGTGATCAGTACTATTAATAATATAACAGTGCCAATCTCAGAAGCAGCAACACAGCACCAATACAGCCCCGTATGAATAGATGAGGAGTCATGAGTACCGCTGCAATCTTTATTAAACATATGGGAATAAAGAATGCGGCTTACTGCTCTCCCCCTCCCCCAGCTCAAGAATCAAGAGGAATTTTTCCTCTCTTCCCCAAAGGCATAACATATCATTAGTTCTCATAAATATAAACAGATCTGAAGCAGAAAACAAGTGATTACCTTTATTAGATTCAAGGGAGCAAAGAAAAAGGAGTTTAAAAGTGTCCATGGATAAATCAAGATCATAAATTCATCAAAGTATGTCAGACTCAAGGACTGAGGGTCACTAAAGTCACCTATCATCACAATAAGACAAACTCTGGTTCTCACGTCTCCAAGAACTACAACCCTAACAAAGCCTGCCCTTCGCTTTGATGCCATCGCAGCGCTCTGTCCAAGGGCAAAGGGCAACTTAAGAAATGTTCTGGAAAGATGTCTGCAGAAGAACCACAAGATACATCTCACTTTTAGATTGAAAGGTAGCTAAAACTGAGCGCGTAATCAAGAACGGAACCTCAGCGCGATAGCTTGGGTTTCTGACACGGTACCAGAAAGCCACGCCCTCCTGTCTCCTCAGCAATCTCATGTAATCCAGGGACAGCCCCTTCCCTGGCACCCAGGGGGTTCAGGAACAGCACCAGACTACACACTGACTGTGGCCTTCACCTTCTCCTGTCTGGTTATGAGCACAGGTCAACCAGAAAGAAACTCAAGGTAGGGGGACGTGACGTGTAGGTCTTCATTATAAAACATCAAATTGTTATGTGCAAAAAGTGGGGACCATTTGTGCTGAGACTTCAGCTCTTAAAACTATCTGTGAAAGGGGCCTAGCTTATTCACTGATTACCATAATCAGTTCACCAGACCATACATATGCATGTGCACACAAACAGACACCCCCCTCAAATGAGTAGTATGTAAACGGAAAAAACCAATCAAGACTCCCAGGCTATGTAACTTTTGAAACGATAATAATAGCCTCCAAGTGTTCACTGTGGGGCAGGCATTAAATCCTTGCAATGCAATAATGGGGAAGGTGTTCCTACAACCCACACCACCAATCAGGAAGGAGGCTTAGAGAAGCTGTCGTTTGCCCAAAGTCACACAGCTGATCCCAGGTCCAAATGAGCCCAATACTTGCAGGTTGAATTACAAAGCTAACTTGTCTAGCCAAATAGCATTTCATTCATTCAATAATGAATAATAAATATTAATATATCCTGAGTCAAATGTGCCTGGCACTGCTCTAAGGACAGTACTGGGAATAAACAACAAACAAAACAGACAGAGACATCCATGCTTATGGAGAGTACACTCTAGAGGAGGGATAGGACAGACAATAAACAAAGGAATAGGTACAACATGCAGGATGTTCAGTGACAAAAAGGAGGACCATGAAAAACGTGCAGGGAAGCAGATGGGGGGTGGTGACAAGAGGCCGCGATAGTAAATAGTGTGGTAAAGGAAGGCTTTCCTACAAAGGGGCCACTTGAGGTAAAACCCGAAGGATGCAAACGCATCTTAGAGGCAATCAAGGAAACCTTCTGACACAGGGAAAAAAATGCAAATGATCAGCTAAAGAGTGAAAACTCCAAGGCCTGGTCAGCCACAGTGGCTCATGCCTGTCATCCCGGCACTTTTGGAGGCCAAGGCAGGAGAACTGCTCGAGCCCAAGAGTTCAAGACCAGCCTAGGCAACATAGCAAGACCCCATCTCTACCAAAACAATTTTAAAATTAGCTGGGTGTGATGGCAGACACCTTTAGTCCCAGCTGCTTGGGAGGCCGAGATGGAAGGATCACTTGAGCCCAAGAAGTGGAGGTTATAGTGAGCTCTGATCGCACCACTGCACCCCAGCCTGGGCAATAGAGCAAGACCCTGTCTCTAAAAAACACAAAAACACAAAAAAATTCCAAGACCACAGAGAATGGGGCCTTTGTATGACTCAATCCCATTCTGGTGCTGGGTTGTTTAAAGCTGAGAAACAGACATTTTAGAAACATGAAAAAGCAAGAAAACAAAAATATTCCCTCGCTAACGTTTATTAAGTAGGAACATCTCTTTCTCCTAACCATTTTGATAGACTCAGAATGCAGGTCTTTTGGTTTATGTATTACTGTTTTGTTTTTTGCTTTTATAGACAGGGTCTCTCTCTGTTGCCCATGCTGGAGTGCAGTGGTGAGATCACAGCTCACTGCAGCCTTTAACTCCTGGGCTCAAGCTATCCTCCTGCCTCAGCCTCCTGAGTAGCTGGGACCACAGGCACATATTACCACACCCAGCTAACTGTTTCTATTTTCTTGTAGAGAGGTCTTACTATGTTGCACAGACTGGTCTCAAACTCCTCAAGACATCCTCCCACCTTGGCCTCCCAAAGTGCTGGGATTACATGTGTGAGCCAC
The DNA here is from genome assembly GCF_009828535.3 of Hylobates moloch. Classification (NCBI taxonomy): domain Eukaryota; kingdom Metazoa; phylum Chordata; class Mammalia; order Primates; family Hylobatidae; genus Hylobates; species Hylobates moloch. Next base: position 104,238,799 of record NW_026652285.1, read on the forward strand.
TGTGTCTGGCCGTTACTGTTTTCTGACTGTCTTGGTCATCCATATGTCACTCGTGCCGGCATGCGCTGCTTCTTAAGAAGAGCAGAGAAAAGAGCATGGCTCTACCACTTACCACCTGGATGATTTGGGCAAGTGATTTAACCTCTCTTTATCCCAGTCTCCTCATGTGTAAAACAGAAGTTATACTATGCATACGTTTCATAGGGTTGTCTGTGAAAACACATTTATTACAGAAACATGACTCAGTCTATTTCCAGGTACAGTGTTAGGTGCTAATAAAGCTTGGAACCTCAAAGAGGTTACAGCCTGTAAGTATTGACAGACATTAAATAGGTAACCCCCTACACTAAAAATTAATGACCTTTGTGTCAAATGCCACAAAGGAAAGACACAGGTGCTGAAAGCCTATGCCAGAACGACAGCCCAGACCGAACGAACAACATGTAAAAGCAGAGGCACTGCCTGTAAAATTTGTGACCGTGTAAAGTGACAAAGATAGAGAGAAAGAGAGAGAGCCCAAAGAGCAGAGCAAGGAGAGCTTGGCATGTTAAAGAAAATGAAAGAAGCTGTGGGTGGAAGACGAAATGTTGAAGCACTGCGCTGGGCACAGGTGAACGCTCAGCAAAGGATGGCAGTAACAACAGATGCTGCTGCTAGGACTGAGAAGCGCGCCACACACAATCACGCTCACAGACCCCTCCTTTATCACAGAGAACAGGAAGCTGAAGTCACAACGCAAATAAACACGCTTGAAGTGTAATCCTAATCCATGAGCTTACTATATTTAGGGTTACTATATACTGGTATCTTTCTCAAACAACTTTCTGATTTTAATGCTCCCTATCAGGATGAAAGCACGGACAGTAATAGTCGCATATGGTGGTTTTCAAGCCCATGGTTCAGTTAGATACCTAGGTACTAGTTCATTCAGCCACAGTGACTGCCCAACGCGCCTACACAACAGAAGAGTAATCTAGGCTTTTAAAACGGTGATTCTAACAGTTGAAAGACTAGTTACTGGCATACAAAACAAACAGTAAGCCATTGAAATCCTTGGAGCGGTTGGTAATTCATATTTCAAAATCTAAAGCTTGGATGGTAAAGAGAACAGATGGCTGTGCAATATGCAAACAAATCCACAGCAACAATGGGTTTGGGCTGGCTTCGGTGGCAATGACAGAAAACCGGAGCTACCCTGCTGGTGATGGGAAATGACAATGGCATTGCAAAGAGGCTCTGGAAACATCACCCAATGAAAGTGGGCAAAACAGGCTTTCACCGGGCAGCTGTAGGCTGGGAAAAGTGCTGTGTTTCTGACACATGAGCTTTGGCTGACACACAACATGTCCCGACCCCAGACAGGAGCTGAACGTAGATCTCTAGATCTAGCAATGTAGGATATGTCATCTGCCTCCCCAACACCAGCTGAATTCTGCCTGCCCCGCAAATCTCACGTCCTAGGGTGAGTGAGGGTGGATCTGTGATGCACTGACGCAACCAATATGCAAAGAATCAACAGAAGTTACAATTGGGAGGATGTATGTCATCTACAGCAGTACAAGCTGCTATCCTACTTTTTTTTTTTAAGGCCCCAAAGAGAAAGTGGCTTCACCAAGGCTACACTCTCATTCATTCATTCAACAAATATTTATGGGCCAATCGCTAAAATGTGCCAGGCATCCTTCTAAGCACTCAAGAAGTATCACCGAAATAAACAAAGGCTACTTTCCAATAAGCACTCTTTTTAAAGTAAAATATACAGTATATTAGAAGATAGAACGTTATGGTTTTTAAAATGTGCAGGGCGTGGGAGTGGGCTGCAATGTTAAATGTGGTGCTTACTGAGAGGATGACACCTGCAGTGTGATCTGAAAATGAGGATCAGGGTATTTGGGATATTTGGGGGCAGAAGAGTCAGTACAGAAGCTCTAAGGTGGAGATGGGAGTGTGCCTGGAATGGCTTTGAATCAGCAGGAGACAGGGAAGAAGGAAGGGGCTGAGGTGGGTGGGGGCGGCCATTGTAAGCTTTCCTCTGGATAAGATGGGTGCCGTGGCAGGGCTTCGAACAGAGTGACAGGACTCAACTGTCCTTGCTAAATGACACTCTGCCTGCTGGTAGAGAATAGGCAGTAGAGCGGAGAAGCCAGCCAGTCCATGGCAGGGCTACGACAAGAACATGGAGGTCAACCTGGTTTCATTATAGCTTTAAATGCAATTAAACAGTATGATTTTGGTCTCTTTGCCTTGAACCTGGACTTCAAAATTGCAAGGAATTCCATAAACCAAAATGACTCCCAATGGAATAAAGAGTTAATGATTTCTAGATGGAGAAGTTCGCAAGCTTGAAAGCAAAGAAACCACAAAGAACATTATTAAGAGATTTGCCGTACAGTTTAACTTTATCGTCAAACCTGTCACTTACCACGTGAGTGCTATCTGTCGGGCACTCTGCTGAGAGGCGGGAGAACTCAGGGGCTAGTGAAGAGGAAGCTGTGTAACAAGCTCTGTGCACCTCAGTTTCCTCGGCTTTCAAGCGAGAACGATAACAATAATAGTACACACGCCTCCAGGCTCTTTTGGGGACTAGATGTCTTAATTCATGCAAAGTACCTAGCACGGTGCCCCGCACATGGCAAGTGCTCAATAAGTGCTGGTCATTGTCATTATGAGTCGTAACAGTGCAGTTCCAGTACTGACTCCATCCCAAGGTACTGAGGGAAGAGAAGGCTGGGTCTCACAGCAAGTGGCCACTGAGCTAAATTCACCGCCAGTCTGTCTGCCATCAAAGGCCACACTGGATCCAAGGTACACTTCAAGGAGGGGAGCCCTACTTCAAAGGAGAGTGAGTGAACACCCTGTGTCCCAAGGATGAGTGGAAGAGGACCCAGGAAGCCAGAGTCCACCTGCTTGGTAATCCCTCCTACCCCTCAACCGCCACTGTGTGCTCCATTTAGTGCTGGCCCTGGGGAGAAAAAGACACTCAAGACAGGGTCCTGCCTCTAGGAGTTTCACTGGCTACAAAGGACACCACTCACCTCTGTGACTGCAGTTCCCTCCCTTATAAAAGATAGGACTTCTGTGGCCTCTCTGCTAATTCTGAAATTTCATGATTCCAAGCTTTGTTTTGTTGTCTTGTTTCATGAGACCATAGAAGGGTGAAAAGTATCAATAAAAAAGTGGGACATTTTGATAAAGAGAAAATACACAATATTCCCCTTTCACATACACTTTACGATATGATAAATTTCACTCATACCACTACACCAATATCAGCTCCTTATACATCACTTTTCAAAATGCTGTCAGCTACAAATTGATGACCTGTGAGATTTCACCTTGTCGTGCTCAGCATCAGTCCCCGCATATGGGCTGCCCAGCACTAAACAAAGCTGCTGCCAGCCACCAGGGGCCTCAGTCTCTTCCCTGCGGCGGGGAAATGAATTATTAAAAGATTAGAAAGCAAATGCCGTCACCTTTTTGCTTTATTTCCCTGTGGGAGAATACTTTAAACCAAACTAGGTAAGAAACCGCATGGCAGGTTGCTTAAGAGCAGCCATTTATACACAGAGAAATCTAAGTCGGGATGAGAGGTGGGGCCATGGAGAGCGGCTGGCTGGGCTTAGGTGGCTCCACACGCAGAGAAGGCATCACCTGACGAGAGACTGCCCGTACAAATGTCACGAGAAAGCTATAAATAGGGCTTTAGATCTATACATTGGGCAAAAGTGTGGTGTGGAAAACAAATACTAAGGCAGCACGTTTACTTTTAGCTGGGAGCAGACGGCAGAGCTTAACTATACCTAGACCTTCCAGCCCATCAGGCTTCAATCTGGTCAAGGACATGAAGGTCCCAGTAAGGAGCACTCAAGGTGACAAAGTGCTCGGCTCCACCAGCACATCTCTGTTTCTGCCGGTACGCCCTGTGCACGTGCACACACGCTGCACACTCAAGCACCAGCACACACGGCAGGATATTCTAGGAAGGCCCAGGCAATGGTTTGATTTCCTCCCATATGCTTTGTCAAACAACTAGGTGCTTCCATCATTTTCCCTCATGTTGAGATTAGAGGAGGGGAGGGGGCCATAGCCTGGTTCCAAAGAGTTAAGCTGCACCCGCAGTCAGGACCCAGAGCCACTGCCATCTCACCACTCCAGAGGCAAGGCATACAATTTATCTGGAAGCAGTGCAACACAGCGGCCCTACTGGCAGCTGTCATCAGACCACACCACGGGCAGCAGAGAAGAAGAGCAGAAGGAAAGAACAAGAAAGAGGAAATAAAGTAAAGAGGGGTAGAGGGAAGAAATAAAAAGAGCAAAGGGAAAAAGAGGGTTGCCAACAACTGCCTCTGTGTCCCTCAGCACCTAATGTGGGCTGCGAGGGAGACGACGAGCTCGCTAACAGAGCAGAGAGGATGGCAGTGAGGGGCCAAAGTGGGAGAGTAGACAGCCATGCTGAGAGCCCAGACTTGAGTGAGCTCTCTTGACTGAACTGAGCACGCACATGCGACTAAAGAGTCTGCATATTTCCATGGCTCACACATCCACTCTCACAACATCAGCTCTGTGATTTGGGTACAAGGAAACATTCTGTAGACACCAAGCTTTGGGAAGAACCAGGTATGGCATGTAGGGGTAGCACCAAATGCACATTTAACATAGGGGACTGCAGTTCTGTCAGACGGTAACCATCATGCTACCGACTGCAGTGTCCACAGGGCTCAGTCACTCCCCATCTTCTTGTTGGGCACTGCAAGCACAGCCTCACACAGCGTCAGAAGGCCTGCGGTGCCCATGTGTGTTGTGACAAAGCTCGACTGAAAGATGGACAGTCACAGGATTTATGGAACAAAATGAAAGAGATTACTTTTTAAATTTTTAAATGGTCAAATAGTCAGTGTGCTGAAAAACTTGTTCTTAAGGGCCAAAGTCCAAATCAGTACGGTATGGCAAAGAAGAAAAGGGAGAAGCAATTACGTGCAAGCACGTTCGTGGGGCCTGGCCTACGGTGGCAGCTGCCACTGACTTTCTTCTTCTCAAGAATGCAAATGATTAAGATAGATTAAATACCTACTTTGCTTAAATACTCTTGATAATGAGTTTCTTTCCTTCTTTTAAGGGTGTTTGATGTTGGCAGTTGATGGATCTTGAGTTAAATTGTTTTAATTCAAAACAGGACCATCTGTTGTTAGGATCTGCCGGCACTGCAGAGAACCAGGGGAGGTGACAAAGTACGTGATCTAGAGATATGTGGAGACAGGCAGGTGGCGGGGTGGAAAGAGCACGGCACGGGAAGCACAGACGCTGCCAGTCTTGTCCCAGCTCGGCTGCTGAGTGGCCACAGGATCTGGGACTCAGTTTCTTCCTCTACAAATGAGGAGGCAGGCTTAAGGATGACAAAGATGATGGTGACAGCCATCACTACTGGCAGCTACAGTTATTAATGCATGCTGTGTGCCAGGCATGGAGAAAAATATTTCACAGAAACAGTCTCATGTATACCCTATTTATACATTGTATAAACTCATTGTGCTCAACAGTGTGTATACTGATGTTGCCCCCATTTTACAGATGAGAAAACAGGCTTCACGAGGTAAAGTCACTTGCTGCAGGTCACAAGGCAAAAAGGAAGTGCCAAGAGGTATGAGACTTCAACGTCTGCACTCATAACCACAATGCCATACTGCCCAGGGACCTCTGGGACTGAAGATCCCACAATTCCTGCCCCTCCTTTATCCACAGTCTAATGGCCACAATCTGCATTCACCGTGAGTCAGCACTGAAGCAAATGCCAAGAAGAACACTAAGCATTTCTGATGCTGGAATCTTAGATCTATGAGTGGGCCCTGCTGCAGACACCACCATTGCAAGATAGATCTTATTTCACTGGGCTTCACTTTTAATCCACATCTGTGACCTGAATGTTGATGTGAGTTATAAAAATTAGCAAAAACTGAACTACAGCCAGTGGAAAATCCCCAGCATTTGACTTTTTGAAAGGCTAGCCATCTTTCAAGATAGGTTCATTCATTTGGAACCATGGTATTGATTGTATAAAAGAGGTGATCACGTACCGATTAATCATGTGTACATTACCTTTGCCAACTCTTGCTATGGGAACAAATTAGAGAGGTCAATACACAGATATCCCATAGACCATCGGTACTTTTGTTTTTGAGGGACGAGGTAAGTTTTCTAGTAACATCTGGAGTAGGCAAGTGTAAAACTCTCAGTAATAAGAGCACTACTTCCCAAAAATTTAAATTACTCTTCAGAAAAAAATCTATATAGTTAAAACCGATAAAGTTAAATCTATATAGGGTGAGGGTCAAAAAAACCACAATACTATCAACACAATGAGGAGGTATTACAGTATTTCAGAACGGAAAGAAAAAGTAACACTTATACTAGAAGTCCAAGATTTGGATGCTAGCATCACAGTTATTTTCACTGCCAGACCCTGGGCAACTCACTTGACCTTTTAAGACTTCTATTTTATTTTTTCTTAAAAAAAAAAAAAAAGGAATAAAGATGTCTGTCTTCAGGAAATAATAAACTCAAAATTCAGTCAGGTGGGGTACATTGGAGGAACTAAAAGGAGAGAGGGAGAATGAGGAGGGGCTCATAAGACATGCACAGGAACTGCTGCCTGCTCTGTTTCATAAACTGGGAGCAGGTACATGAGCATTTATTATACATCTGCATTTCACATATATGATATATATAGTTTCATACATAAAATCTTTTGTAATTTAAAAAAGAAAGAACCCTTCTAATTCCACTATTACAAAGATAAAATGAAAATATATACTATCAGAAAAGAGTAAACTGAAACAAATAATTTTCAATTAAAACTTACATTAACAGATTTAATAAGTAATTCCTAATGGTAATGGAATTTATGATCCAGGAAAAAGGTTCTTAGGGCAAAAGAACCAAAGCTCTACAGTATAGTAGAGGTGGAAGGAGCATGGATATTAATAAGAAAAAAATGCCACATCAAGCAATGCAGAAAGGGCAATGGCATGAACTTGCAATGTGCAAAAGATGACATGCAGGTCCCACCTTCCTTCAGGGCAACTGGCAAAGACTGTCTTCTCATCTCCATACCTAGTGCTGACAAACCGTGAAGGGAAATGAGACTCATACACCGTAGTCAACTGTGTCAACTGGCGGGGATGTCTTCTTGCTGATCTTTGCTATATTCTCTAAAATTTATATAATAAATGTGTTACTTTGATAATTTGAGATGTTTTTTAAAGTCCCTCATGAGATAACAAAGGAAAAGGTAAAAAAAGTCACAGAGGGACAAAAAGTAGATGGGAAAGAAATAGGGAGGGAAGGAGGGAAGGGGGAAGTACTCTAAAGTATGGGAGCAGACACAAGCCTGGCTCCACTGCCTGGTGGCTGAGGGACCCGGCATGGGCCACCTAACTCTCTAGACCGTTTTCTCCTCGTTAAAGGAGCAACAGTAATGCATGCGTCATGGAGTTGCTTCTAGGTTCAGTAATTGTATCAAGCACCTTGCACAGTGTTTGCTCATTTATAAATGCATGATAAACTTTCTTTCTCTTACGCTTCTTACTTCTCACTCCCAGCGCTTTTTCAGTGATCATGCATCAGAAACTCCCAGAGGGAGAGGGAGAAGGAGACAGAGATGGAGAGAGTAACCATGAGATGGTCTGTCCTGAGGGGCAACTAGAACAGAGGGTGAAGACGAGGCCGACTTCACCTCTTCCCCGGGTGGGTGCTCTACCGGCAGCCAGGCCGCCCACTGCACCAGATTTTCAGTGTGTAAGCTAACTTTGTTTATCATTAACTGCTTTGCAGTTGGATCTGCTGACCTCACATCTGAAGGACAATTCTGTATCTGCTTAAATATCAAAAGCAGTCCACATTTTACCCTCAAATTCCATGGCTGGAAAATTACCTGTAGAAGCCAATCAAATGAAGGCACTCTAATTTTATTTTATTTTTTCCTTCATTTCTGGTCAGTTTTCATTTAATGAGAACTCTATCATTAACAAGTCAAAAATGAAATTTATTTAATTCAGTGGAAATACATTAAAAACAGGAAAAAGTTTTAATTTGGAGTGCTACTTCATACCGTACACCAAAAGTAATTTTAGATCAATTAGAGTTAAAAGTATGAAATCAAATCGCAGAAAAACATGGGAGGAAAAACAGATGCGAACGTCTCACAACTACTAAGTTTCAAAGAGACAGGTGAAAAGAAAAAGACCAACAGATTTGGCTATGAAATTTAAAATTTGTGTATGTTTTTAAAAAAGAAAATATAACAAAATACAAGGCAGACAACAAATTGGGGAGATACTTTAAAAAACAAAAATGTCTAAAATTAATAGATTTAAGGAAAACAAAGACAAATATATGTACCAAGTATGCCAAGATAGATACTCAAGATTGTTCCCTGCAGGCATATTTGTAAACGTAAAATAGCTAGGCAACATATCTATCAATACAAGAAAAGTTAAGTAAATTACAGTACATTCATATAATAGAATGTTGTATGTATGGTGTACATACATATGATTTGTATGTATATTATTGAATGAAAGAAAACTCGAAGATAATGTCTAAGAAGAGGAGATTACACGCGCACACACACACACACGCACACACACACACGCACACACACACGCACACACACACACACACGCACACACACACACACACGCACACACACGCACACACACCTTTTACATGCATAATAAAAGGTCCTAAGAAACTATTTGCCAGCCATTAACAGTGGTTATATTTGAGTGGTAAAGGGACAGGATAGGAAGGAAATCCCAACCCAGCCATTCACCTTTGACTTTTTAGGCCTCCATTATGTTTGTCTGCTTGTTTTACAACAAATAGTTATAATTCCAAAGGAACTAACACCATGGCAGCCACTTCTAACTGCATGTCAGTATTTATTCTCCACTACTTTTTGAGTTACAGAACTCCAGTTTTTAAACAGGATCCTTTGCTGCCCAGCTAAAACACTCTGTTTCTCAACAACCCTTGCAGCGAGGTAGCCAAGTGTCTAAGTTCTGACCAATAAGAAGTGAACCAAATGTTATCTGTAGGTTCCGGGAAACTTCCTTAAGGCTCATGAGTGTTCTTTGTTCCTTCTTCTTCACTACTTCCTCCAGGTTGCTGCTAGGAATGAAAGCATAATGGTCGGAGCTCCAGCAGCCATACTGGACAACTTGGGAATAAAAGTTACATGTGGCAAAGCAATAGGATAATGGAACCTTGGTTCCTGGAAATACAGAGCTCCCAGACCAACCCTGTGATATTTTGAGAGGTTTATGTTATTTTATAGTTAAAAATGACCATGTATAAATATGAAGACTAAATTTAGCAAGTAGGCAATGGATCAGAACTGACGATTCGAGAGAAGAAAAGAGATATGTTAAGGTAATAAATATACAGGCAAAAGTTCAACCACACTACTAATTAAGAAAATAAACTAACACAGTAAGCTGCAGTGGTTCACCTATCAACTAAGTAAAGATGAAAGTATTTTTATTTTGTTATTTTGTTTTGATTGTTTTGACAATCTTTTCTAATGCTCACAAAAGTATACTGAAACAGGACAACTAATATTGCTATGGAATATAAACTGGTATAGTTATTTTGGAAAGCAATTTAGTAATAGGTACCAAGAGTATTTAAAAAAAAAAAAATCCATACCTTATTCTGGATGCAAGTAAGACAGAGGGAGTACTCTCCACCCTGACTTTCCACTGAATGCAGCTATAAAAGCTGAACAGAATATATGGAGCAGTTATTTGAGGACTATGAAAAGTAAATAGTAATGGCTGAAATCATCTGTTGGGTTTTTCCCTTCTCTCCATTCTCTCATGTCCCAGCCCCCAAGCAATCGTAGCAGTGGTGACGACACTGGCATTAGCAGCTGCAGTGGAAACCCAGAAGAGCCTAAAATGTTGAGGGTAGAGAAACTTCCTTTCCAGTCAAAGGAACAGTAGTCCCAAGACAGTGAAGGAATCTGTCCTCCGCACATACGCACATATACGCACATGCAACCCTTGCTTTTATTCTCTCTCTGCCCTGCTACAGTTTTGTCACAAATGCAACTGTGAAAGTACCCAGCAGAGCAGGGCAAATAAAGCCCCAGTTTATCGGCTAAGGAATCAAAAAGGAGAGCCTCAAGAAAAGTATAAGAGAGATTACACAAAAGAGGCACTTGGAAAAGTGACCTCATAAAGTTGATGAACTCCTGGCTTCATCCTTAAGCTGAACACGCATAGGTTTCACCTTAGAGAGCGTGTGTAGTGTGTATGTATATATATACACATGCAATCTTAAAGATATGTATGTAAAAGACCATGTATCTATATATATCTTTAAGATTGTACTTGTTTCAGGGATCTCTCTGCCTTTACAGCTTTGCACCTCAGTTCAGTATTACCCAGAGAGAAAATAACCACGTGGAATGTGAATGTGTATTCAGCAACAAAGACAGTTAGAGGCAGAGCATGAGATGAGGGGAGGAGGAGTAAGAGTAAAGGACATAAGAGATCGACAAGCACGAGGAAAAGTACCAAATACAGTTGGGGTCCCATCTGCAAAATGGCAGAAAAGAGCCACCCATATACAGGTAACCTTACAGTTTAAGGCCAAACTGCTTGGTAATTTTAAAGTGCTTCATTTTATAATGTTTTAGAAACATACACACACACACACACACACACACACAAACACACACACATCTTAGTCCACTTGGCACCTGTATAGTGGTTCAAATGGTGACCTACAGTTTTGTAATAAAGCTTGTCCAAATCATGAAAAAAAAAAAAAAAATCCATACTCTTTGACCCAATCATTCTTCCAAGATTCTATCTTTAGGAAATACCCCTAAGCAAAAGATATTTCTGCCATCAATATTTGTATCAGTGGTAACAAAATTTCCAACAAGAAAATGGTATGAGAAATTATTGTGCATGCCCTGAATGGAATATTATACAGTTTTTAAAATCCAAATTTTCTGAATACTATATAATAACATTATCATATAATATCATAAAAAATTCGTAAGCTATAGTGGGAAACAGGGTGAGGCTAGTTTTCATTGCATATCCAGAATGAACACAACAAAGCTAAAAACGAAAACATTTACCTAGAAAAAAAGGCTAGAAGGAGGTATAAAAATGCTGATGGTGTTTAAAGCCCATTTATGCCTAGTGTTCCATTATTGGAACACTGAGCATGTGGGAGTTATTTATATCCTACTGCTCAAGGTCATTGCCAAGGTCTGATCACAAAAATTCAAAAAACTGCAACCTCAGGTATACGTCAGTTAGGTGGTGAGATTATAGATAACTTTTTTCTTCTTCCTGCTTTTCTGTTTTTCAGGTTGGGATAATGAGCACATATTACTCTGAAAACAGTAATTAACCATCCCCTACAAAATAATAATTTTTCTTCTATCTTGAAAACATCCTTGACATTATCTCTTAGGATACTAAGTCATGTTATAGATTTTCCAATCACAATTTTTCTCTCAGGAATGGAAAAAAAAATTGTTTCTTGAATGCAGGAATCTCAACTACTCGTTTCCAGTCCTCCAGTCAACCACTAAGGAGAGGAAAAACATTCCTACAGCTGATAGTTAATAAAAAATGTGAAATTACTCAGAACTTTCAAATCAGACCATTCCTCCTTATTAGGGAAAAAATTAATATGACACATTTGCAAGAACACCATTCCAAAGTAGTTTGGTCTCTGTGGACAATTACAGAATGTCAAGCTGTCACACAGAACGCCACTAGTAACTAAACTGTTCTTTTGATTCATCATAACTTAAAGGTCCCCACCCTCCCAAACTGTCAAGAAGGCCCCTTCCTTTCCATCTGTTCTACAGCCCCATGCTTAACACGAAAGGCCAACAGCAGAACCCCTCTGGACCTGTCAGCTCGGTTCATCAACCGTTCAGATAAGCCAAACCCACTCTATGGCCACGGCCCGTCCTTCATCCGACACCTGCATCACGGGGGTGGCAGGCAGGGCTTTGGCAGCATGCTGGGGTGTCATGCCATTCATGTTAGGACTTCCGTGGGCAAAACAGACCATTTCTAAACCACAGACAACTGGCTGTGACCAATTTTCAGGATAAAAAATGCACCCTGGGTTTTTGCCCTTTAAGCACAGGTATAACTGCTTAGTAAATTAGAGATGTGCTGTTAAAAGCAAATAGCACCAAAGGAGAATACAAAGTCAACTATGGAACTTGGGCAATTTGGAATCTTCTTCAATCTTCCTGAAATGTGATTAAGCATGACCTTTAAGAGTAGTGGAGCAACCAATCAATTTTGGTGAAACAACCTTGCACAAGACGAAAGAGTGCATGGCATGGAGGGAGGAGCCCACCATGGCAGCAGAGCCTAACCACCTCATTGTGCAGGAGAAGTTACTGAGGTTTATCTCCATTGATTTTACTTGCAAGAAAAACACATCAGAAAACTGCAACCTCAGCAGGACACTAAAGGTCGGTCTTGGCTTCTGGAGGGATGAACTTGATATCAATAGTTATTAGGACACATTCATACAAGATATACAAGAAAGACGGAGAGAAGATGTTGGTAATCTCACTTAATCCTGGTGCGGCCCTAAATCAGGCTCTGCAGACTGTGGGAAAAATCAAGGAAAAACTTCAATATTCCTGAGATAAGCTTCTGCAGGCATGTGCTCAAACTGGAGCCAGAGGGAGAGCGGCGGTAAAGTGGTCATTCTAGAGCCCAGTGGGGAGGAGGCAACAGACTGGGAGCGGGAAGACAGCCAGCACGGATGCCACACGCTCCCCTCAGCTCTAAGGGCCAGGCTGGCAAGGTCTGGTGAATGTCCAGCAGAATATGGTCAGCCCAGCCAGGAAACCAGCATAGAGAATCATAGAAAACTTGGGCCTGGACAGGACCTTCCAATCAGAAAGGGCTGAGAACAAAACAAAGCAATGTGAGCACTCCGAAGCTGCACACTTAATCTCTGGCCCACCAACTGTCAGCGAGACTGGCTCCCAGAAGCCCACATCACCCTAACCACACATTCAGCTCTCAGAAATAGGAGGAAACTGAAAAGACTGCCAAAGAGAAATGGGGGAAATCCAAAGAAACCCAAAAAAGGTAAAATTTTTTCTAAAGAATCCAGAATTGGACTGTCTGTATGTTTTACACTATTTTAAGTTAAACTATTTTTTTTTTCTCAAACCTAACACTACAAAGAGTCCTTGAGTTCAAGGCCAAGAAATTGGAGAAATATAACATGGGATGGGCCTGATCATACTTATTACCAACTCAACAAATATCAGGGCATTGCTCATGATGTAATCCAAACAATCCGTCACCACAAATCAGGAAATAAGGGTTCCGGCCACAGCTGGGTAGGTGTGGTCAAGTGTCCCAGGCGAAGGGACAGTAAGCAGGCCTTTAAGGATGGGAAGGATCAGGGAAGAACTGAGGAGAAAAGTTTGTTTCAGAAAAGAGGTACCACATGAACAAAAGGAAAATCTGAAAAGTACCAGCTATGTTCCAAGGACAGAAAATGGAACAGTCTGACTACAGAAGGCAACCCTTCAACGATGGCAGATGAAGGGCAGTCCAAGTGCCGGGCTAAGGAGGACGCTTGTCCACGGGATCACCACTGAAGATGCTGACACAGCCCATGGGAAGACAGCCCACTGTATGTGGCAATTAACAACCTGATTTTGGCTGAAGGTGTCCAACGAAGACAGTAGCTCTGTAAAAGACCGGGTCCAGGTCTGATTATGTTCACAGGGAAGAGTAGGAAATCAATATAAGTTATAGATATCAAGAGCCCCTTTTGTGACAGCAAGAAATACTAACAGCTTCAACTGCAGCAGAATGCCTTCCAAAGACTCCAAGGCTGGACTTGCGGTTTCCTCTGCTGGAAGGCTCTGCTCATGCAGAAGCCACATGCAGGCCTCTGCTCAGACTCTGCTCTCCACACAGGCCTGCCCCCAACCCCATCAAAGGGACTCACCCCAGTCTTTCTGTAGCCCTTATCCTGCATGATTTATCACTACGTGCCATTGCTTTTATAGTGTTGTCTCCCCCGGCAGAATGTAAGCTCCATGAGGGAGGGTGAGGGCTGTGAGACCTTGACTTTTTCATTACTACGTTGTCAACATCTTGGCATATGAATGGCACTCCGTAACTACTGGATGACTGAAAAGACTCAATGATGGCCTTATTCGTGTTTCTCCAATCATCACTTGTCCAGAAAACCCTAGGCTCAACACATGCATCTATGCAACTGCACATTCACCCCCACTGCAGCAAATGTTCTAATGGATCCATCCTTTTTCAAATGAAGTGTCAAGACACAGTAGTTTTTGTAATCAATTATGAGATGTGTCCCAAATAACATGTTCCCGATAACAGTTAAAGTACATGAGATTGTCAATTATTTACTGATAAATTAGATCAGATTCAAGGTTATCCCTAATAACATTTCTGCCACTCATTTGCATTCCAGTAAGCTTTCCTGAGTGGGAAAGAAAGGGGTAGAATTACAGCTAGCTAGTACGTGGATTTCTGAAAGGATTAACCCAAATGCCAAATGTACTTTGTTCTAAAATCTAACTACGTTGGGGAAAAAAGAGGGCTTGTCTTGGCCACAGAGTCCGAGGCTCCCTGTCTCAGAGGCTCTACGTTCCTTCTCACCCCATCACTACAGCTGATGCTTTTCAAAGCCCTATCCCATCCCCTGCCCCTCCTTAACTAGACATAAAGACTGTGGAAATACGCACAGTGAAGGAAAAAAGGGTTAGGTCAAGCACTCATCTACATGGCCCAAGGTTCCTTCCAGCCTCCAGATCTATGTTGTCCAACATAGTGGCCACTGGCTACAGGAGGCTATTTAAGTTTAATTAAAATTAAGTAAAATAAAAAACTTATTTCCTCAGTAACACTAGCCACATTTCAAGAGCTCAACAGTTACATACAGCTAGTGGCTACCACGTAGGATAATGTGGATATAGAACATTTCCATCATCACATAAAGTTCTATTGGTGAGCACTGCTCTGATCCCAGAAAATATGTCACATATCCCATTAAAACCAGAAGAATCCCGATGGACGAGACGGAGGTGCCAAAACAGGCCCCTTTCCTTGCCATTTTAACTACAATGAGAGAGTTTAGCTTATAATAGTTGTTCAAAAGATAAATAAAACAAAACAACTGTGTTCCAGGAAAAAGGGCAACAGGAGAAAATAACATGGCTCCATTCAATCCATGACTTGCTTCATCCAGCCCAAGCATGAGATTTCAAGAGACAGGGGTGGCGGCGGCACAGCTCTGACAAGCAGAGATGGATGGCGACACAGACAGGGGACACCAAGGGGAAAAATGGCACCAGCAGGCCCTGGGTCTCCTGGCTCTGACAAGGTCGCCTCAAGACAACTTCATTCTTGTACATTTCCTTTAAGAGGGGTCAGTTATTTGTCTACAAACTTCTGCTTCAGAAACAAAATCAAAACACTGTGGACAAGAGCAGACATTTAATCTGCAAACAGTCCCTATTTTGAGGTTGAATAATGAAGGTTAAATCCACACAGTAGTGATCTAGTAGTTATACAATATATAGGTTTTTGAAGTATGTAATAGCTATCAGGATAAAGCCTAATAACTCTTTGTAGAGGTCGCATTTCAAAGCTAAGATTTAAATACATACACAGGGAAAAAAAATCTCTCTGCAGCAAAGCCCAATCAAATACAAGTGCAGTGAGAGTTTCCACATCACATTCCAAGTCAGCTGAAATTACCTGTCTATTCCATTCTCTCTCTTTTTTTAAAAAAAAAAAATAGTGGTTTCAGTGTAACCATCACCTGAATTGTCGCTGTTAGGCAATTTCTCATCCCTCCCACCCCTCCCACCCTCCCACCTTTCTCCATCCTCAATGTCTATTATTCCACTCTCTGTGTCCATGTGCACACATTATTTAGCTCCCACTTAACAAGTGAGAGCATGCAGTACTTGACCTTCTGTTTCTAAGTTATTTCACTTAATAACCTCCAGTTCTATCCATGCTGTTGTAAAAAACATAATTTCACTTTTCGTGGCTTAGTAGTATTCCATGGCATGCACACACCACACCTTCTTTATCCAATCGTCTGTTAATCCACCTTCCATTCTTTATGAGTGTGCTCTTTAAGGTTCCCATGAAAGGGCTACTCAGGGCTGGGCACAGTGGCTCATGCCTGTAATCCCAGCACTTTGGGAGGCCAAGGTGGGTGGATCACGAGGTCAGGAGATCGAGACCGTCCTGGCTAACACAGTGAAACCCCGTCTCTACTAAAAATACAAAAAATTAGCCGGGTGTGGTTGCAGGCAACTGTAGTCCCAGCTACTCCGGAGGCTGAGGCAGGAGAATGGCCTGAACCCAGGAGGTGGAGCTTGCAGTGAGCCGAGATCGCGCCACTGCACTCCAGCCTGGGTGACAGAGTGAGACTCCGTCTCAAAAAAAAAAAGAAATAAAGGGCTGCTCAGACACCTGTGAGTTAGGCTGGCTGCTGAGAAAACATGGTAAGGGAAAAAAATAATGGGGTACGGAGGTGCTAATTTCGTTAGGATGAGCACCAAAGATCTGAATATAGTATACCAGAGAGAAAGAGATTTGGGTACCTAGCAGAAATGCTTACCTCTTGTAAAAAAAAAAAAAAAAAAAAGAAAAGAAAAGAAAAAGGAAAATCTATTGAGGGGCTTACTATGTCCCAAACTCTGTAGTGAATAATTTATAGACATTACTGCATCCTCACAATAACCCTATAGGGTGGACACTATCCCATTTCACAAGAGAAAATTGAGGCACAGAGACATGAAACAACATGCCTGGAGTCACACAGCTGGGAAACAGCAGAAGCAGGCTGTGGACCCAGGCTGCCTGGTTCCAGACCCAGCTTGGTAACTCTGGGCCACACTCCCCATCTTCCTACTCTGCTTCTCCTGCTTTTCTCCAAGTTTTCAGGCAAAATAGTCGAGCCTCTTTGCCAAATACAGAGTTCCCCAAAGCGTGTGAGGTGTACCCCTGGTGAATACCAGGTGATTCCTGGGTAGATCCCAGGGGAACACTGTTTCTCATTTTAGTGTTTATATATTTATTGTAATATTTATTGGGAAAGTATATATATAAATTACATATAATATGTAAATTATAAATAAAATTAATAG
The DNA here is from genome assembly GCF_009828535.3 of Hylobates moloch. NCBI lineage: Eukaryota > Metazoa > Chordata > Mammalia > Primates > Hylobatidae > Hylobates > Hylobates moloch. The sequence goes on from NW_026652285.1 coordinate 104,256,014, forward strand.
ATTAAATAAGTGACAAAACTTCCTTCTTAAAGCAAATGTATTCAGAAAAAAGAATCTGCTTAAAAAGATATCAAGTAATCAAAACTAAAGATAATACGGGAGTATGGCAACAACAACAAAAACTCAAGAAGGTAGCATGCTGATAATAGTTTGGGTATTTGTTCCTGCCCAAATCTCATGTTGAAAATGTGATCCCCAGTGCTAGAGGTGGGGCCTAGAGGGAGGTGTTTGGGTGAGAGGGGCGGATCCCTCATGGCTTGGTGCTGTCCTGGCGATACTGACGTCTCCTTTAAAAGGGTGCGGCACCGCCCCCCTCCTCCCAGTGCTCCTGCTCTGACCACGTGAGGTGCCTGCTCACACTTCACTTTCCGCCATAAGTAAAAGCTCCCTGAGGCCTCCCCAGAAGCCTAGAAGCTCAGCAATGTCCTGCCACTCTTGTACAGCCTGCAGAACGGCGAACCAATTAAACCTCTTTTCTTTTATTTGAGACAGAGTCTCACTCTATTACCCAGGCTGGAGTGCAGTGGCCGGATTTCCGCACACTGCAATTTCCACTTCCTGGGCTCAAGCCATCCTTCCGCCTCCCAAGCAGCTGGGACTACAGGGGCATGACCACACCCAGCTAACTTTTTTTGTATTGTTTGTAGAGATGGAGTTTTGCCATGTTGCCAGGTCTCAAACTCCTGGGATCTAGAGATCCACTCGCCTCGGCCTCCCAAAGTGCTAAGATTACAGGCATGAGCCATCATGCCCCACTACCTCTTTTCTTTATAAATTACCCAGCCTCGGGTATTTCTTTATTGCAACCCAAGAACAGCCTAACACACCTGCAAATCTAATTTCTTAGATTAAGAAATTTAGGAACCTAGTTGTTTTGTTTACCTTTGCTCAAACTGTCCTTTCTACCTGGAATATTCTCCTGCCCTCCTCCACGTCTCCCTGTCAGAAGCAGACACCCTTTGGGGCAGGCCAACACTCTCCCCTGGTCTTCTCTAGGGTACCCTCACCAGTGCTGCCTCCTCCTCAAGCCTCTCAGAAGGGCGCTTTCTTTGACCATCCCAGCCTCACTGCTCCCTCCTGCCGTGTACCCTGTGGATCTGCTTCCTTGCCGTCCCCCTCACTGCCCTGGAAGCGCTGTGAAGGCAGGGCCTTCAGTTGAGCATACATCCCTGCACATAGTGGGCCCTCAAGAAGCATTTCCTAAATGACCAAGCTGGGGCTCCCCCAGCATTCTCAGGAGACAGGATTAGGTATTCTTCATTTCTGTCAGCAAATAGGAAAAGGTACAAAATAGTTATGCCCCTAATATTTCCTGAAACAAGGGACCCAAGAAGGAATCTCCCAGACTGAATCTATAAGGAACTGGAAATTATTTCTCATTAACGTTCATCAAGTTCTATTGCAAGTCTGCAGGCCTAAGCCCAGATGGAGCTTTTGTAAGTCCTCCACAATGGACCTAGCCATCTATGAGTACTTTATAAACAAAATACAGTAATTAACCTTGGGACCATCGAAAACCACATGAACAACCAGTCTAAATTAATATTTACAAGATCAAACAGGACAGCAAAGACGATTAGATCAAGGAAGATTTAGATGTGGGTCAACTCACACTGCAAACCACAAATGAAATCTGCTATGAAGATGCCTTATACTAACTCATAGTACTGATAAGCCGCCTCTAAGACAGAACATTAGGACAGGTAAAGTGTCTGGACTAATATCAGTATTGAGAGGACTCCCCATTATCCATCCGTTCACTGGAACCAAGAGAGCAGCCGAGACCATTAAATCCACAGATAACACAGAAGCCTCATTTTAGTCAAACCTCCACCACAGTCCAATTGTAATGATTAACAACGCTAAGAAAAGTGGCCATTTATTGAGTCCTTATGATGTGCCAGATGTCACTTTAAGAACTTCAGGGGATTTAATTCATTGAAGCCTTACAACAACCCACAGAGGCAGCTGCCATGCTTAGGCCCATTTTTCAGATTAGGAAGCAAAAGGAGATTAATTCGCCCCCAGGACAGCCAGGAAGGCAGTGGTAAAAGCAGGGTCTGAACCTGGCATCAGACAAGGCCTGTGTGCTTAATCATCATGTCATACCGCTGTGCACCTAAAATTGCAATTTTATCCTCAAATATAACAGGCATAACATTTGCTCACATTTCCATCAAAATAACTATGGCATATTTGCTTGTTTCATGCCTTCCTTATGGTGACTTCATTAAGTCGGACAAATACTAGCATTTTTTATACCTCATTATTCGTTCTACAACAGACACTGCTCATGCAAGGAACACAAAGATTAATTCTCTTTCTAAATCTTAGCGGAGTTCTAGCTGATGCAGTCATGACAGGGAAAAGCAGCAGCAAACTTCAAATGTATAAGGCTGATGCCCTAGTCAATAATTACACAGTAGCCAGCCTCCCATCCCAGTGATAAAATCAGAATCGCTGGGTGAAAATACCACCAACTTCCAAGCAGGTACAAGTTGAGCATCCCAAATCTCAAAATTAAAAATCCCAAATTTTTTTAGGGCCAACATGATATTCAAAGAAAATGCACATTGGAACATTTTGGATTTCAGATTTTTGGATTCAGGATACTCAACTGGTAAGTGTAATGCAAAATCTGAAAAAAGGGATTTTTTTCAAGCATCCAAGCATCGAGTATCCAAGCATTTTGAAAAAGGGATACGCAACCTGTACGAGCTGTTTCAGAAAAGCAACTTCCCAACTTTCACAGATTAGGAAAGGTATAGACACCGTGACAGAGGGCTCACACCTTGCAGAGGATGACTCGGGTCTAGTTCAGCGTAACCCCTCTGTCTCTGAGAACTGTACACCCCAACTCCATGGACACATTCAGTGGACCAGAACAAAGAGCTGGCTCCAGATGCTCTCTCAAAAAATGGAACTAAAGATTCTTCATTCGGCTCATATGGCTGACCTGACGCTGAGGTAACGTAAACTCAGAGGCCATGAGGCCATCGTGCCCTGACAAGTACACCCATCTGCAGACAGCAAAGCCTGATAGAGACTCCTGAGGAAGCAGAGACAAGGGACCATGGGGCCCCACAGCACCAAGACTCACAAAGGAGTTGCTCTAGCTCTTGGTGCCAGGCCCTTGCAAAGCCTGGCTATATTGTTTGCCCTCTGGTTCCACAAAACACCTAAATAATGCCTCCTTTTTGTTCACATGAACTCAAGTGAATCTTTTCCTTTTAATCACAAGAGCCTAGACAAAAGCACACCACCCGAGGTAATCCTCTGCCAGTCCCACCAAACAGGATGATCTACGATGCTTGGCCATCCAGAGCTGTCTGGTTTCAGGCAAGGCATGTGTCCTCCTGGAGCCTTAGCGTCCTCATCTGGCAAACCAATCTAGTCTAGATTCACAAGTTACTGGGGACCAAATGAGAAACAAATGGAATCTGGGCTGTGGTCTGCTGTGAGCAGTTACTTCTATGGGTAATCACATATGGAGGCAGCATCAGCAAAGGTCTGCCAGTGGTTGGTGTGTCTTCAAGAGGGAACACAGCTGGGCTGCGCGGGCCACAGGTCACATCCATATGGTGTTTAAATATTCTCTTGCATCTGCAGCTAGTTTCCAGCCTGAAATAATCAGGAATAACTTAGTGGGACCTCCTTAAACTTCATTTGCTCTAGGATGAACATAAGTCAATGCGATGGCAATTAATTCAGTTTCCCAGATACTCACCTAGGGAGTGACTAGAAAATTCTGTCTGTACCTTGGGTTTCCTAACACGTGGTCCCAAACGTTACTCATGAAAGTGAAAAGACCTCCTGAGTTTATCTTTCTTCGAGACTCACAAATCGTCAATGCCCCCTCCACTTCCTCAGCCCTCTCTGGTGACAACAAAGGAGACATCAGGACTGTGGCACACAGTGAGTGGAGCCCGGTGCCATGGCATGTGCCAACAATCCCAGTTACTTGGGAGAATGAGGCAGGAGGAGCACTGAAGTCCAGGAGTTTGACTCTCACCTGGACAATATAGTAAAACCTAATTTCTAAAAAATAAACAAAATAATAAATTAACAGAGTGGAATGTTCTATCCTCAAGAAAAAAAACTTGTCAAGCGATAATCCTATTTTTTTAAAGTCAAGAATTATATGAGGCTTGGCCACCAATTTAAAAAGTAAAAACTTTAAGCTGAGTGAAAATATGTAGAATGTGATCATCTGAAAGGCACACATAAAAAACACGATATAACATGATTTTTCCCATCTTTTTGTGCATAATCTAGGGATACTGGCTGGTCTCCCTCTTCCTACCTCACAGAGAGATGGGTACATTATTTTTTTAGCAACTTGGAAGATGGTACAATTTGGCTGTGTCCCCACCCAAATCTCATCTTGAATTGTAGTTCCCATAATCCCCACATGTCGTGGGAGGGACCCAGTGGGAGGTAACTGAATCATGGGGTGGTCACCCCCATGCCGTTCTCATGACAGTGAGTTCATTCGCACAAGATCTGATGGTATCATAAGGGGCTTTTCCCCCTTTGCTCAGCACTTCTTTCTCCTGCCACCATGTGAAGAAGGACATGTTTGCTCCCCCTTCCAGTGTAACTGTAAGTTTCTTGGGGCCTTCTCAGCCATGCGGAACTGTGAGTCAATTAAACCGCTTTTCTTTATAAATTACCTAGTCTCAGGTATTTCTTCATAGCAGCGTGAGAATGGACTACTATGGAAGGTCATGTGAAGGTCACTGGCTGACACAAATACCTGGGCTCTCCAAATCCACATCTCTACAACTTCAGTGAAACTGTATCAAAAGCTAAGGGTTTTATAACCAGCCCCATTATCAACATATCACATTTCACTTATTCTAAAACCTGAAATCATGATGCATCTTACGGTCACAGTGTCTGAAAATTACCTGTGGCAGTGCTTTATCTTTCTTAGTGGTACAAAGAATGAAGTGTCTTACATTTTATGGCACTTTACATTCAATAAAACAGAAGCGATTTGGTGAGTGTCACCCTTCCCCACCGTGCACACCTCCTTCCCATCCCGGAAGGAACTTTTAAGCCCACTCGGGCCCCATTCTGAAAACCCCACTTGACTGGAAAGAAGCAGCAGTGGCAGTCTGCTACAGACTCACACTACTTAGCGGAAAAATGAAATTTAACTCGCATGCAAAGATAAAAGGGGACAGCTCTCCGCAAGTGAGACACAACATACGGGACCAGAATCCAAACAAGTCCTTTCTTCAAAGCTTCCAACTCAAACTTTGGAGAAAGTCTGGTATCTCAGAGAGGGCAAGAGGAACAGATCACCCTCAGAAAGACTCTGGTGGAGCACTACAGACCAGCCTGGGGGCTTAGTGAAAGGGAGGCCAGCTTCAAGTTTCAACAGTAATTTGTGCATAATGATCCTCTCAGGTTGACACAAGATAAATAAACTAATCAAAGTACAAATTGTGCTGGCAAGCTCTAGTGCCTAGCTTCTCCTAAGACCAACCTGCCAGCAATGCCAAGGCTGCGCCTCACAGCCACCAGCTCAGAGCTGGCAGGTGATGGGGCCAAGAGATGCAGTCACGCTCTGAGCCAGAGGCAGCAATCTGAGGGGCGGGCCGAGGGAGGGCTCTGCTGAGCCGTGACAGTGGAAGCCTTAAACACAAGATCCATTACAGCCTCAACACCCACAGCCATTTGAACATCATGGCTGGAAATAAATCCTCGGGAAAGCAGCCATTAATGCGCCTTGCCCAAAACCCAGCTGAAGATCCCTGTCTGCTGAGATGTGATACAGGGACATACGACTTCCCTCAACTTCCTCGCTTGGTATTACCAGTCCGAATGGCAGCTGAGGTGACTGTCGATATATTTAGTACCAATGCTCACTAATAAATTTCATTATCATACTCCTCAGAGCTAACACTGAGGGAGCCCTGAGCTAAGTTCTTTACCAGGGTTAGCTCACTGAGTCTTCATAGACATCCTAGAAGGTAAGAACCATGATTCTCTCCATTTAAAGATGTGGAAACTAAGACTCAGGGGAGGTCAAGCAACCTACCCAAGGACACAGTAAAGAAACTGCAGACCTTGGACTTGATCTAGTTACCTAATGCTGCTGGGAAGTTGGTTTCAAGGTAGAAAAACACAAACAAATTAACAAAAATTCAGTTTCCATTTTTTTTGCAGAAGAATCACTGATTAGCATAGGTATGACCCCCATGCGTAGAGATTAATGGGAGAATGAGAAAATGGGTGGCCCCCTGTTTTAGGGGAGGCAGTGACACACCATCTTGTCGAAATGCAGACACATCACCACTGGCAGACAGACACAGCAGAAGAAGATGAGTGTTGACAAAAAGCTGTAGACACAAGCTTGACCTCTTTGTCTGCCAGTTCCATGTACACCCGTAAGATACAGATATCCCTGTCATAAGGCAAATTTGATGTAGGCCAACTCCCAAAGGCCTTTCTCATCAGTTGGACAAATGTGCAGAGGGACGGCAAAAGTTACTATTCCCCTCCCACCCGACTGTGACCACTGCACGGTCCCACATGATGGCTCCATTTCTATAGAAGCTTCCTTTGAGGGCTGCCCTTTCCAAGCTTCTACAGGAAACCCTTTACGGTCCCCACCAAGCACACTGTGTTGCTCTACTGGAAAATTCAGTTTTCAGACAGAATGTTTCAAACATGTCCCAGCTGGGCGCAGTGGCTCATGCCTGTAATCCCAGCACACTGGGAGGCTGGGACAGGTGAATCACTGAAGATCAGGAGTTCGAGATCAGCCTGGCCAATATGGTGAGACCCAGTCTCTACTAAAAATACAAAAATTAGCTAGGCATGGTGGCAGGTGCCTGTAATCTCAGCTACTTGGGAGGCTGAGGCAGGAGAATCACTTGAACTCGGGAAGCGGAGGTTGCAGTGAGTGGAGATCACACCACTGCACTCCAGCCTGGGTGACAGAGCAAGACTCCATCTCAAACAACAACAACAAAAAATTCCTTTTTTTCTTTCAGAGGACGGTGTCTACAAGCTTTAACTTTCTTTTCATCTCCTGTCACCCTACAAGTAGTTCTTTCTTCATCAACTAATGGACTGATACAAGGGCCTTTCTGCATCTACAACCATTTCTCCAACACTAAAGGACACTTTAGGACAGAAAGGGGGGCAGCAAAAGGATGTGGGTAAAACCTTGAGGGATGGAGGCTGAACCTTAACTTCAGACATAAGTTCTCCAAATAAAAAGTAAGTCAGAGCTAAAAGGACCAACGGTGCCTTATTCACAGCACATTCCTGCAGGCCCTGTCCCTTCAGGGCCAAGGAGTGGCTATGGGAGGGTATGTCTCACCCAGCATGGTTAGAATTGGAGGTGATGCTAAGGTATAAAAATAACCGTACTTTAGACCTTTTGATTTTGGTTGTAAGATCTTGCTTATTATACTGACACTGCTAGTAGTTTGTAAGTGAAGTTGATTTGGCATACTTTCAAACTATATTGTTTTAGCTTGAATGGTCTATAATAAACTTTTATAGAGCATAACATGTTAATCACTATAAAATTTGTTGTATTTTAAGAAGGGTCTAAACATTTTATTAATAAAATGCCTTGTTTACAAATCACTCCTGCCATCAACCTCATTTTACAGATCAGGAAACAGGAGTGAGATGAGCAATGTCACCAGTTACTAAAGGGCAGCAGCAGGGCTGGCACCCAGGCCACCCACCGGGCCCCAGAGCCCAGGCTTTCACCCCATTCATCGCAGCTGCTCCTGGCTTGATGCAATGACAGGCATGTCCATGCTTCAGAAACTGTAAAGGGCTAAAATAAACATAAGGTGTTTCTATGACTTTCACTGTATCCTTTCTTTGCCCTTTTCATAACTGCCTCAAAATAATCAGGATAATTTACCTTCTGTTTGTATCCCCAAACTAGTTTAAAAAAAAGAAAAAAACAAGCCTTAATATGCCTTCAGCAAGCCGAGCTGTGAGTGGAATGCATAAGCCCAACACAGACATCGCAGCAGCTGTGTGCTCTGGAGACACAGGGGTTAGTAGTCATCTCCCACCAACCTGCAGAAAAGTGGGCCTGGAGTCCTACCTATGCTCCTACCTCCTCTCAAAAATACGCTCAATTAAAGCTATCATATTGTCTTCAAAGATAATTAAGCTACTCATCTAACTGAAAGTGTTTTGTTAGTTTGTTTTCTTCTGATGGACTTGCTAGATGTTGGAAATACAACGGGGAACAGGCCGATCTGGCCCCAGGTCCTGTCCAGGTAATCAGTACTTAGAGTCCAGCATGAATCAGGCCGTGATGTGGACAACACGGGAGCGGGCAGGTGGCCTGCAGAAGCACATAGGAGGGCTGCCTCACCCCAACCTGGGGAGTTAGAAAAGACTCTCAAGTAACAAATATACAAAAATGAAAAAGTATTCGCCATGCATAAAGTGAGGTGGGCCCATTTGAACACAGCAACAGCTCAGGCAGTAACAAGGGTCAGCAGGTCGAGTATGGTGGCTCAAGGTGACTAAGTACCAGAGCTGGGGTGCTATGGGAGCCAGACCTGGACCATAGCGAGCTACATTATGGAGTCTGTCTTCATCCTGAGCACGAGAAGGAGTCATCAACACATTTTTTTTTTTAAGAGACAGGGTCTCACTCTGTCACTCAGGCTGGAGTACAGTGGGGTGATCACAGCTCACTACAGCCTCAAACTCCTGGGCTCAAGTGGTCCTCCCACCTCAGCCTCCTGAGTAGCTGGGACTTAGGATTATCGCATACCACCACACTTGGCAGATTTTTTCATTATTTTGTAGAGACGGAGTCTCACTATGTTACCCAGATTGGTCTTGAACTCCTGGGCTCAAGCTATGCTCAGCATCAGCTTCCCAAAGTGCTGGGATTACAGGTGTAAGCCACTGCACCCAGCCATCAGTACATTTTCAGCAAGACAGTTATGTGATCAAACTTGCATTCTGAAAGGTCACTCTGACTATGTGGGAACAGCAACAGGTGTAAGACAGGGCCGTCAGTGAGGAAGCTGTTCCAAGTGTCTTAGTGACAAAAGACGGCCTGAAACAGGGTGTATTTGCTCATTCAGTTAGCAGCAGACTCATTAGTATCATCTGAGGAGATGGGAGATGCAGTCACTAGGAAGTGCCTTCCAGAGCACGCCAGGCTGCAGATAGTGACAATGTTCCTATCTGGGTTGCTTATGGGAGGCCTATAATAGGCCTTTTCCATTTTGCAACTCATAAGAATAAAGCAGTTCCCCCAGAAACCTCCTCAGCTAGCCAAGAGCTCTGAAACCTTCCTTGAAAGCAGTACGTACCCATCACTACGTGATTGAGAAGGACAATACTTCACTATCTGGAGGAAGTCTCAACACGAAAAGCAACATTTTCCACAAGACATCTCGCTAGGAAATTATCACGTTCTGGCTTTATGAGCTGAGGTCCCCAAGTACAACGTTTTGGCCGAGGATTCCAACCAACTGCCAGCAGGATAATGTGGTTATGCTGTCTGAGCTACTGTGAAAATGCATTAAAAGCTCAATGTTTGAGCTCATCCAAGCAATTAAAATTAACATGGACTGTTCTGTTTTAGACTGGGAAAAACAAGGGATAGGGGAATGTTGGCCTCCATAATCCTCTGCTAGTTTCTTAAACATTTTAAAGGCATTTGGAGCTGGTATGTATGCTATCCAAACCGAGTCTGAAGGGAATCTAGTTAGGCAGGAACACCTCCACTGCTCAAGTGTTCAGGGGCAGGGGGAATCGCAGATGGGAGCTTGGGGTAATGAGCGAAAAACTTGGACCTACTGGGCGCCTACTATGTGCCAGCCCGAGCTAGGTGCATTCACCACCCGGAAAAAGGAGTGTCTTCAAACCCATTTGGCAGGTGAAGTGGAAGAAACTTAGAGAGGATCTAAAGCACACAGAAACTATCATGGAGACACCGGAAGGAAAACGCACTTCCACCTTATCGCTAAACAAAGCACTTCAATGGTCACTTCGTCATTTTCTCCTCACTAAGACATCAAGAATTCAGTCTATCTTGAAACTCGGGTGATTCCAATTCTCATCACAAACAACATGGATGATGTAGTATTTTGAATCAACGCATTCAATTCTGGGAAACATGCCGAATACCAAGTGTGACTTTAAATGGCAAGGTAGATAAATCTTGCTATGATTGGATGACTGGATGAAGAGCAGGTGGGTGGTCGGACACACCAAGAGAATACAGAGCTTCCGGGAACCCAGCATGCCCGGAGGAGGTGCTGAAGTCAGGGAATAAGGCCGGTCTCACGCACAGGCAAAATCGGCCTTCGGGGATCTAGAGGAGATGTAAACAGACCCAGTCTGAAATACAAGGAATAACAAATGTGTAGCTTCTTTGCTACAGAGTCACCAATACATATCTCAAAGAACATGTAGAAAGTTATCTCATGATAGAAACAGACCAACTGAGTCACATCTGAGGTTGATGGAACCCTAAAGCTGATTGAGTGGTTGCCTTTCCTCTATGGGCCACAAATGTAAGATATATAGCGTTCTCTTCCAATCAATGAGAATCCCTTAAAGAGAGCACAGCCTTAGGCTAGAAAAGGATAAAGGGAAACTGGTGCCATGCCAAGAGCAAATAAGCCAGAAAACGGTATATCACTAACAATACATTTGCCTTAAGTGTGGAGCAGAATTAAAATGCACCATACTATAAAAACTGGGTGATATTTAAGACACCAGGATAGCAAGACAAAATTTCCTTCATGTTCAGACACTGCTTTAGATAAGTTACATTTGCCAATTTAAGTCACCCGGCACTCTGTCACGTTCCTTTCTGACAGTAAGGACTGGCAAGCTGAGGCATTTAAGGCCACTGGTTAAGGAAAAAAAAAAAAAGACAAGCAGTAGGGCCAGAAATTATTACTAAAACCAGGTGCTTTGGGCAATTTACTCCTCTGTCGACCAGGAAGGTAGGGAATTACTGGCTTCATTCACTGTGTGTAGAACAGCAACTGGAATGTAGAGGTGCTCAATAAATGCATATTGACTGGATGGACTGGATATTTCCTAGCAAAAAGCACACTACCCAAAAACACAGTTTGGAAATGATTAAGAATTAGCACAATTGGTAGCAAGTGCGACCATTTTCTCACACATTAATGCACATACACATTCAAAATCTACAGATTCTCATCCTTCAAAATTTAACACATATAGCAGCATCAAGAGAGGGCTAAGACCAGAATGCGCAGTGGTGGGAACTACTGATAAGTAATCAATAATCAGTGAAACCTACTGACTAAAAATAACAGTGGTCTACCATAACCCTCCAGTGCTGAAACACACAGACACACGCAAACAGGGAAAGGAGAAGAGCGGCGGGCATCTCAACTTATGAACCCGATGGGCGACCAAGTACAATTCCTGTTTAAAACAAACAAAAAGGTGCAGGGGTGGTGCCTGTCTTGACACAGCCATTCTTTGGTGGCCCCTCCCACCCCAGTAAGGAGCTCCTGGGCAGTACCTTTCTCTTTCATGAGACACCCCGCAAAGATGCCAGTGAGTTGCTCAGATCCCAACTTATCATATCTAGAGCTTAACGCACACAAGGGTGCCTGCCGCTCCCGAATCTGAGAGGCCTGCAGCTGCCTTCCTCATAAAGGTCAAGGCAATTCCTCTAAGCTATGTCCATGCCCGGGCTGGGCCCCATATGGCTGTCTGTGGATCACACCTGTCCCAATGTCACGTGGACGGACCTTTGGTATGTCACATGGATGGACCTTTGGTATGTCACGTGGATGGACCACTGGTCCTGCTGCACTGATGGGGGTCGCCCAGGGGAAAAGGCAGTATCTTAATGGGCCTCAATGGTAGAAGAAACTTCTCTGCTTTTCTGGACATTCTACTGACATTCCCTTTTATAGCTGCCAAATATCGTTGGTCCCAGTTAGAGGGCTAGCTGGCCTTGGACAAGTCACTCTCTATCAAATGAGATGTGATGCCCAACCTGGTCACCAAGGTCCCCTAATAGTCAAAGGACGTACAGTCCCTGGAGTGTGCTTGGAAAGATGGCAGAGGTGGTGCTCAATTACTGCGTGCCTGCTCTGTACTCAGTGCCAGGCATGCCAAGACGACTCCAGTCCCCACCCTGGAGAACGGGGCCACACCCAGAGAGCAGGCAGCCGCAGTGTGGTCAGCGTTGACTGCCCAGAGGCTGTGGGGCAAAGCCAGCTGAGCTAAGCTCTGCTTGGTCTTCATCGAAGAGACACTTTATCAGGGCTGGAGGAGAGAATGCATTCGCAAAAGTGCAAGGCATTCCAGGCGGAGGCATGGCGAGCAGCAGGGCACAGCTGACCTCTGCAGGCTCCTTGCAGCTGACCCAGGGTGCATCTCACAGAGCAGCCACAGATGAGGCTGGAGGAGCCTCCAATTCCCAGGGTTGAAACACGTTTGGCAACGTGATAAAAAGACAACAAAGTTCTTGATTTGTCAGCAAGTACTAGATGAGCAAACCATCCCCAGTGTGATGTGAGGGTCTTAGAGAAGTCAGCAAGGAAAAGCAGAAGCTGAGCCAAGACCCTGGCCAGGGACTGGCCCCAGCAACAAGCCTCACCAAGCCCAAGAAACTGTGGTGAGCTGGTGCCTCCCAAAACAAGTAAGTGACTGCGGCAAAGGAAATGCAGAGAGCAAGTTCCAGAAGCCAAAGAAAAGTGCAGTGAGCAGGAGGCAAAACAGATGCCCCAGCTCCCCTCCCGCACACAGGCCAGAAGTTCTGAGCCAGTGCAGAGGATCCCTAAGATTAGCACAGAGCGTAGTTTGGGAATCTTCTACTGCCAGAAAGAAAACGAAAAAAAATAATAACAATAAAAATAAAAGCACACAGCAGCCAAAGAATTGGAGAGGAAGCCTCCTGACACTCACTCCCAGGCCTCCTGCCTCTCAGTGCTCCTGCACCTGACAACAGCCACAACCAAAATCTGAAAAAGTTAAGGTGATGCAAACAGAGGCAGATTCAGAAGGAAAAGAAACCACAACCAAAAGTGACCGAGGAAGAGACTCAGAGGCTCCAATTTCACTCCAAATACTGTTTTATTGCATACTTAGAAATCATTAATACCAATAATTACCATTTATTAAATGCCACTGTGTGTCCAACCCTGAACTAGAAACTTGATATACATTTTCCAGTTAGATGCTTAGAACAGCCCTGTGAGATTAGCGCCATGCCCATTTCACAGTCCAGCAGGTGTTAGGTAACTGGCCCAAAGTCTCAGGGCTAATACAGGACAAGCCTTCATCTTGCAGGGAAAACAGACAAGTAAAGGCAATCATGGGGTAAACACAGGGGGCATCTAACTTGGATGCATCTCAAAGCCTTGCTTCCCAGAGATGTTTAACAACTAAGCTGAGACCTGAATGACTAAGAGTTTTCCACAGAAAGAAAGGAGGAGGAAGAACAAGTGCAAAGGCCCCAAGACGAAGAGATGATGGCCCCTTGGGGAACCACAATTAATTCTGTAGACTAGAAGTGGCAAAAAAGAGCAGGGAAAGTGGGGAGAGAGGAAGCTGTGCACTAAAGTCTCCATAGATAAAAATGCAGGATGTCTGGGCTCCATTTTCACATATGGACTCCAGTCCTCGTCCCCCCACCAAAAAAGCAAGCAAGCATGGGGAGAGATGGGGAAATACATGCAATAAGTTTAGCAAAATGTTCCTTTTTTTTTTGAGATGGAGTCTCGCTCTGTCACCCAGGCTGGAGTGCAGTGGTGCGATCTCGGCTCATTGCAAGCCCCGCCTCCCGGGTTCACGCCATTCTCCTGCCTCCGCCTCCCCAGTAGCTGGGACTATAGGCACCCACCACTATGCCTGGCTAATTTTTTGTATTTTTTAGTAAAGATGGGGTTTCACCGTGTTAGCCAGGATGGTCTCGATCTCCTGACCTCACGATCTGCCCGCCTCGGCCCAAAATGTTCTTAATGGTTGAAGCTAGGTCATTATTCTCTCACTTTTGTGTATATTTGAAATTTTGCATAACAAAAAGTTTTCATAATAAAAAGAGTTTCTTCCCCCTGCAAAAAGGGGGGAGGAAACAAGCTAGAAGAACAAGTGGTGCTAGACCATGACGACAACAGGCCTGCGCTGGGGCTGCTAACGGTCAACAGGTCACGTACAGAGACTCCCCCGGGCCACACACTCCCATGCAGTATTCATGTCATCCTCACTGCTACCCTAAGAGGCAGGACTCCTCGTGGTATTTTACAGATGAGGAAACTGAGGCTAGGTAAGCCGGCCAAAGGACTCGGGCTCCTGTGTACTATTACTAGAAAGCCTCCAAGTGCCAGCGAGGGAGCTGGAATTCATCCTAAGAGAGAGGGAGGAAATCACCGAAGAGTGACAAAATCAGATCTCTACATTTTAAAGATCCCTCGAGAGCTGCAGAGTGGAAAATAGATTAGAAAGGGTAGACTACAGGCCAGAAACCAGTGGGGAGGCTGCGGCATTGCCCTGAGCAATAATGGAGGCCCGGGGAGAGGCAGCAGCAGTCAAGATGGAGAGGGAAGAGCTGAGAGGCTGTGAAGAGGGGAAATCAATAGATCTGTCAGAGGGTGTGAGGGACAGGCAGAAGCGACGGATGACACCCAGGGACCTGGGCAGGTGGCTGGCTAAGGCATCCCACCACGAGAAGCAGGTTGGTGGTGGGGGTGAGGATTTCAGTTCTGGACTGCTTCAGTCTGAGAGGCCTGTGAGTCTCCAAGGGCAGCTGTCCAGCTGGGCCCTTTGATACATGGGTCTGGATGTCAGGGGAGGGAGCCAGCCTGGTGATGGAGTTAGATGTCATTGTGTGTGGCTGGCAAGTGAAGCCACAGAACAGATGAGATGGCCCAGAGAAGGGAGAGAAGCACTAATAAACCAGCGGCCTTCTCCCAAACCAAACCACCATGAAGAGAAAAGACAAGAAAACGGGAGGCTTCTGTACATGTAATGATATGCTTCCTTCCCACCACCAATGTGCAATTTTGCATAAGGACAAATGACAGAGACAATTTCCTTTCTACTTAACATTCCTGGAAGAGAAGAGAAAATGCCCTTTGTAGGCTCTGGTTACAATCTACAGAAGGCTCTGGATAAACCACACAAACCTGATCATCCCAGAAAAGGCTGACGGAAGAGAGTCAAGCAGGCAATCAACGTGAGTCCCCACGGCCAGTGGCTCCCGGGGGCAGGCTGACACACGTCCAGCAGCCTCTGCAGCCTCCCTGGGGCCGGCCAGTGAGGCTTCCAAAGAGAGTTCTTGCTCTTTTACAGAAAAGAATGAGGGAGTCACAAACCTGATTCCAGGCAACAATGAAGTGACTATTTTCAGAAACCACAACTAATAAGTAGAACATAAAGACATGGAATTGGGCCAAAGCCTTGGGATAGAAACCGTTTCGAATGATAGTGGCATGGCTTGATTTTCAGTAATATTTACCCTTGGTGTGTTACAAGAGGCGAATGCTGTCTGCAGAACCTTTGCAAGGTAATTTTCCACTAAAGTCCCTGGGGGCTGCTGCTCCCCTCTGGGATATTCTGAGATGCTCTGGAACATACACAAAGGCTGTGTGTACTTCAGAAACATTACTGGACTAGAGCTGAAGAGGTGGAAATACTCTCCATTCCTCGGATTACACTTTTGTTTCCATGACCACAGAAATGCAATGATGACTCCAATGAACCTCTCCAGGGCAGAGCTGGAAAGGACTGAAGAGACCACCCAGCCCAACCCTTCATCCTACCGATGAGGAAGCTGGAACCCAGTGGGGGAAAGCCACTGGCATGAGGCCACGTAGCAGGACAGTGGAAGGCCGAGACTGAACAGTGCTCTCTAGAATGCTCCGTCCAGAGTTCTCCTGACTGCACACCGCCAGGCGCAGCTTTACCATTCATATTAAAATGAGCAAGAATAAAGAACAGTAGCTGCAAGCGCACCACCCTGGGCACTGGCCTAGGTCCCTCAAATGTGCTCAATGCCTTAGTCCCCACGACAGCCCCGGAAGGTGGAAGCTACTGTTATCCACGTTGAACTGATGAGGAGGCTGAGGCAAAGACACATTCTGCCACTCGTCCCAAATTAGAAAGCTGGGAAAGGGGGATGAGGATTCAAACCCTATAAAGTCTGACTCCAGAGCCCTGCTGATAACAAGCACCCAGTTTACAACCTGGAGAGAATCCAAAAGTTCTAAATTAGCCTTTGTGTTCAGATATTGTCCTAAAGAAACAGGGCTTGCCGAGCATTGTGGCTCACGCCTGTAATCCCAGCACTTTGGGAGGCCAAGGCGGGAGGATGGCTTGAACCTAGGGGTTTGAAACCAGCCTGGGCAACATAGTGAGACCCCCATCTCCACAAAAAACTTAAAAATTATCTGGGAGTGGGTGTGCATGCTTGTAGTCCCTGCTACTTCGGGGGGCTGATGCAGGAAGATCTCTTGAGCCCATAGGCTGAAGCTGCAGTGAACCATGACTGTGCCACTGCACTCCAGCCTGGGCAACACAGCAAGACCCTGTCTCAAAAAAAGGCTAAAAATCCCAGACTGGCCCATAAGACTTTTCCCACCAGGTAAGAGGACTATAAAACAGATCTGATTTCCTAGCTCTTACTGAGTCCCAAGGTGAGAAGAGTCCCCTTTGGTGTGCACAAATGTCTGCCTGGGGCAGAACATGCCCTTCTCACCTCCTCTCCACAGTCCTCTCACCGCTCCTGTGGTTTGTCCCCAGGATCCTTGCCCTGCCTTTGCCCCTCAATTCCCACACCCCCCACCAAACCCCCAATCCCTTACCTCCACCCCCAGGTTCTGTGAGGAAAGAACTGCCCCCCACACACTGATTCATATTAATGTGTGAATTGCTGTCTCAGTGGAAAAGGTGCTGATTATTCAACAGAATCTCCAATGTGAAGAACTTCAGGAGAATACCAAAGTCAGGTGTGGGAGGTCTGGTGAGGGAGCAGAAGCCACTGGAAGATGGGCCACCACTGCCTGGAACCTGTCCTCAGCATTGTCTTAAGACAATAATAACAGCCACCAAAGAGTACTGACTCTGTGCTAGGTTAAGTGCTTTACTTGTATCACCTCATTTCGTCCTCATAACACCTTTCTGAGGTTGGTACAATTATCATTCCCATCTTAGAGAATACAGCACTGAAGCACAGAGAGGTTAGCCCCACAGCTGTCAGGTAACACAGCATATGAGCCAGAGTGGTCAGGCTCTGGAGCCTGCGCTCTGAACCACTGAGCAACACTGCCACTCGATAAACGAGTACACACGCATATGAGTAACGCATGCCCCATAAATGAGCACACACACGAGAAACAGGCGTCCCATGAACGAGCACACACACATACGTGTAACATGCACCCCATAAATGAGCACACACACGAGTAACGCACACCCCATGAACAAGCACACATGCATATGAGTAACGGGCGCCTCATAAACGAGCACACACGAGTAACACCCCACAAATAAGTCCATATGCATACGAGTAACACTCACTCCATGAGCACACACACGCGAGTAACACACACCCCATGAACGAGCACACCAAGCACACGAGTAACCCGCACCCCATGAACCTGCGCCCCATGAACGAGCACACGCATACAAGTAACCCACACCTCATGAACAAAACATACACACGAGTAACCCGTGCCCCATGAACAAGCACACGTGTACACGAGTAACACGCGTCCATGAACGAGCACACATGCACACGAGTAACGCGCGTCCATGAACGAGCACACATGCACACGAGTAACGCGCGTCCATGAACGAGCACACATGCACACGAGTAACGCGCGTCCATGAACGAGCACACATGCACAAGAGTAACGCGCGTCCATGAACGAGCACACATGCACACGAGTAATGCACACCCCATAAGTGAGTACACACATACACACACCCCATGAACAAGCAGACACACACACGCATAACACGTGCCCCACGGACGAGCACACACGCATATGAGTAACACACACCCCATAAATGAGTACACGGGCATATGAGTAACATGCAATCCATGAGTATACAGGCACAGAAGTAATGCACGCCCCATAAATGAGCACACGTGTATGCACAACACACGCCCCGTGAACGAGCACACAGGCACATGCATAACACACGCCCCATAAATGAGTACACACGCCTATGAGTAACGCGCACTCCATGAGTACACGTGCATACAAGTAACACACGTTCCATAAATGAGTACATATACATGAGTAACATGCATTCCATAAATGAGTACACACATGTGTACTATCACTATGCCTGGTCATTATAACTACCATTTACTTAGCACTTACTATGTGTGACTTATCCTAAGACATTTGATGTGCATTATCTCAACCTTCGCTTCAACCCTATGATACAAATACTAGTATTATCCCCATTCTACAGATGAGGAAACTGATACTCAAAAAGATTTTTTTTCCCTTGTATCAAGGGTTGTGAGCTCAAGTATAAGCACAGAGCTGGATCAGAACTCAGGTAGTCTTGACTCCAGAACTTACATCTAAGTTTTTATATTTTTGTTATACCTTCCTTGACTTCTGAATCCTACCATGTATCTAGCTGTCCAGGAGACTGGCTGTATTTCATTGTTTTCTCTGGTTGGCTGTTCTTTTCATAATGGCTCCCATGGTATCCAGGGTTTGCAGGCAGGGAGGGAGGACGAGGGTGCAGGGTTCAAGGCTAACCAGGGCAGTCTATACTACAGCCAAACCCACTATGCTAGCAAGTTCATTTTGAGTGATGGGGTGCTACAAAGGTTAAATTTAGGTGAAAGAACACCTTTGCTAATAAAAGGACAATCCAGAAGGGTGATCAATCCTAAAGTCATGATGATTAAACTGTGAGGGGCATTTAAGTGATTTCCTTTCCTATTATATTCTGAATGAATCTGTATTCCCTGAACATGTAGCAGCTATATGGAGAGAAGAATGAGTCAGGGGTAGGCCTGGTGGGAAGGAAAACACGAGTAGAAATTGGTTATAGGTAACTCACAAAGTAGGATAACCCTAAGAGGCTGGTGGAATCGACTCTCCTCTTCCCAGACAGTTTTCACATTGCTGCCAAAATGACAGCTGCCACAGAACACCTGACATCAGGTGCAGCAGCTCAAATTAGCCTGACTCAGGCAACTCCAAAAAACTTCCACCAAGTCCCATTAGAAGGGCACACCAGGTGACAGATGATGTGGATAAAACTGCTACAATCAGCCTTCAAAGAGCTTATCATCCGTTCACCCAATGACCTCACCTTGGCCTTCCAAATGACCCCCAGCCCTATACTCCCTTATAAGATCTCCAAATTTCCTCCCTTCTGCAAGCACCACAACTGGCTTTCTCAGTAATGGCTGAAAACGGAAATGCCCTCATTGTACTTCATCAAAAATACAAGCAAGCAAACCACAAAAGGGGTTGTAAATTAAAAATTCAACAGAAAACGCTTTGATTCATTTATTCTTTCATTCACTCAGTGAATCTTCATTGAATGATTACAGTGTACCAGGCGCCTTGCTAGTTGCTGGGGACTCCCAGCAAGGAACAAGATGGACATGGTGCCTCTCCCCTGGGCCTTACAGTTTACCCTTAATAGAGGACAGAGTCCCTAAAGGAAAGGTTCTGCGTTGCAACGTAAAACAATTCCAACCCTGTTAGTTCCATGATGCAAAAACAGAAAAGAACACCTTCAGAGATAGATGTGAGAGGTGAACTTTGCAGGAACTTAAGCAACAATTAAGCAACTGGATTCTAATAAGAATAGTTCAGGAAGGCAGGAGGGAGGAAATGTCTTCAGACTTCCCAATGGAATATTCTTGGAATAGAAAGTTGCTCTTTCTGTAATAAAAAAAATCAAACGTGGAAAAAAAAAAAAAAAAAGGTAGCAGCAGCACCTCGCTCCGGGCCCATTTCCCAAGCCCAGTAAAAAGTGACACTTCTGGGGTCTTTGCAGCTTCAGATGTCGCCAGGGAAAGGCGGACATCTTAGTCTGCTTTTCCAGGCAAATATACAAGTAACCTTCTGCCATAAACAAATGAAAAAAATCAAAGCCAGAAATAAAAGCCTGGTGACAGGATGCCAGAAACCTTCAAAAGGGGACCTTCAGAATAAGTTCAGGTTAACTCTCAGCATCTCTGAACATAATAAGCACTATCAAGTCTACACTGACTATTTTATAGCAAGGACAGCGTTGATGCCAATTATTTTTTGCCCTAGTCAAGAGAGCTTGTCATCCTTCTCAGAACAATTATCTATAGGTGCATAATAGTGAAAAGCTGAATTCTTTCCCCAATTCAGTACAGGAAAAGTGCTGCTCACAGCAATTTAACATCATTCCATTAGATGAGATTCATGTTTAAACGTGTTATTCTAACAATTATGCCAAGTACCATGTAATTAATATTCCAACTGACTTTACAAAAATTACAAAATCCCCTAAAGAAAATAATTAGTCATTAAGCACGAACGAGACTTTTCTATGGCCAACAGCACATAAAACAGAAAGTTCATCTCATAATGGATGGGTATCAAAGCCTTTCTCATATGTCCTTCAATTCTTAGCCAATAGTGCATAGCGCTGACATTGGCAAGTTACCCCAAACTTCACTTAACATATTAACGCACTTACTGGTTTAAACTCTTTGAGGGTAAAATGATGAACGATGAAAGCTTTAGCAATTAAAAAGCTCTTCTCATTTGTAGGAAAGGCAAGATAAACACATATAATTAATTGTTTGCTTCTTCCATGTCCCCAGCTGGAAATTAGAGTACTGGCTTATTTCTTGAGGCTACTTTTTGTGTTTATTAAAGAAATGTATATAGGCATCCTCATCCTTGTTCTCCCTCTTTTCTTTCAGGGTTTTGTGTATTCTTATAATCTACTTTAAATCCCTTCTAGAAAAAGGTAAGGTATAAATAAGTAATAGTCACATAGGACATTATCTGCTATAACAGAAATAAAAAACATGTTTTCCTTGCCACCCTCCTCTGAATAATTGGCAGTGGCTGCCTAGCGCCAGAACAGAGAGTTACAAGGATTCTAAGCCAATATACACACAGCCTCGACAAGAAAGAATGCAATGGTTGATTAGTGATGTCTGCCCTAGAAAGAGCAATAGGTTAAGAATCCATGTACCATCTCCACCCTTTGATAAATCACTAAAAATTAGAAAAATACATACAGTTTCATGAATAAAATATAATGTGAATTGTTTCCAGGATGCAAGTAAACGTGGAAAAAAAATGTTTTCTACAGTTGAAAACCTTAAGCAAAACTGGACTAAACCATCAAGTTTTAGAAGAAAGAACACTGAACCAGGTCAGGAAACCCAAATTCTGGTCTAGCTTGGGGAGCTATAAACAGGTCAGTTTACTGGACCTCAGTATGCGCACCTCTAAAATAAGGGGCTGAGTCTCTTAATTGTTCTCTTGTGCTGGTGAAAGAACATAGTTCTTTTACAGATGCTTAACCTCAGCAGGCCGGGGACATGGCTACAACCTCGACACCTCCTCACATTGCTCATATGAGATTTATAATCTGGGATAAATGCATACAGATATTTTTAACCTGTAGCATTTCCAGCACAAGAAGTTCCACATACATAACATTTCTTTTCCTTAATACAACCTATTTTCCACTGTGGGGCAAGGGTGGGGGTTGAAGTAGGAACTTCTAATAGTAGAACAATTCAGTGATTAAACTACCTTCATTCAAAAGTTCAGTGTCATCACTTCAATGTAAGACTAGTCATTTCCACGAAGTGTCCCACTCACTCATGGTTTTGAGATCAGCCTGAATCTTCTCACCACTGAACAGCCCTTGTCACTGTAGCCTATTTTGAGAACTTTACCCATGGGATACATCAACATGGCTTCCTTTTCCAAACACCTATCTGTGTAGAGCTGGAACAGTCCCATGTCCGGCCTAAAAAGCCGCAACAGACATCTGTGATTTCTTCATCTGCCCTGCATCCATCCCTTCTGGGAGCTCCCTCTCTCCCAACTCCAAGGAACCCCATTTCCTGTGTTTCAGGTGCTCTGAGCTGAGGATCCCACCCACGGATGCAGTGAATCATCTCAGAGGGCACCTATCAAGTTTGGGCCAGAATCCTTTTTCAGAGCCTGACATGGACACTGGGAGGTCACCAGGTATAAGAACTACGTACACCCACAACTGTCGAGCCATGTTTTTTACCCCTTGGAGAGCATCAGGACAAGACAGGAAAGCAGTCCTAGGGAGGGCAGGAGAGTGATGTTCCTGCCACACCATGCGAGCACCCTGATCCTCTCGAGCTCAGTCACAGACAAGTAACTCCCGGAACATTTTAGTTCCTTGAACCAATGAAGGCCCCCGTGCTTTTTTTTTTTTTTTTTTTGGCTAAATTTAGACCCAGCTGGGTTTCTGTCACTGGCAGCCCAGAGTTTTGGGGAAAGGCCTTAACGGGCTAAATGTATGCATTCAAGGTTCAAGTTCTTTCTTTAGTAACCCATGATAAATCACCTTCCTAAATCACAAATACAGCTCCCACAGTTCCACTTCAAACCAAAGAATACTAAAACACCCTCAAAGAGAAATTCAAAGAAAAAATTCTGCACACCAGAAAAACTCTCAAGGTTTATCTCTCATCCAAGACCTAAGGGGAAAAAACCCCACAGAAAAGAGGAAAATGACGATGGATTACTGGAGGGGGCACAACTCCGCAAACAGTTAAACAACCAACAATTCTCACAACAATTAGTCAAAGAGGCAGCACAGTATAATAAAAAAGCTTCCAAAATCATTCCTAAAATATATATTCTAGTTCCCTATCAACATAAAAAGCCCATACACACATGCACGCCACAACACATAGCACCCAAACAAAAGGAACTTGTTAGTAAACAAACGAACCATTTCCAGATTCATGAGCCTAATTGTTTCTGTTATTTTTCAACTACAGTTTAGTTTGCCACTTACAGCTGTCCTAGGGTCTCTGCCACAGGCCTGCCTGCTGAAAGAACCCATGAATATCAAACTCTACAGAGCATGTGAAGAACAATCTCCCTTAGGTGGCATCTAAGTAATTAGAGAGTCATCTAACAAACGGTATCCTAGTGATGCTCATCCATCTGTGACAGAGGAAAAGACAATACAAGAACATAATGTGCGCAGCTAAACATTTAGACACCTCCTGGGGGCCACAGATTCCTCTGCGAACCTGATGAAAGCTAGGAAGCCTTCCCCAGATATACATGCACATACCACAACATACTGCATATAATTTTAAGGGGTTCATAAGAGTTGCTCCCTATACCCAGTCTCCAGGTTAAATACACCTGAGTTACAATTTTTAATACGTAATCACCTGAGCATCATGCATCCCCAAAGACTTCAAAGGACTACAAAATAGGTTACAGAAAAATTCTACAACTTCCAACTCCATAACCCCATGCTGAATCAAGAACATGAAAAGCAATAAAAACTTACTCTTGCTTTCTGCATTTATGGAATATAAGAAAACTTGGCTTTCCATATATTAGCTCCATTTATTACATCTCCCTTACCTTGTTTGACCACTTATATGCTTGAAGGAGTTGACTATAGAGAGGAGTTTTGTCCTGCACAGGATCCAGGCTTAACAGCCCACTGTTATGAAGAGGATGGTTCTCAGATGGCTTGCCTACCAGATTGCTCAGACGTTCCAGCTCACTGAAAAGCAAAGAGATAAGGCAAATAAACCTAAGCCCACTTACACTCCAGGGTAAAGCCAGCCCCCAGGATCAAAGACTGCTCTTCAAACCATCCATCAGAAGTCCCTTAAGAAGAAATACTTTTTGAAAGGTTAAAAAAATATTTGGGACACTTAAAAAAAAAAACAACCCAAATGAGAGTTTATCTGACTTTAAAACAGAGCTTCTGGTGCCATTCCAAAGGAGGAAAAAAAAGGTAAGGGCATTAGAATCAATAAGACTCCCATAATCAGAATTTAACAACTCAAATTCATCTCTGCAGTGGGGAGGAGACTTTCTGGAATTTTGAAATGTGGTATAACACTGCCTCTCACTAAGAGTTTTCAGACCCAAGTGCAGATCATCACACTTGGCAGAACAGCAAGTACCTGAATAAATGACGATTATTTATCATTCACATAGGGATAGATTTGTACATGATGCTTCACAGATGGTAAAACTTAACAAAACAAAGAAGAGATAAGATAAACAAATGGAATGGAAAGGCACCACCGAGGGGGCTGTGTCAAACAAACACACTTCAGTCTAGCAGGAAAACCCTCGAGAAGCTTGGGAAAGCGAGCCAACAAGAGCACATTCCAGGAGTACGTTCTGAGGGGCCAGTCCCAAACTACCAACAAAAGACTCTCTAGGAACAGCTTCTTATGCCACATTCATTTTGGAATCATCAGCCACCTTCTTCTTGGCACTACTGTACAAAGATTTAAGAAGGCAAAAGGATAATGTCAGCACTCTTAACGTTTCTATTTAAAATGGTGAAGGGTTATAATATCCTGAACATTACAAAGGGAAGTAACTCGGAGAGAAAATGGAAAGAAAACAGAAGATAGGGAAGAATAGCCAGTGCATCCCCTGAAACAGGGGAAGTATTAACTGGTGCTCCGCGCTATGCCAGAGAACAGCAAGCGGATGTGGGCGTTGAGGAGGGGTGTGTGATTTATGGCAACTACTTAGGGGGAAAACAAAAAGGCACCCATCATTTGGCCACCTCCTCCTCCTCCTCCTCCATCCTACCTCCTCTTTCCATCTGGTTACTAAGGAGACCAAGTTGAAAAAACAAAAATCCAACCAGTCCAGAAATCAAAGGATGACTAGCTCACCAAATGCTTTCCCCTACTCAGGTCAGTTCTGAGAAGCAAATGGCAAAAATCCTGAAATTCTAACCTTCCTGGGAAGGGCTGACTCTCTTATAAAAGAGAAGGCAAGTTCAGGACCTAAGCAATCAATAAGTGCCTACTATGTGCCAGGCCCTTTACAAACATGCTCTCGTTTAATTCTTACAACACTTATAAAGTATAAGTGAAGAAGGTGCTTTGTAAGAAAGAGGACGAAAAGTGGAATCCTTAACCCTAAAAGACTACAAATTAAGAAGCAGGGGCGTTAAGCATAAGTAACTAAACTGGTTAAGAGATTAGAGAGTAGGTCTCTACTGCGGAAGGAATTGAACAGGAGCAGTGAGAGTGGGAGTGAGGAAACTGATCAGGTGGTTTGGGAGAGGGTAGGGGAGAAGGTGAAGATAGCTCAAGGCCTGGCCTGTTCCGTCGTGGTTGCGGGTGGGTGGTGGTGAACTGATGAAGTCCAAGTTCAGGGCCGGGGAATTGGGGCTAATCAGATCGGATGCACTTGGGTTTGGAGCCGACTGACCAGGTCCTGTCTGTACTATCACTACATTCGGATCAGACGTGATGGGGCACAGAGGGCCTACAGGTGAGAAACCTGCCAAGCTCAGAGAAGTGGAAGTTCATGGGAAAAGCATGCCTCCTTGTCAGGAATGGAACCGCCACAGAAGAGGTCGAGGATGGCGGGAGACAAACAGGACCAGGAGGCCAGGAGAAGCGAGACGAGAAAGCGGGGATGGTGTTAAGGTGTCCCTGAGGGGCAGGCAGAGGCTTGGAGAACACGAAGAGAAAGAACAGGGATCAAGGGAAATGGAGAACAGCCCCTGCCTGGGAAGACTCGAGCGACGTAGGGGCAGGGTCGGAGCGGGGCCGGTCCCCGACCCCGGCCCCTTCAGCCGGTACCTACTTGAGGTCCCGGTTGACCGAATGTAAGTTGTCCTGGAAGTGCGCAATAAAGGCCTTCTCCCGGCCCTCCAGCGTCTCCTTGTTCCGCATCCCATCCTTCAGGCAGTCGAACACCCTGCTCACGCTGGAGCGCAGCGCCTGGATGGCACTAATGGCCTGGGAAAAGGCCTCCAGGTTCACACTGACATTTATCACGTCCGCCATGTTGCCGCCGCCACAGCAGCTCTCCAAAGCCGGCTTCGCCAGCAAAAAGCCGCGCTCGCTGATGACGCAACTCCGAAGACCTCTGGGAAATGCAGTTCGCGCGGGGCTACCCAGAAAGCACTTTCTAAAAAGGGTTTCCACTTGAGCTAAACTAATGAGTGGGCAGGAAAGTGATTTTTCTCAACTTGGGGAAGTCAGGTTGCACTCTCGGTTTGCTTAATGGTGACAAAGAAATACAGAAAGTTCCCGCATTTCCCCAAACTTGCACTCTGGGGAATCATAGGGAAAAGAATTGCTCAGAGCAATAGTGTAAAAAGGAAAGGAGCATAGCCCATTCAATAAAATGAGTCCATATTCATAAATAAAGCGGGGAGAAGGAAAGTTTCTTCTTTCCGATAGAATGCCAACTCATAAATGCAGAAAGAGTGATGGAATTAGAAAATTGCCATTTGACGACCATTAGAATAATTGATTCAGATAGAAATCCATGGATGCTAAAACTAGTGGGTGAAAGTGTCAGAAAAATAACAGGTTTTTTAGGTAATCTCAAAGTATCGTCCTCCAAGATGCTTATTAATTAAGAAGAGGAAAATAATGATCCAGAGATTCCACTTCTGGGCATATACCCAAAAGAAGCGAAAGCAGGGACTCAATACTTGTACACATGTTCATAACAGCATTATTCACCAAATAGCCAAAAGGCAGGGGCAACCCAAGTGTCCATAAACTGATGAATAAACAAAATGTGATACTGGCATACAATGAAATATTCTTCAGGCTTAAGCAAGAAAATTCTGACATATGCTACCTGGAGGAAACTTGAAGACATTATGCTAAGTGAAATAAGCCAGTCACAAAAAGACAAAATTCTGTGTGACTCCACTTATATGAGGTGCTTAGAGTAGTCAAAATGTTAGAGACAGAAAGTAGAATGGTGGCTGGTTTGCAGTGAAGCACACACCTCTGAAAATAACATACATAGCATAGAGGTTGTGGAAGAAAGAGAAGGTTTGGAATTTAAACAAAACCAACAAAATGTTGGCCAAATCTGGCTTTATGGAAAAATTAAATGTCTCTTTGTCCTGTTGGCTGTAGACAGGTTTCTGAAAATGTATTATCTTTTTACTAAAGGGAACCTGCCCAAGTCCTCATGTTCTTTCCTTAGAGGAGCTGGGGTTGCATAGCTTGGAGCAGAGAAGAGGAGAGCAGGAGGTAGGTCATGATTGTGACCTTCAACTCACCTTCATGTCAACCCAAGACAAGAGTCCTCCTTGGTTAACTAGCGGCAATAACAAGAATCAGTTGGAGGAAAGCTGTAGAGAGGAAGATTTCAGCATAATATTGCAAAGGGCCATATTTAAGTCTGTACTTAAAGAGTACAGACTTGGAAAAGTTTTACAGCTGCATGGTGGTGATGGCTATACAACAATATGCTTATACTTAATGCCACAGAACTGGACACTTAAAAACAGCAAAAATGGTTGATTTTATATTATGCATATTTTACCAAAAATTTTAAACAATTCATTAATGTAAAAATAAGGGGGGATGGATAGTGACTTAATAGTGACTTCACAGTGGAGAAACATGGCAGACACCAGCTTAAACAAAAGGCCAAGGTCAACATCACCAGTGACGGGACATGTTGTGCACCTCCTGATACAATGCACTGGAAAGAGCACAACATGACCTCCGTGATATTCATGCCAGCAGTGCATAACCTGAATCGAATCAGGACATCAGTAGAACTCAAACTGAAAAATGTGACAAAATAACTGACTGACCTGTACTTTTTCAAGAAATATCTGTGTCAGGCCAGACATGGTGGCTCACGCCTGTA
The DNA here is from genome assembly GCF_009828535.3 of Hylobates moloch. Taxonomy (NCBI): domain Eukaryota; kingdom Metazoa; phylum Chordata; class Mammalia; order Primates; family Hylobatidae; genus Hylobates; species Hylobates moloch. The sequence continues at coordinate 104,283,853 of NW_026652285.1, forward strand.
ATCCCAGCACTTTGGGAGGCCAAGGTGGGTGGATTATTTGAAGTCAGGAGTTCGAGACCAGCCTGGCCAACATAGTGAAACCCCGTCTCTACTAAAAAGACAAAAAATTAACTGGGCATGGTGGTGGGCACCTGTAATCACAGCTACTCGGGAGGCTGAGGCAGGAAAATTGCTTGAACCTCGGAGGTGGAGGTTGCAGTGAGCCAAGATTGTGTCATTGCACTCCAGCCTGGGCAACAAGAGCGAGATTCAGTCTCAAAAAAAAAAAATTATATATATATCTGTGTCATGAAAGACATGAAGGCTGAGAAATTCTTCCAGATTAAAGGAAACCAAAGAGCTGTGATAACTGAGTGCAATGTGTGAGCTAGGATCTTCTTTTGCTGATACGATTGGGACAACTGGTGAAATCTGAGTAAGATCTGTAGATGACTTAACAGTATTTTATCAGTGATTGTATTGGTCTGTTCTTGAACTGCTGTAAAGAAATACCTGAGACTAGGTAATTAATAAAGAAAAGAGGTTTAACTGGCTTATGTTTCTGCTGGCTGTACAGGTACCATGACTGGAGAGGCCCCAGGACGCTTTCAATTATGGCAGAAGGTGACAGGAAGCAGGCACATCTTACATGGCTGAAGTGTGAACGAGGAGGAGGTGCCACACACTTTTAAACAACCAGATCTCGTGAGAACTCACTCACTATCACGAGAACAGCAAGGGGGAAATCCGCCTCCATGATCCATCCGCCTCCATGATCCAATCGCTTCCCATCAGGCCCTTCCTCCAACACTGGGGACTACAATTTGACATGAGATTTGGGTGGGACATAGAGCCAAACCATATCATTGATAATTTCATGATTTTGTTCATTGTATTGTGGTTATGGAAGAGGATATCTTTGTTTTGGGGGAAATACACTCTGGAGAGAAAAAAGAGCATCATTATGTCTACATGAAAAAGAAAATAAAATGAATATGTTTATTTAGAGAGAGAAGGAGAAAGCAGATGTGGTAAAATGTCAACAGACACAGAATCTGGGTGAAGGGTATACAGGAATACTTTGTATTATTCTTGCAAGTATGAAATTATGTCAAAATAAGTTGTTTTAAATGGCCATCCAGGCCAGGCGCGGTGGCTCATCTCATGCCTGTAATCCGAGCACTTTGGGAGGTCAAGGTGGGAGGATCACCTGAAGTCGGGAGTTTGAGACCAGCCTGACCAACATGGAGAAACCCTGTCTCTACTAAAAATACAAAATCAGCTGGGTGTGGTGGCACATGCCTGTAATCCCAGCTACTAGGGAGGCTGAGGCAGGAGAATCGCTTGAACCCTGGAGGCGGAGGTTGTGGTGAGCCGAGATCACGCCATTGCACTCCAACCTGGGCAACAAGAGTGAAATTCCGTCTCCAAAAAAAAAAAAAAAAAATAAATAAAAAGCCATCCTTAAGAGGCAGGGAAAGTCTAAACCACCGTCTAGATGGTAAGAAAAATCTTCAGTTCAGCCAGGCTTTGCTGACAAGGATTTTGAAATCGGGTAGTTCACCTCAGTTCCACCTCCTTAATAATTCCCCTCTTCCGGGCCAAGTGCGGTGGCTCACGCTTGTAATCCCAGCACTTTGGGAGGCCGAGGAGAGCAGGTCACTTGAGGTCAGGAGTTTGAGACCAGCCTGGCCAACATGGTGAAACCCCATCTCTACTAAAACATACAAAACTTAGCCGGGTGTGCACAAAACTTAGCCTGGCATGGTGGCACGTGCCTGTAATCCAGCTACTTGGAAGGCTGAGGTGGGAGAATTGCTTGAACACAGTAGGTGGAGTTTGCAGTGAGCCAAGGTCGTGCCACTGCACTCCAGTCTGGGCGACAGAGCAAGACTCTGTCTCAAAAAAATTCTCCACTTCCTCCCAACCTGACTGCACCACCTCGGTTCAAATCCTCTGGTTCTGGAAACACAAAGATGAATTCTGCTAAGAAACTGGGTCCTCACAAACCAACTATTAAACACTATTTAAATTAATTAATTGTCTCTTGCAAGAAAGCTGTTTTGTCTTGAGATTAGATAGTTGCTTCCATTTCCTGACATCTAGCTCACCTTTACAGTGTGGTCATTTATAGCTTTTCTTAAGGGAAGGGATGAAGATAACAGAAAACTTCTAGCTGTGGAGCTTTAACAAGTTATTGAACCTCCCTGAATCTGTTTCCTTCAATCTGTTTCCTGTAAAACAGACTGGTAATAATACCTATCTTCATAAAATAGCTGTGAGGTTTAATAACACCTTGCAGGTGAAGCTTTTGAAATAATGCTTGGTAGATAATAAACACTCAGAAAAGCACAGCTGTTAGGAGAAGATGTCTGTGACTTATGCTTCTCATCCTACTGAGAATTCTTTACAGAGACTCAAGCAAGGATTAGCAATGGGATTATTAGTTCAAATTATCTCTAATGACATGACCTTTTTGCTAATAGCTTGTCAATGAATTGTATCCCATAATTCACTATATTTGGTGGCTTTTTTCTTTTGAGATGAGTCTCCCTCTGTTGCCCAGGCTGGAGTGCAGTGGCGCAATCTCAGCTCACTGCAACCTCCGCCTCCAAGGTTCAAGCAATTCTCCTGCTCAGCCTCCCAAGTAGCTGGGATTACAGGGGCACGCCACCATGCTCTGCTAGTTTTTGTATTTTTAGTAGAGATGTGATTTCACCATGTTGGCCAGGCTTGTCTTGAACTCCCAGCCTCAGGTGATCCGCCTGCCTCCGCCTCCCAAAGTGCCGGGATTATAGTCGTGAGCCACCGCCCCTGGCCTTGGTGACCTTTTTTTTTTTTTTTTTTTGAGACAGAGTCTCGCTCTGTCGCCCAGGCTGGAGTGCAGTGGCGCGATCTCGGCTCACTGCAAGCTCCGCATCCCGGGTTCACGCCATTCTCCTGCCTCAGCCTCTCCGAGTAGCTGGGACTACAGGCGCCCGCCACCACGCCCGGCTAATTTTTTGTATTTTTAGTAGAGACGGGGTTTCACTGTGGCCTCGATCTCCTGACCTCGTGATCCGCCCGCCTCGGCCTCCCAAAGTGCTGGGATTACAAGCGTGAGCCACCGCGCCCGGCTGGTGACCTTTTTATCACCTTTGGAATGTAGGGGTAAGGCTTTTTCCTAAGGTTTTGGTAGAAAATATTTTTTAACTTTACCAGAGTAAAGGAAGTAAAAGTAGAGAAATATCTGTGTTCGTTGGCTTGTTTTGGTTTTGGCTTTGGTTTGTCCATTCTTTCTAGGAAAAGAGTAGAGGAGGCGAATTCTATTATCATAGTTACTTACCTTTTGGGGATTCCTGAAGGATTAGAAAATGTGACTCGTGCTGTATATTTTGTCCCCAGGAAAAAAAAAAGTACCAATCTATTTCTACCCTCACCCATATATGCCCATAAACATGAGATTTTACATACAATTTCGGGGGTTCATAGCACCACCCTCCCAAGCCCAAACATGAACCTCTCATTAAGGATCATACTCTAGCACAAACACCGTTGGGTGTCCAATGCCTGGGACTCAATAAGCACTCAATATAAGTTGGTGGAAACAATTAATTAATGCAATATGTTATATTTGCTTTCTGGATCCTCTCTCCAAATTATTCCATCTCTTTGTGTATGCAGATCCCATCTCTCCCTCATGCTTAGTCTCACACATACAATAAGATTTTTCTTTGTCTCACTCTCTGATTCAGTGGTTTAGACTCTGATTGGTGCAGTAAAGTACAAATAGACTTTCCTCCCACAGCCATTAGTTTTCAGGATTTCTCTGTGGCTCCCCTCTTCTGGGAAACTCAGAAATTGATCAGTGGAAATACACATTTCCCCTGAACCTAGTAAGGAGTCTTTTATCACGTCAACAGAAAACTTTTCATTTTGGAAAGGAATGGACAGAGTTTCTCTAAGGGGTCGTAAATTCTTGGGAATGTTGGCACTTACATGCCTGCATCTGTGTGTGTTTATGGGATATAAATTACTTTAAAGGAGTTCATTTCGAGCAATATCAGATTTTAATTATTATGATCTTATGTTTGGGTAAAAGGCAGCGCTCCGCTGTTAATATCTTCCAAAATGAACAAGCCATTAGCTTGGTGCTATTAGCTCAGGAGTATTAGAATGAGCAATCAGAATTAAAGTTGTCAGTATTTAATTAAAATATGCTGCAACTCCCTTCATATTCGGAGAGCATGTGGTTTAAGCATTCAGACTGAGAAGGCACCCTCATTAATTAATAATTATTAAGGATTCGCTAGGTGCAGAGCAATGCATTCGACGGTTGGAATATCACCAGAGAGATTTAAAATCAAATCTGCCTCAGATAAGCCACAACGTAACTAAGCCACATGTCGTAATCAGTGTGGCATAACACTTAAGACCTCGCAGGTTGCTCTGATGATTACATTAAGGAAGCATCCAGTTCTGGGGACATAGTAGGCATTCGTTTTAGTCACTCAACAAATATATATTGAATGTGCCCAACATTTTGCTAAACCTCTGGGGAGTCAATGGTACAGCCCAATAAATATCACCGAAAATATCTCAAGTGGGTTTTGTGTTCTTCCATGTTTACCTGGTTAAGGCTCATAACAACCATCATTTTTAAATTGCTTAGAATCAGGTTTTTTATAACTAATCTAAAACAAGTATGGTAAAGAATCCTCTTTTAGTCCTTTCTGAACTTTTCCTCTTATTTCCTTCCTATGATGATTTTGACACGGTGCTGATGCTGACGATGATTACCATGAGGACAATGACCCACATGATCCCAGGGACAAAGCGGACCCTGGAAGTCAGGAAATCTTCATAGACTAGGGCCTGTGGCCCCACTGGTATCTCTCAGATGAATAAGTTAACCCTTCCAGGCCTCAGTTCTTGCAGCTGGAGAATAAGAAAGCGAATGCCCTCTGGGGCTAACAATCCAAGGGTAGGTGATTCAGAGGAACTTGTTCAAGAAGGACAGGGAGGGAATCATTAACTGTCAACCCTGATCATAACCACCATGCCAGGATTCCAGGATTCCTGCATTCCTGATTCATTCATTTATTAGGGAGTATCCACCCAATAAAAGGATTAAATAAAGATCCAGGTAGAACGTGTTCCTCTTCTCATGGCACCCTCCCACAGCTTGGTAGGGGAGGCAGACACGATCAGAACATGAAACACAGTGAGGTTCAAGTGCAAGGTAAGTGACATACGTGGAGAATTGTGGAGTCCCTAGAGAGTATGGTCAGAGCATCCTCCTGGAGAGGGGAGGCTTGAGCCATACCTGCCAAGGTACATAGGGGCTGACCAGGTGAAGTGGGGGTAGAGGTAAGGGAGGACCATCCAGCCAGTGCAAAGTCTCCAGAGTCAGAAGCCGCATAGAGTGTGGAGGGGCGAAGCCTGCAGCAAGAAGCCAGAAGGGCCTTGGATGGCATTTAATAAATAAATGGAATAACTGTCGTGTATCCTCAGCTTCCCTCTGTAGGTAGGGGCGGGGCAAATGCAATAGATGGTTAAAGCAGGGGGTGTCATGTGATCAGATCTCTTTTTGCAAGTCCACTGTCTAGCTATGGAGAAAGTGGGCAGATGTGCGCAAGCTCAGAAGCAGAGAGATCAGAAAGGCAGGGGAGACTTCCACCTGCAGAACAGCCAGCGAAGGACACACAGGAGCCATACTCTTCCCATCACAGGAAGCCAGGAGGTATTTTAAATATTTTAGTAAATTATTGATTGCCCATTTGGATGCTCTTTTAATCAACCACTGGGCATGTTGTTAGGGGCCTCCACTCTCTGCCATGTTCATACGTAATTAAGTGCAAGACATCTCAGGAACAGACCCTTTTACCAACACATTAGGCCAAATCAAAGTGGAACAAAACACGCGTTGTTTGTGCAGCCTCAACCGCAGCCCATTTGAGGGAGGAATTGCCTTCTAATTCTATTACTGAGTTATGTGGATGGTGCATTTTAATCAAGAGGGTCAGTGGTCTGCCAGCATCAGAAGCTACTAAACCTGGAGTCCTCACCCAGCACCTGGGTGCAAAGGGCAAATGCCTAGCTTCCAGGGCCCCAGGGAAGGCCAGGGCACATGGGGCAGGAGCAGCTCTAGGATTTTTGTCTCAGGAGCTCCCATTCAGCTCCCCCTACCCCTCCCAATACCCTCTCTAGCTTTCCCTCCCCCAACTCTCCTTAAGACAACAAAGGGAGTGCGTGAGATTCCAGACAAAGCAACAGTCCATTCACCTTGAAGCAAGAGCCTTATTTTTCTTAATGTGTTGCTTTCTATTTTCCTGATTACAAAATACATGCTTACTTTGCAATCTGGGAAACCATAGAAAAAGCCTACGTAAGAAAATTAAGGCCAGATGAGGTGGCTCACACCTGTAATCCCAGCATTTTGGGAGGCGAAGGTGGGAGATCAGTTGAGCTGAGGCCTGGGCAACATGGTGAAACCCTGCCTCTAGAAAAAATACAAAAATTAGCCAGATGCAGTAGTGCTTGCCTCTAGTTCCAGCTACTCAGGAGGCTCAGGAGGCTGAGGTGGGAGGTTCACTTGAGCCAGGGAGGCAGAGGTTGCAGTGACCCAAGATGGCACCACTGCACTCCAGCCTGGGCAACAGAGTGAGATTCTGTCTCAAATATATATATATATAGCCAGGCAGGCATGGTGGCTCATGCCTATAATCCCAGCACTTTGGGAAGCCAAGATGGGTGGATCACCTGAAGTCAGGAGTTTGAGACCAGCCTGGCCAACATGGTGAAACTCCATCTCTACTAAAAATACAAAAATTACCTGGGTTTGGTGGTGCAAGCCCATAATCCCAGCTACTTGGGAGGCTGAGGCAGGAGAAGTTGCTCGAGCCCAGGAGACAGAGGTTGCTGTGAGCTGAGATCAAGCCACTGCACTCCAGCCTGGGTGACAGAAAGAGACTTCGTCTCAAAAAAACAAAGAAAAAAAATCAAGTTATGTATAATCCTACCACTCCACATTTTGATTATTTCCAAATATACATTCTTTTACAAAATTAGAATCATAGTATTTGGAGACCTCCATCTTTCGTAATATAGATTAAATACTCTATCATAAAATAGTCTTCCAAAACATCATTTTAATGACCATCAAAGATTCTATTCAATGGCTTTGCAGAATTTATCAAATTCCCTATTGCTGATGGCTTAGGTTTCCTACCTTAAGCGATACAGCTGTGGACATCCTAATTTGTAAATCTGTGTGTGTGTAAAGTAGACACATTCCCTGCAATTGATGTGTGGTCACCGTTTGGCTAGAAAACGCCTTCCCTGTTTGGGAGTAATCATGCAGAGGACAGCCAGGAGCCTGGTTTTCACCTCACTGGTATCACCAGTCCATTACTGGGAGGCAGTGGGTGGTAGAGGTGGAGAGAGAGATGATGATATGGTTTTGCTGTGTCCCCACCCAAATCTCATCTTGAATTGTAGCTCCCATAATTCCCACATGTTGTGGGAGGGACCTGGTGGGAGATAACTGAATCATGGGGGTGGGTCCCCCACACTGTTCTCATGGTAGTGAATAAGTCTCATGAGATCTGATGGTTTTGTAAGAGGTTTCCCCTTTCACTTGGGTCTCATTCTCTCATTCTCTTTGCCTGCCACCATGTAAGAAGTGCCTTTCACCTTCTGCCATGATTGCGAAGCCTCCCCAGACACGTGGAACTGTGAGTCCATTAAACCTCTTTTTCTTTTCTTTTCTTTCTTTCTTTTTTTTTTTTTCGAGATGGAGTCTCAATCTGTCGCCAGGCTGGGTTGCAGTGGCATGATCTCGGCTCACTGCAACATCCATCTCCTGGGTTCAAGCAATTCTCCTGCCTCAGCCCCCTGAGTAGCTGGGACTACAGGCATGCACCACCATGCCCAGCTAATTTTTGTCTTTTTAGTAGAGACGGGGTTTCATCATGTTGGCCAGGATGGTCTCGATCTCTTGACCTCACGATCTGCCCCCCTCGACCTCCCAAAGTGCTGGGATTACAGGCGTGAGACACTGCACCCGGCCAAACCTCTTTTTCTTTATAAATTACCCAGTCTTGGGTATGTCTTTATCAGCAATGTGAAAACAGACTAATATAGATGGAGAGACTTTAGGAGAGAGACAGACAGACAGACATGTGCTCAAGTCCCAGCTCTGCCACTTTTGGAGTGATCCCATTATAGAAGTGTGGCCACACTAACAAATGCATAAAAAGCTACAGGTGGTTTGAAGGGAGAAGAGTTTATGGTCTTGCATAATGCGTGGTCTGGAGATACATAATGAGAGGCTGATGCCAGGGTTCATCAGCAAGTCTCCTCTTTCATCAGTCTGCCCCACCACACTTAACCTCATCCTCATTTCTGTCACTTCATGGTTGCAGGATGCATTATAGGCAGGAAGAAGGAGGAAGCAGAAGAGGTGGCACCAGCAGACATGCTCATGCCTCACTGGCCAGAACAATGTCACATGGCCACCTCTATCTGCACAGGAGGCCAGGAAGTCAAGTTTTTCTTTCTTTTCCAGCTTCCGTTAGCACTGCTGGCAAGAAGAAATAGAATGTGAGCTACATGTTTTCTAATAGTCATGTTTAAAAAGGCAAAGAGCCTCATACCCACTAGGCTGGCTATGATCAAAAACAAAAAGAGCTGGGCGTGGTGGCTCACGCCTGTAATCCCAGCAATTTGGGAGGCTGGGGCGGGTGGATCACCTGAGGTCAGGCGCTTGAGACTAGCCTGGCCAACATGGTGAAACCCCATCTCTACTAAAAAAAAAAAAAAAAGAAAAGAAAGAAAATTAGCCGGGCATGCTGGAAAATTAGCCGAGCATGGTGGCACACGCCTGGAGTCCCAGCTACTCGGGAGGCTGAGGCAGGAAAATCGCTTGAACCCAGAAGGCGGAGGTTGCAGTGAGCCAAGATCGCACTACTGCACTCCAGCCAGGGTGACAGAGTGAGACTCCATCTCAAAAAACAAAAACAAACAGAAAGTAACCAGTGTTGGCAAGGATGTGGAGAAGTTGGAACTGTGTGCACTATTGGTGGGAATGTAAAATGATACAGCCACTGTGGAAAACAGTATGGCAGTTCTTCAAAAATTTAAAAATAGAATTACCATATGATCTAGCAATTCCACTTCTGCATATATACCCAAAGAATTGAAAGCAGGGTCTCAAAGAGATATTTGTATGCCTATGTTCATAGCAGCGTCATTCACAGCAGCCAAAAGGTCTAAGCCACCCAAGTACCCAGCAAATGAGTAAACAAAATGTGGTCTAGAAACACAATGAAATATTACTCAATTCTGAGGATAAAGGAAATATGACACATCTTACAACATGGATGGACCTTGAAGACATTATGCTAAGTGACTAAGCCAGGCACTAAAGGACAAATACCGTATGATTCCACTTATGTGTGGTACCTAAAGAAGCCAAATTCATTGGCCAGGCACAGTGGCTCACGCCTGTAATCCCAGCACTTGGGGAGGCCCAGGCGGGTGGATGATGAGGTCAGGAGTTCAAGACCAGCCTGGCCAAGATGGTGAAACCCTATCTCTACTAAAAAAAATACAAAAATCAGCCAGGCACAGTGGCAGGCACCTGTAGTCCCAGCTACTCGGGAGGCTGAGACAGGAGAATTGCTTGAACCCAGGGGATGGAGGTTGCAGTGAGCTGAGATCACGCCACTGCACTCCAGCCTGAGCAACAGAGTGAGACTGTGTCTCAAAAAAAAAAAAAAAAAAAAAGAAGTCAAATTCATAGAGACAGAAAGTATAGAATGGTGGCCGCCAGGGTCTGGTCTTCAGTGAAATTCATACCTCTGAAGAGAACATAGAATAGAGGTTGTGGAAGGAAGAGAAAGTTTGGAATTTAAACAAAACCAACAAAATATTGGCCAAATCTGGCTTTACAGAGGTTTAAGAGGTCCCTGGAGTAGTCGAATTCGTAGAGATAGAAAGCAGAATGATGGATGCCAGGGGCTAAGAGTAGAGAGGAATAGGGAGTTGTTTTATGGGGACAGAGCTTTGGTTTGACAAGATGAAAAGAGTTCTGGAGATGAGTGGTGGTGACGGCTGGACAACGATGAAATATGCTTAATGCCGCTGAGCTGTACACACAAAACGGGTCAAGATGGCCAATTTTATGTTATATGTATATTGCCACAATTTTTCAAGAAAGGTAAAGAGACACAGTGATGTGGTTTGGCTGTGTCCCCACCCAAATCTCATCTTGAATTATGGCTTCCGTAATTCCCACGTGTCGTGGGAGGGACCAGGTGGGAGGTAATTGAGTCATGGTGGCGGGGCTCTCCCGTGCTGTTCTTGTGATAGTGAATAAGTCTCATGAGGTCTGATGGTTTTATAAATGGGAGTTCCCCTGCACAAGCTCTCTTGCCTGCTGCCACGTAAGATGTGACTTTGGTCTTCACCTTCTGCCATGATTGTGAGGCCTCCCCGGCCATGTGGAACTGTGAGTCTATTAAACCTCTTTCCTTTATAAATTACCCAGTCTTGGGTATGTCTTTATTAGTAGCATGAGAACGGACTAATACACACAAGAATTAATTTTAATAATATATTTTATTTAACCCAATATATCCAAAAATTATTATTTTAATCTGCAATCAATATAAAAATTACTAATGAGATAGTTTACATTCTTTTTTTACACTAAGTTTTTGAATTCTTTGTGGATCTTACAGCACATCTCAAATTGGACATTAGCTACCCTTTAACGATTGTGCCACATGCAGCTAAGTGTCTACACTATTGGACAGCTCAGTAAAGATTGGCATGGGAGAACCAGGAGTGGGAAATAGAGATTAGGTCAGCCAGCCTCACCCGTCTTTGAACCTTGGGTGGGACACTCAAACTCCTTGAGCTGGGAGATGGTGGATGGGTGGGTGATAATAACAACTTCTATGGTTGACACAAGGATTTTATTGGAAAATATGTGGAAAGCCCCCAGTAAACTCTCTGGCACACAATAGCTGCTTTTGCAAATAGTGGCAATTGCTATTCATGTTTCCATAGAGAATAAAGATAATAATAAAAAGGACATTATATAAACTTTTTTAAAAAGTTTGTAAGATAATAAGGGAAACTTGAATATGTTTTGTATGTGTGTGGGTTTTTTTGTTTTTGAGACAGGGTCTCACTCTGCCACCCAGGCTGGAGTGCAGTGGCTTCATCACCGCTCACTGCAACCTCTGTCTCCCAGGCTCGAGTGATCCTCCCACCTCAGCCTCCCAAGTAGCTGGGAGTACAGGTGTGTGCCACCACACCAGGATAATTTTTGTATTTTTTGTATAGACAGGGTTTTGCCCTGTTGCCCAGGCTGGTCTCAAACTTCTGAGCTCAAGCAATCTACCTGCCTCGGCCTCCCGTGCCTGGGATTACCATGCCCAGCCATGTGTGTGTTTTTAAAGAGTCCTCTTTCAGAAGTACATACTGAGATATCGATGGGTAAGATTATATGTTATATGGAGGAGCAGAGGTAGATGGGGGAAGGTGAAACCAGATTGGCTATCAGCTGAGAATTATTAAGACTGGGATTCATTCTACTGTTCACTCAACTTATGTTTGATAGTTTGATAGTTTCCATAATGAAAACTTTAGAGATTTTTTTATTCTTTATTTTTGTTTTTAGGGACGTTATGTGGGTACTCAACATGCCTTGAGTTTTTCAGATTCTAAGTTGTTATTTTGGGAATTTCTTGGTTCTTTATTTTGTTGTTAGAGATGAGGTCTCCCTCTGTTGCCCACGAGTGCAGTGGCATGATCATAGCTCACTACAACCTCGACCTCCTGGGCTCAAGCGATCCTCCCAACTAGCTGGGACACAGGTGTGTGCCACCATGCCCAGCTCAGGAATTTGTTGGTTATGGTGACTGCCTGGTAGAAATAAACAGGCCATGCGGACTCTTGGGCACCATAAGCAACCTGTCCACTATCCGCTGTGATGGTCATTGCTGGAAGGGATGAAGATAACATGATACTACTAGCAATCACTTTACTTCCTCTGCATAATATCAACAGGAAAATGACTTCTGTTTTTATCTTTGCCCAAAACATTGATGTCTTGTGTTGTTTGCACTGGGAGGAGATAGTTGAAGTCTGTCAAAATGGTAGTTGATTCTATTCAACTGTTTGATTTGTGTGTGTGTGTGTGTGTGTGTGTGTTTTCATAACAGATGTAAATATGTAAAAGCTACCTATGGTAATCACTTTTATCAATTGTTTAATTACTCAGGTGAAGACTAATTTTTTAGAAAAATAACAGCTACATTGAGCTATAATTTACATACCATAAAATTTATGCTTTTAAAGTGTGCATACTTTATATATCCACAAAGTTTAGCAGCCATCACCGTTATCCAATTCCAGAACACTTTCTGTCCCTCTCAGTCTGTGGAAACCACTTTCGGTCTCTATGGATTTGCCCATTCTGCAAAATTCATGTAAATGGAATCATACAATATGTGGTCTTCTGTGTCTGGCTTCTTTTACTTAAAATAATGGGTTTTTAAAAGTTTCATCCACATTGTAACATGTGTCAGAACTTCATTCCTTTTTATGGACAAAAGGAGTGGATAGACCACATTTTGTTTTTCCATTCAACAGTTGATGGGCATTTGGGTCGTTTCCAATTTTTTGACTATTATGAATAATGCTGCTGTGAACATTTGTGTATAAGTTATTGTGTGGACATATGTTTCCAATTCTCTTGGATATTTATCTAGGAGTGGAATTGTTGGGTCATATGGTAACTCTGCTTACATTTCTGAGAAACTGCCAAACTGTTTTTCACAGTGGCTGCACCATTTTTCATTTCCACCAGCAATGTATGAGGGTTCTTATTTCTCCACATCCTCATAGACACTTTTTATCATCTGCCCTTTTGATTATAGCCATTCTTGTGTGTGTGTACTGGAATCTCATTGTGGTTTTGATTTGCATTTCTCTAATGACTAATGTATTAGTCAGAGTTCTCTAGAGGGACAGAACTAATAGGATAGATGTATATATGAAAGGGAGTTTATTAAGGAGAATTGACTCACACGATCACAAGGTGAAGTCCCACGATAGTCCATCTGCAAGCTGAGGAGCAAGAATGCCAGTAGTGGCTCAGTCTGAATCCCGAAATCTTAAAAGTAGGGAAGCCAAAAATGCAGCCTTCATTCTGTGGCTGAAGACCGGAGAGCCCCTGGCAAACCACTGCGTAAGTCCAAGAGCCCAAAAGGTGAAGAACTTTGAATCTGATATTGGAGGGCAGGAAGCACTCAGCACGGGAGGAAGATGAAGGCCAGAAGACTCAGCAAGTCTGCTCATTCCACCTTCTTCTACCTGCTTTCCTTGTTTTAAATTTTTTATTTCCATAGGGTTTTGGGGAACAGGTGGTATTTGGTTATATGAGTAAGTTCTTTAGCGGTGATTTGTGAGATTTTGGTGCACCCATCACCCGAGCAGTATACGCTGAACCCAATTTGTAGTTTTTTATCCCTCATCCCCTTCCCATCTTTTTCCCCAAGTCCCCAAAGTCCATTGTATCATTCTTATGCATTTGGATCTTCATAGCTTAGCTCCCACTTTGGAGTGAGAACATACGATGTTTGGTTTTCCATTCCTGAGTTACTTCACTTAGAATAATAGTCTCCAGTTCCATCCAGGTTGCTGCGAATGCCATTAAGTCATTCCTTTTTATGGCTGAGTAGTATTCCATCATATATATATATATATGTATATATGTGTACATATTTATACATACACATAAATATATATGTGTACATATATATGATGGAATACATACATATATATACATATGTGTGTGTGTGTGTGTGTATATATATATATATATAACATTTTCTTTACCCACTCATTGATTGATGGGCATTTGGGCTGGTTCCATATCCTGGCAATTGCAAATTGTGCTGCTATAAACATGCATGTGCAAGTATCTTTTTCATATAATGACTTCTTTTCCTCTGGGTAGATACCCAGTAGTGGGATTGCTGGGATTGCTTGATCAAATGGTAGTTCTACTTTCAGTTCTTTAAGGAATCTCCACACTGTTTTCCACAGTGGTTGTACTAGTTTACATTCCCATCAGCAGTGTAGAAGTGTTCCCTTTTCACTGCATCCATGCCAACATCTATTTATTTTTATTTTATTATGGCCATCCTTGCAGGAGTAAGGTGGTATCTCATAGTGGTTTTGATTTGGATTTCCCTGATCATTAGTGATGCTGAGCACTTTTTCATATGTTTGTTGGCCATTTGCATATTTTCTTTTGAGAATTGTCTCTTCATGTCCTGAGCCCACTTTTTGATGGGACTGTTTGTTTTTTTCTTGCTAATTTGTTTGAGCTCCTTGTAGATTCCGGATATTAGTCCTTTGTTGAAGGTATAGATTGTGAATATTTTCTCCCACTCTGTGGGTTGTTTGTTTACTCTGCTGACTGTGCAGGAGCTCTTTAGTTTAATTAAGTCCCACCTATTTATCTTTGTTCTTGTTGCATTTGCTTTTGGGTTCTTGGTCATGAATTCTTTGCCTAAGCCAATGTCTAGAAGGGTTTTTCCAATGTTATCTTCTAGAATTTTTATAGTTTCAGGTCTTAGATTTAAGTCTTTGATCCATCTTGAGTTGATTTTTGTATAGGGTGAGAGATGAGGATCCAGTTTCATTCTCCCCCATGTGGCTTGCCAATTATCCCAGCACCATTTGTTGGATAGGATGTCTTTCCTCACTTTATGTTTTTGTTTGCTTTGCTGAAGATCAGTTGGCTGTACATTTTTGGGTTTATTTCTGGGTTCTCTATTCTGTTCTGCCTGCTTTTTCTAGCCATGCTGGCAGCCGACTGGATGGTGCCTACCCAGTTTGAGGGTGGGTCTGCCTCTCCTGGTCCAGTGACTCAAGTGTTAATCTCTTCTGGCAACACCCAGAAACAATACTTTGCATCCTTCAATTCAATCAAGTTGACACTTAATATTAACCATCACAACAAATGATGCCAAGTATCTTTTCTTGGGCTTATTGGCCATTTGTGTATCTTCTTTGGAGAAATGTCTTTTCACATCCTTTGTCTATTTTTAAATGGGTTATTCATCGTTTTCATTGTTGAGTTGTAAGAGGACTTTTAAAAAATAAGTTCTAAATGACAGCTGACAGAGTGGACATAATTGAGCAGATAGTAAAAGTCCTTTGAGATATTAATCATACTGTACCTCAACCCCACTGCTCACCAGCACTCCCAATTTACTAGGTATGAAAGACTTTCATCATGAAAAAAAAGATATTTCAACCTAAATATTTCCAAAACTTTTCCATTAAAGAGAACAGAGGGAGGAGGAGGACATCATTCCTTTTTATACCTTGTGTTTCCTGAGCACCTGCTGGCATCTGGGTGAGTGATTGCTCTCTGGGAATTGTTCCTAATGAGATATGAATACGAGTTTCTAAAACTCAAGCTGCTGTGAGATCAAGGCCACCTCAGTAGTGATCACTGGGTCTGAAGAGAACACATAGAAAGGAGAGTCACTTTATCTAAAGGGTTAGAGAGGTCTCAGGAAGGATGTAGCATGAAAGCTAACCCAGTCATTCTCAAGTCTGTCTGCAGGACATTCTGAGATTCCACAAGCTGATCTGCAAATATAAGAAATAGAGCAAACATTGATTAATGGAATACTCCATGCCAGGCACAATCTAGGCCTAGAGAACACAGCAGGATACATAGTGAGATTAAGTCCCTGCTTTATGAAACTGACATTTTAGTGATGGAAAGTGGTGAGATGTATTAAGAAGAGAATGAAGTAGGATGAATGGACAGAGTGATGCAGAGGTGCCATTTTGATAGAAAAGGAGATCTTTGAGTAGTCACCTGTATGCAGTCAGGAAT
Source organism: Hylobates moloch (assembly GCF_009828535.3). NCBI lineage: Eukaryota > Metazoa > Chordata > Mammalia > Primates > Hylobatidae > Hylobates > Hylobates moloch. The sequence continues at coordinate 104,299,748 of NW_026652285.1, forward strand.
CGATGAGGCTGTGAGGCTATCTGTGGGAAGGGTATTCCAAAAAGGAAGAACAGCAGGTGCAAAGTCCTGAGGGAGGCTAGGCGTGCCGGCTCATGCCTGTAATCTCAGCATGTTGGGAAGCCAAGGCAGGAGGATTGCTTGAACCCAGGAGTTCAAGGCTGGACGCCCATCTCTACAAAGATAAAAAATTAGCTGGACATGGTGGTGTGCACCTGTAGTCCTAGCTACTAGGGAGACTGAGGTGGGAGGATTGCTTGACCCCAGGAGGTCAAGGCTGCAGGGAGCTGTGATTGCACCACTGCACTCCAGCCTGGGCACCAGAGTGAGACCCTGTCCCCACCCTCCCCGCCACAAAAAACCCCTAAAAACAAAAACCCAAAGTCCTTGTGGGAAGTAGCAAGGAGACCAGAGTGGCTGGAACACAAAAGGAAAGGGAGAAGGTGGATGGGAGCTGAGATCAGAGAGGCGAGGGAGGCGGGGTCTCATTGGACCTTTCACTTGATCTTGAGCATCTACTGTGGAGCAAAAGAACCCTTGGGCCACACATCAAGGATGTGCATGCACATTCCAAAAAGTCTTTATTGGAGTCAGCTCATGTTGGGTCTCCCAATCTTGTTGGCGTGTCTTCTTCTCATGGCAGAAGAATGTCTGAGGGATCTCTTGACTGGATGGTGTGTTCTGTAGGCCATTCCCTTTGAGAACATCTCTACTAATCAGAGTCTGGTTTTCAGCAAAGTCCACACCTCCGAGGAACATACATAGAGGTTGTAGAAGGAAGAGAAGGCTTGGGATTCAAACAAAAACAAAAACAAAAAAATGCACTGGCCAAATCTGGCTTTTTGGAGGCTCAAGACATCCCCTTTGTCTCTCTGTCCTATCCACTATGGACAAGTTTCCCAAACAGTTATCCTCCTTGTTACTGGAGAGATCCTGCCAAGTCCTCATGTTCCTTCCTTAGAGGGGCTGGGTGTGCTTAGCTTGGAGCAAGAGAAAGATCATGGCGGTGACCTTCAACTCACCTTCATGTCAGCCCAAGAGAAGATTCCTTCTAGGTTATCTTGTGGCAACAACAAGAACCCATTGCAGGAAAGCTGTAGGGAGGAAGATTTCAGCCTAATATTGCAGAGGACTTCCTACAGTTGGAAAGGCAGTGAGTTCCCCATGACTAAAGGTATTCAAGTAGACATTAAAAGGACATTCATCTGGGACTCTAAGCAGGAGATCCCCGCATTGCTTGGGGTAAGTTGGACCAGAACCCCCTCAGAGCTAAGATTCTGTAATCATATTGTGCTGTCTTTCTTCTGGGTAAAAATCCAGACCATTTTTGTGACTTTGTGAATCTCATCTGTGAAGGAGAACCCTGTGGAACAAGTTGAAGGTCATGTATAGTACACCCTGAGTCTTCTTCCCGGAGTTGTGTGCTGTTAAGGGGGCTTTAATTAAGCTTTCCCCTCCGGGCACAACCAGCTTGTTTTGGTGGGTGCAATATGCCATCCCAGAATATGTCAAACTTCATTTGCGAAATATCAGACTGCTGTTTTTTTCCCAGAGCCAATCTGCAGAGTAATACGTTCAATAACTTTTGCTCTTTTTGCTCTCAAAGATAGGTCTCTTTTTGGAGTCGATAGCGCAATAAATGCGGATCTGGTGCAAATTCCAATGGAAAGAAAATATATTGTTATTTAAAGGCCAAATAGCGGCTTAAAATTAGAGCTGTGAAGGCATTGAAAAACACCAGACTTCCCAGATGGCTTGGAGATAATTCACTTTGCACTCAGTCCACTCACACGCTAAAAAAAAATACTTTTGACTCTGTTTCTCCTCAGATTGAAAGTTGGTGCCTGCTTTAAACATATGTGCTTCTCTCTTTAAATTTAGCTCTGAGTCATGTTGTATTACATTAGGAATTCAGCAGGCAGGCACTTGGAAAATGTACATCAATGCGTTTATTTTTAAATTATATAAAAATAAAAATATATATGTTTAAATATATTAGGCTATATTTTTGCCCAATTTCAAAATGGTTGTTCTCCAGAACAGATTAGATAAAACAATAATAACGATGATGACACTATGGTTCTGGAACACTGCCCGTTCCCAAGGATCCCAAACCAACTTGACAAACCCTGTCGCTTCTAGCCCCCAGTCCAGCTATGCGCGGGACTTGTCACAGAAACCTCCGCCTCCGTGGAGGACCAGGCAGCTCCCCGAACAGCTGCAGGGTGGCCTAATTAAGATGCTCCTTCCTCCAGAGTGTCAGGTCTCTGGGCAGAAGTCAGCAAAGGCTGGGGGCTGGGGACAGTCAGGGAGGCAGAGGCAGACAGTCTGGAGGGACATGTTTAGCTTAGTGGCTAAGCTCATGGGCTGAAGGCCCCACCAAACAATGCTGGGCGCAAATCCTGGCTCTACCCCTTCTAATCTATGCATCCTTAGAGAAGTGATGGGGCCTCATTTGTGTCTCAGTTCCTCACCTGTGAAATGAGTAACGGTTCCTACTTCCCAGGGTTGCTGTGAGGACTACCAGGGATAATCCCTTGGATTCATTTAGTCATTCACTCACCACATATTTATTAACATCCATAGGACAAAGTGGTGAATAAAACGAACAAACCCATAATCCCAGGCCTCATAGAGTCCATGGTCTAGTGGGTAGGGAGACATGAATGAATAAAAAACTCTGATGATTTAATCAGAATTGTGATGAGTGCAATGAGGGAGAATTTGTAAAGTAAGGCCCACCCAGATCAGAAGGCTCCAGAAAGCTTCAGCAAAGAAGGAATGTAGACTGTGGTCCAGTGCCTGCCACACAGTAAGTGCCTGTTAGTTCCTGTATGCATTTCCTATGGTTACTGTCACAAATTGCTGCAAACTTAGTGACTTAAAATAACATATATAGGTCGGGTGCAATGGCTCATGCCTGTAATCCTAGCACTTTCGGAGGCCATGGTGGGCAGATTACCTGAGGTCAGGAGTTCAAGACCAGACTGGCCAACATGGCAAAACCCCGTCTCTACTAAAAACACAAAAATTAGCTGGGCGTCTCACACCAGTTAGAATGGCGATCATTAAAAAGTCAGGAAACAACAGATGCTGGAAAGGATGTGGAGAAATAGGAACACTTTTACACTGTTGGTGGGAGTGTAAACTAGTTCAACCATTGTAGAAGACAGTGTGGTGATTCCTCAAGGATCTAGAACTAGAATTACCATTTGACCCAGCCATCCCATTACTGGGTATATACCCAAAGGATTATAAGTCATGCTACTATAAAAACACAGGCACACATATGTTTATTGCGGCACTATTCACAATAGCAAAGACTTGGAACAAACCCAAATGTCCATCAATGATAGACTGGATTAAGAAAATGTGGCACATATACACCATGGAATACTATGCAGCCATAAAAAAGGATGAGTTCATGTCCTTTGCAGGGACATGGATGAAGCTGGAAACCATCATTCTGAGCAAACTATCGCAAGGACAGAAAACCAAACACCGCACATTCTCACTCATAGGTGGGAATTGAATCATGAGAACACGTGGACACGGGGTGGGGAACATCACACACTGGGGCCTGTCATGGGGTGGGGGGCAGGGGGAGGGATAGCATTAGGAGAAATACCTAATGTAAATGACGAGCTAATGGGTGCAGCAAACCATCATGGCACATGTATACATATGTAACAAACCTGCACATTGTGCACATGTGCCCTAGAACTTAAAGTATAATAATAATAAATTAGCCAGGCATGGTGGCTCATGCCTGTAATCCCAGCCACTCAGGAGGCTGAGGCAGGAGAATCACTTGAACCCAGGAGGTTGCAGTGAGCTGAGATCATGCCACTGCACTCCAGCCTGGGTGACAGAGCAAGACTCTGTCTCAAAAAATAATAATAATATTAATAATAACATTAATAGTATCTTGCAGTTCTGGAGGTCATAAGTCTGAAATGAGTCTAATCTGGCAAAGAGCAAGGTGTTGGCAGGGCTGGGTTCTTTTTTGGAGACTCCAAGCAAGAATCTGTTTCCTCACCTTTACCAGCTTCTAGAGAATTCCTTGGCTTGCGGCCCCTTCCTCCGCCTTCAAAGCACATCACTCCAACATCTGCTTTCATGGTCGTATCTCCTTTTTCTGATTTTGACCCTCCCGATTTCCTCTTATAAGAATCCTTGCGGCCAGGAACAGTGGCCAACACCTGTAATCCCAGCACTTTGGAGGCTGAAGTAGTAGGATCACATGATGCCAGGAGTTCAAGAGAAGCCTGGGCAACACGACAAGACCCCGCCTCTATAAAAAATTAAAAATTAGTCTGGTGTGGTGGCATTGGTGACCCCAACTAATCTGGAGTCTGAGGCTGCAGTGAGCTATGATTGCACTACTGCACTCCAGCTTGGGTGACAGAGCAAGACTTTGTCTCAAAAAAAAAAAAAAAACCTTGCTGTTTGATTAAGCCCAGCTTAATCTCCTCCTCTTAAGATCCTTAATGTAATCACTTCTGCCAAGTTCCTTTCACCTGTCAGGTAACATATTCACAGGTTCTGGGGATTAGGATGTGGAAATCTGTAGAGGGGCATTATTCTCTCTACAACAGTCTGGGAAGTTCAATATCCAAAAGGAGGAATTCCAGGCCAAAAAAAAAAAAAAAGAGAGAGAGAGAGAGAGAGAAAATAGAGGGGAAGAAGTTATCAAAGAAGAATAATACATGGCAATTTCCCAAAACTTTAGGGCAAACATTTCCAGATTTAAAGAGCCTTCAGAATGCCAGTGTAAAAGCATGTCAAAAGCTTCCAAAGACAGAATGTCATACACAAAGGATCAAGGATCAGGTGCTGGACTTTTTTTTTTTTTTTTTTTGAGATGGAGTCTCGCTCTGTCACACAGGCTGGGGTGCAGTGGTGCAATCTCGGCTCACTGCAACCTCTGCCTCCCAAGTTCAAGTGATTCTCCTGTCTCAGCTTCCCAAGTAGCTAGGACTACAGGCATGCATCACCATGCCCAGCTAATTTTTGTATTTTTAATAGAGACGGGGTTTTGCCTTGTTGGTCAGGCTGGTCTTGAACTCCTGACCTCAGGTGATCCGCCCACAGGCATTGGACTTTCTAACATCATCACTGGAAATTGGAAGAAGGCACAGCCCTTCATAATCTTGAGGAAAAATATTTCCAACCTAGAACTTATTGACAATCTTATTTTATTTTTAGAAAGAGGGCCTTGCTATGTTGCCAAGGCTGGAATGCAGTGATTCTTCACAGGCACGACTGTAGGGCACTAGTCAGGCTTGAACTCCCAGCCTCAAGTTATCCTTCCACCATAGCCTCTCAAGTAGCTGGGACTAAAAGCATACATCATCATGCCCAGCTGATAATTTTATTTCTTTTAGAGGTAGGGTCTCGCTATGTTGCCCAGTCTGGTCTTGAACTCCTGGACTCAGGTTATCCTCCCACCTCGGCCTCTCAAAGTGCTGGGATTACAGGTGTGAGCCACTGCACCCAGCCTCCAGCTGATAATTTTATCAATCAAGTGTAAGTGTGCACTAAATACATTTCAGACATGCCTGGTCTCACTGAATTTTGCTTCCATGCATCTTTTCTCAAGAAGGTACTAGAGGATGTGCTCCATCAAAATGAGAGAGTAAACCAAGAAAGTGGAAAACAGAGAATCCAGGAAACAGGGGATGCAACAGAAGAAAGAGGTAAATGTTATCACAGAGGACCCAGACCACAGGTGTGCACAGGGCCCAGCACAGCAACCAGGCTGATTGCAGCCCAGGATGGAGGGCTCAAAGCAAGACACAGAACTGATAGGTTCTGAAGTTTTAATTATATTAACAAAAGCTTTAGAGTTGTGACAGAGATCAATTAGCAACTACATTGAAAATATAAAAACCCACCAAAATTACTAACTCTGAGAAAAATGAAATTGTACCAAAAAATGCAATGACGGTGCATTGGGTAGTCAGTGGCATACAATATTTTCCCAAGTCATAGGACAGTAAACACTGAATATTGGTTTAACCAGAACCTGTGATCTTGGGGTGGTGAGACGAGAAGATAAGCGTGTGTGTGCCTGTGTGTAAGAACTAAATCCTCATTTTCTATAGCAGGTGGTCGATTATATGATGTTTAAGCTGAAACATCAAGATAAAACTAAAAGAGTTGAAGGTGGCTGCCTCTGGGACAAGGGATCAGCACCAGTGAGTAGGGCTATTTTTAGAATAACCCTTATAGGGCTACTTGATTTTTTAAACTATGTACATGCATTTCTTTAACTATATATATATATATATATACACACACACACACACACACATATATATACACACATGCATATATATACACACACATACAAACACACACACACACACACACACACACACACACACACACACACACATATATATATATTTTTTTTTTTTTAAAGGGGGAGAGAAGGGAAGGAAATCCTCTCTGAAAAAGGAGGCATTGGCGGCTTTTGGGAAGAGGCGGCCCCTCCGGTGTCTTTGGGTTTTCTCTGACTTCAGCCTCATTAAATCACAGGAGGGAGATGACCTCAGCAAAGGACATCGAACCTGTGGGAGCACCTGTGAGGCCAGAAGTCCTCTGCCATCTACCCTCACCCTCCCCAGCTATCACACTGCGGTGGCAGACAGGGCCCTGTGAGCGGCAGGTACCTGTCAGCACCAGAGTCCTCCCAGCAGGCCTGGTGGCCCTGGTGAAGGGGTCAGCTTGGGAGAGACGAAGCTTCTTGGGATGGAGCTGGGTGGGAGAGGTGGAGAGGAGGACTTCACGGCTACATAGTACATTACAATCATGCCTGTGAATAGTCACTGCACTCCAGCCTTGGAGGGAGATGGGGCAGGGGGTGATGGAGAAACTTCCTTGCAATATGGACCTGAGTGGATCCCACACTCCTGACACCCACTGGGAATGTTAATACGGCTCAGCTTGCTCCGGCAGCCAGAGATACCTTCTGTCCCCTGAGGTCTTCAACTCTCTGCTGCAGTCTCCAACTCAGAGAAAATCTCAAGAGAGGGGCACGGCTCCTGGCAGGGGGGGTGGGTGGAGAATAAAAGAAAATGTCTCCTCCCAGCAACAATGGGTATGTGGCTCCTGAGAGGGCTGACTCCTGGCACACCCCCACCCCAGGCCATGTAGGGTCACTTTGGGTGGGGCTTCTGGGTTCCTAGAGGCAGGAGGGATTTGAGCAAGACCCCAGGCAGAACTCAGGCTCTGCAGCTCTGACACCCTGGAGCTCAGCACAGTCACAAAGAAAAGTGGTGAAGAGTTCAAAGAACATGGGTCACTTCCGGCCTGAGAACAAGAGAATGGCAGGTGACCCTAGATGGCATCCTCTATCCTCTTTTAAAACATGGCCGGGCACAGTGGCTCACACCTGTAATCCCAGCACTTTGGGAGGCCGAGGTGGGCGGATCACCTGAGGTCAGGAGTTCAGGACCAGCCTGGCCAACATGGTGAAACCCCATCTCTACAAAAACACAAAAATGAGCCAGGCGTGGTGGTGGGTGCCTGTAATCCCAGCTACTTAGGAGGCTGACACGGTAGAATCGCTTGAACCCAGGAGGCGGAGGTTGCAGTGAGCTGAGATCGCACCATTGCACTTCAGCCTGGGCGACTGAGGGAGACTCTGTTTCAAAAAAAAAAAAGATGGTCACCATCAAATTCTACTGGGCTTTCAAAGGAAAAAAACATGTGAGATGTGCTATCAAAATACTGAAAGCGTAGACTTTAAGTGATGAACATTCTCAAAGGGAGAAGGAAATTCAGTGTGGAGCTCCATGAACAGCGGACGTCTCTAATTTGAACCCAAGAAGGAATAAGCTTATTCCCTAGATTCTCCACACAATCAAAACCCACATCATAGGGAACTAACTAGCATTGGTGGATGGTAACATGTTAAAGAGCAGGTGTGGGGACAGGATGTGTCTAGGGTCAAATGTTTGGAAAATGCTGAATTAAACAAAGGAAATGGGCAAGAATGCTTAAAACATTAATGTTCATTGTAAACATCCCAAAGAAGTTTATATCTTTTCACAGGTGCACCTGTTTTTAAGAAGCAACGGATGGGATTATAGTTCCGTGGAACACATTTTGGGAAACACTGGCCAAGTATCTCAAGCACCTGAGGGCTTGGCCATCCCTAGCACCTGTCTGCAATATGCTTTGCAAGAACACACATCTGTGAGCTTCTTTGCTCCCCAAACCCCCACCTAGCTAGTGGTTTATGGTTTTTGCAAAAAGGTGTCTGTCTTTCATTAATTTTCTTAGACATGGGGAAGAGCCTTCGAAAATAGGACCTTAGCTGACTTGGTTCTTCTAGTTCTTACTTTTTTTTTTTTTTTTTTGAGATGCAGTCTCATTCTGTCGCCCAGGCTTGAGAGTGCAGTGGTGCAATCTCGGCTCCCTACAACCTCCACCTCCCACGTTCAAGCTATTCTCCTGCCTGAGCCTACTGAGTAGCTGGGATTACAGGTGCCCACCAGCACTCCTGGATAATTTTTTTTTTTTAGATTTCACCATGTTGACCAGGGTGGTCTTGAACACCCGCTCTCAGGTGATCTGCCTGCCTCAGTTTCCCAAAGTGCTGGGGTTACAGGCGTGAGCCACCAAGCCTGGCCTGGTTCTTCCTTTCTTGATTCCTTAGTTCTCTTTTCAACCCCACATGAAATTCTCATGAGAATTTTTAGGACACATCACCCTGATAATCACTTGTTTTCATGCCCTTGTTCCAAGAGCTGTTTGTCAAGCCTTAAATGACTTATGTATTTATTAAGGGTCCCTTTACCTTTTTAAAAGGTGGAATGCCACAGGTCCACTTGCAACAGGGGCTTCTCATGCAATATTGGTGCCCTTGAGGGTGTGGAAATGTGCAGGTGACAAAAATCCGCTCTGCAGTCCATTCACCAAGTCTTAGTTGATTAACGCTACTATGATACCTGAGACTGGGTATCTCATAAATAACAAATTCATTCTCTGGAAGTTCTGGAGGCTGGGAAGTTCAAGATCTAGGAGACTGCAGGTTCCGTTGTCTGGTGAGGGCTGGTATCTGTGTCTAAGATGGCACCTTACTGTTGCATCCTCCGGGCAGGGTGGGGGGCAACGCTGTGTCCTCACATGGCAAAGGCAGAAGATCAAGGCAGCTGAAGGCTGTGTGAAGCCTCTTTAGTAAGGGCCTTAATCCCATTCACAAGGGAGGACCCCTCATGGCCTAATCACCTCTTAAAGGCCCCATCTCTCTTAATTCTATCACACTAGCAACACCTGAATTTTGGATGGGACATATTCGAACCACAGCACCAATTCAAACATGGTTTGGGGCCGCATCTACCTGGGTGGGGGGCGGGGGGGGCGAGGGGCACCTTTTCCTAACTGGCACAAAGGTGTTGCTGAGTGGGCCAGTGGCAGCTCTGACTTCCTGTAAGGTTGTAGGGTTTACAGACTTCACCAGATTAGCATAACCTGGGAGTAGCCTCGTGTCAATGATTTCTGGGTTGATTAATGGTGTCTTTGAACTCCAGAATTGAGCTGAGTGGTTTTAGACCCACACGAAGCCAGCAGCTGTGCACTGGCACCTCTGAGAAGGGAAGGGAAAAAGGAAGTTCGACTAATTATATTAAAATTGCGGGCTGGGTATGGTGGCTCTTGCCTATAATCCCAGCACTTTGGGAGGCTGAAGTGGGAGGATCGCTTGCATCCAGGAGCTCAAGACGAGCCTGGGCAACATAGTGAGACCCTGTCTCTAAAAAAAAATTAAAAATTAGCCAGGTGTGGTGGTGTGCACCTGTAGTCCTAGCTACTTGGGAGCCTGAAGTGGGAGGACCACTTGAGTCCAGGAGGTTGAGGCTGCAGTGAGCTGTGATCACACCATTGCACTCAGCTTAGGCAACCAAGTGAGACCTTGTCTAAGGAGAAAAAAAAAGAACTGCTTCCACTTACTTCCTAAAAACGGGCCCCCTCTGCCTTCCACTGTGGAACTGAGCATTCAGCCTCAGCCACCAACTTTGTAAATACAAATTTCCCCTTCCCCTTGCACACTACCCCTCAAATCTCTAACCCACCTAAATAGCACACGAGGGTACTATAGGGCACATCAGCATGCCCTAAAGGCAACCTGGCCGCTTAATTTTTTTAATTTTTTTAATTTTGTTTTTTGAGGCAGTTTCCATCTTGTTGCCCAGGCTGGAGTGCAGTGGTGTGGTCTCAGCTCACTGCAACCTCTGCCTTCTGAGTTCAAGCTATTCTCCTACCTCAGCCTCCTGAGCAGCTGGGATTACAGGTGTGCGCCACCACGCCCGGCTAATTTTTGTATTTTTAGTAGAGACAGGGTTTCACCATGTTGGCCAGGCTGGTCTCGAACTCCTGACCTCAGGTGATCCGCCCACCTCAGCCTCCCAAAATGCTGGGATTACAGGCATGAGCCACCATGCCCAGCCCAACCTGGCCTTTTAAATTTTTACCACTTCAGTGTTTTCTCACTCTGGGTGGGAGGGAATCTTCTGAATTATAGCATTTCAGAAATGCTCTTGAAGACAGGATGGATACATGTAATGAATCTTTTTGATTTCCAAGGTATGTCCTGTGTTTGTGAGTGAGATTGTTTGGGGGTATGAGTTCCCTGGCTCAGTGCTTCTCAAATTTTAATGTGTAAATGAATCACCTCAATACTTATTAAACAGGCAAACCATGATTCAGCAGGTGTCTTTCTAACAAGCGGCCAAGTAACGTCGATGTGGCCGGTCCACCGGAGGTGCAAAGCATGGCGATGGTGCTGCCCGTGCTTTGGGATCAGAGACCCCCGTGTTACAATCCTGCTTCTGTCTTTTACTCACTGCATGACCTTGAGTAAGTTATTGACCTTTACGGAGCCTTAGCTTTTTCCTCTGGAAGAGACAGAGAAATGGATATCCACTTCCAAACACTCTTGCTAGAATCACATGAGACCATCTACCTCTTAACATTCTTGTTAGAATTACGTAAGCAGCATGGCTTCTGGCATGTTGGAGGCTCTCAATCAATGGTGGGAATTCCATATTTTTTCCTCTGCCTTTTAGAAAACAATTATCAGAAAAAGGGAGAAAACTTCGTTAAACAAAACCTCAGTTGTAACGTTTACCTGGTCTTTGCCATCGAGTTTAGACCACAGGGTCTCCCAATGTTTTTGTCTCGTCCCAGTCCACCTGAGGGCCAGGACTGTGCCTGCACGTGGTTAACGCTCACTAACTGGTTGCTGAATGAATGACTAATGCACTTCCGCCAATAATAGTAGCTGTAGCTGGCAGTGGGGCCCACTTCTCCCTAAGGCAGCAAAATTAGAATGTGTGGGAGGTGGGGATAGAAAGTAGATGAGAAAAGCTCTCTCCAAGACTCTAATACTCCCCCAAGGGGGCATCCCTTCTTCCCATTTAGGAATCAATAGTCCAAAGGAACTTCCAGAAAACTTAATTTTACCTCTTCTAAAATCGTACGTTGTTTGGTTCTCTTGTTTCCTGTGAGCCCCTAGAAAGGAACAAAAAACCAAAACTGCAAGGGCGGCCAGGGAACCATTGTCGGCTGTGCTGGGGAGGAGGGTGGCTCTCCTCAGGTGCTCAGCCTTGGAGGCCCCGTGCTGCCTCATCCCTTCCCTGGGGCTTAGCACAGCACTCTTTGCTGAGTTGGCAGGTCTTTGGCTAAGGATTTGCACATCGTCAATGTTACAACCTGCTGCCACTGTTGTATCTCGTGGCCGCTCTGCCCTCTGTGCAGCCCGAGAAGTCTTGGCATCCCTCTGCCCAGGCATGAAGCTTCCAAGTCTTCGCCCCACTCTCCAAGCCAAATTGAGCTGTCTCTGCCTTGCCTTTCATTTTCTTTCTCTGTGGGTATAATTGTGTTGACAGCCACAAGAAACCAAATGTTTCCCTACATCATTTAGAGATGTGTGGCCCATGAAATTCCTTTCCATTTTGTTGTTTTCACCATGACTGCAATGAGCACAGTTGTCAGGAGAAAAACCTCAAAACATTTTGGGGAAATAGAGAAAACTTAGCATCCTAGCAATGTGTTCCCATTAGACTAATGAATCAATCAGGCAGCCAGATCACAGTGACTGCCTGAACAGAATGCACCTAGCTCCGTGCAGATGTAGCCTGGGATGCCACAGCCATGGCCTGTCCAATGCACCACAGGGCTGAGTGAAACCCAGACCCAGTTGGGAGCTGAGAGGAAGGATGGGGTGAATAGCCAAGGGGGGGGCGGGTCACAGGGCAGATGATGAGTAGGTAAATTACTGAAAGCTGCAGTTAAGATCTGAGACTAGGATTTAGAAAGACAGTAAAGGTGGCAAGAGACACAAACATGGGATCTCCCTAAATCCATCACACGGATTTATTTTTTGTCTTAAAGGGATATTTTCCCCTGATTATAAGAGTTCTATTGACCTATTAAAGACAACGTAGAAAATATAAAAGTAGTTGGATGCAGTGCCTCATGCCCATAATCCCAGCCATTTGGGAGGCTGAGGTTGGTGGATAGGTTGAGCCCAGGAGTTGGAGACCAGCCTGGGCAACATGGCAAAACCCCATCTCTACAAAAAAATTAAAAAATTAGTTGGGCATGGTGGTGCATGTCCATAGTCCCAGCTCCTCAGAAGGCTAAGACAGGAGGATTACTTGAGCCCAGGAGACAGAGGTTGCAGTGAGCCGAAATCACACTACTGCACTCCAGCCTGGGCAACAGAGTGAGGCCCTGTCTCAAAAAAGAAAGAAAAGGAAAGAAAGGAAAGGGAAAGAAAGAAAGAAAGAAGAAAGAAAGAAAGAGAAAGAAAGAAAGAAGAAAAGAAGGAAGAAAGAAAGAAAGAAAGAAAGAAAGAAAGAGAGAAAAGGAAGGAAGGAAGGAAGGAAGGAAAGAAGGAAGGAGAGGAAGGAGGGAGGGAGACAGGCAGGTGAGAGAGAAGAGAGGAAGGAAGGAAGGAAAGAAGGAAGGAGAGAGGAAGGAAGAAGGAAGGAAGAAGAGAGGAAGGAAGGAAGGAAGGAAGGAAGGAAGGAAGGAAGGATGGATGGATGGCGGGCCGGGCACAGTGGCTCACGCCTGTAATCCCAGCACTTTGGGAGGCTGAGGCAGGCGGATCATGAGGTCAGTAGTTCAAGACCAGCCTGTCCAACATGGTGAAACCTTGTCTCTACTAAAAATAAAAAAATTACCCGGGCATGATGGTAGGTAGGTGCCTGTAATCCTAGCTACTCAGGAGGCTGAGGCAAGAGAATCACTTGAACCTGGGGGGCGGAGGTTGCAGTGAGCCAAGATTGTGCCACTGCACTTCAGCCTGGGCAACACAGCAAGACGTCGTCTGAAAAAAAAAAAATGAAAGGAAAGAGAAATAGAGACAAAGAAGGAAAGAATAAAAAGAAAAGAAAAATAAAATATAGAAGTTCATGGAAAAGAAAATGAAGATTGCTTACAATTCAATTTTTGGTTAAGTATACTGTTTGTATATATCCTATTAATTTCTATTTACATCCACACTAGCCAGCCTATCTTGCATGGTTCAGAAGAGCCTTGGACAATTGTTAAATAAGTACATCCCTGCTGCTCTTTACCCACAGCAAGCTTCCCGAGGTTGTCCACGTGAGAAGCAGCCCAATTTCAGCCCAGCATCTGCATTCTGAACATCACCCTCATGACCTTTAAGGCTGGAATTAAAATTTGCTCTTTGTTTTCTACATTGGCGGTGTCTTAGCATGTGTGGCATGTCATCTAATCAGTCATCAAGTCCTGATTGTTCCACCATCAATATGTATTTTGAGGCTGGGCGCGGTGGCTCATGCCTGTAATCCTGGCACTTTGGGAGGCTGAGGTAGGTGGATCACTTGAGCTCAGTAGTTCAAGACCAGCCTGGGCAACAAAGTGAGACCCCCCCCATCTCTACCAAAACAAACAAGCAAACAAAATTAGCCAGGTGTGGTGTCGTGTGCCTGTGGTCCATTAAACCTCTTTTTCTTTATAAATTACCCAGACTCGAGAATGTTGTTATCGGCAGCATGGAAACAAACGAGTACAATCTTAAACTACAGACTTTCAGAATATGAAAATCATAAAATTTTCAAATCCAGATTTTACAGTCATTGGAGATTCCAGAAACCAGTCTAATAACTTCACTGTATAGATGGAGAAACTGGGCCCAGTGGGGCTCAATGACTTGTTTCAGGCCCAAGAGTTAAGGGCAGAGGTAAGATCTCCCCACATCAAGGCAGACCTATGCTTCCATAGCAGTAGTTTTCAAATGGACTTCTCCAAGGCGCCAAGTTTCCTTAGAAGTATCATAAAGGTTCTGCCTGCAAAGTATTGAATCCCACTGGGCCCAGTTTCTCCATATATACAGTGGAGTTATTAGACTGGTTTCTGGAATCCTCCATGACTGTTAAATTTGGATTCCAAAATGTTATGGTGAAGGGAGAGATGAGGAAGGGATGAGCAGAGGGTGGAGCCTCAAGTCTATAATTAAAACAATTCCACTTTCACCTCATTTATCTTGAGACCTGAGTAGTTGTCTTTTTTAAAAAAGGGGTTTTCTTCCCCCCAAAAGTTTCAAAAACTCATGCACTGCATACTGTGTTTAATAAATAATCATGAGCAGCAACAAAAAAAAATAAACCAAAACCAGAAAACGAAACCCCACACATAATCACAATGGTAATACAAACGAAATCTTTAAAGATATTGGTTAGGAACACTCAGGTTGATACAAACATCCTAATTTTGTTTCCTGCAGGTAGTGGTTGGGGGTTAGAATGACAGCCGTCTACAACAGAATATGGCCTAGAAATCTGCATCTGAGTTCCCATCTCAAATAGAGCTGGGCAATTTCAGATTCTGGGTACAGAGAGGAAGAGAAAAGACTGTCCTAAAATGTTCCTCTGGCATCACGTCAGGAACTGCATGTATTTACAAAGAAGGCACTCACTCCTGAAAGACCATGGTTGATAATGATATGCTTGGAGGATTGGATCCTAATTCTGATTAAGACTTTCAGCTACACAAATAAAATATTTTCATTGATCAAGACTGAATCTTCCACTTTTACTCCCCAAAATGCATGTTTTCTATCCTGGGGAAGTAATGCCCCCAAACTTTAAAAAAGGTAACCAGATCAGGATTCAGTCAGTAGCAATCAACAAGGACAAATGGATTAATGACTGGCTGTGGACATTTGTCCAGGTCTACAATGTTAATTTTATATATATATATATATTTAGAGATGGGGGGTCTCACTGTGTTGCCCAGGTGAGTCTTGAACTCCTGGTCTCAAGTGACCCTCCAGCCTCGACCTCCCAAAGTGCTGGGATTACAGGTATGAGCCACAGAACCTGGCATACAATGTCAATTTTTAAAATATACAGCATCAGCCAGGTGCAGTGGCTCATGCCTATAATCCCAGTACTTTGGGAGCCTGAGGCAGGTGGATCACTTCAGCTCAGGAGTTCGAGATCAGCCTGGCCAACGTAGTGAAACCCTATCTCTACTAAAAATACAAAAATTAGCCAGGTGTGGTAGCATGCGCCTGTAATCCCAGTTACTCAGGAGGCTGAGGCAGGAGAATTGCTTGAACCTGGGAGGCGGAGGTTGCAGTGAGCCGAGATCCTGCCACTGTACTCCAGTCTGGGTGACAGAGTGAGACTCCATCTCAAAAAACAAACAAAAATAAACAAACAAAAACCTTACAGCGTCTTCATAAATAAACTGCTTCCACTCTAGACACTTCGAATGGAGGATAAAGGGTGCCAGGGAGCATACTCTTTTAGCCCCTAGCTTTATCTTTGTGTCCTGGTTCCTAGTGCAACATTCTGCAATAGGTTGATTAGAAAGACACTCATGTATTTTTTGTTTTGGTTTTGGTTTTGGTTATTTATTTATTTATTTATTTTGACGGAGTCTCACTCTGTCACCCAGGCTGGAGTGCAGTGGTGTAATCTCCACTCACTGCAACTTCCACCTGCTGGGTTCAAGTGATTCTCCTGCCTCAGCCTCCTGAGTAGCTGGGACTACAGGTGCGTGCCATCATGCCCTGCTAATTTTTGTATTTTTTAGTAGAGATGGGGTTTCACTATGTGGGCCAGGCTGGTCTCAAACTTCTGACCTTGTGACCCGCCCGCCTTGGCCTCCCAAAGTGCTGGGATTACAGGCATGAGCCACAGCGCCCAGCCACTCACTTATTATAGAATGGAAACCTCACTTTCACTTTGCTAGGATCAAGGTTTAACTTCACTACAGTTCAGTGTTTCCAGGATTGTTGAAAGATTACAGACAAAAGAAGTCTCCTATGAAAAGCTACCCAAAGCAGAAGGGACCCTCATGAGGGATAAGACCCTGCTCTCTTGCTTTCTAGCGGGTTTTAAGGCAACTCTTATTAGTTTACTTTGTCTTTCTCTTTCTGCTTGTTTGTTTTTCACACACGTTCAACCCAAGGATCATAAAAAACTTGGCACTCAAGGCAGTGACAACACCCTTTTATTTCAGTGTGCTTTTTTTTTTTTATAACTCAAGTAACGATGTAACTTATGATCCAAATGAGACTATGAGAGAAAAGGGAATATTAAGAAATATTGTATGTGCATTTACCTTCCTGCGTATGTTCAGTTTCCATCACCCCAGCATCCAAGCTCCACGAGGGCAGACTTAACCCAGCCCGCCACAGTGCCCTCAGCACCATGGACAGCGCCCAGTAGAGCGCAGGCGGGTGGAGGAGGCTGGGCAGTGCAGTCAGCACCTGGCGAGCAGCTGATGGGGCAGGCCAGAATGTCTACTGTGAGACCTAAATGATGAGTGCGAGTTTTCTAGATGAACATCAGGGAAGAGAATATGCCAGGCTTCTGTACAAACTCTGAAAAGAGAAAGACGAAGACTTGTCTGAAGAGCTGCCACAATGCCACCATGGCTACAGTGGAAAGTGGAAACGTGAAGAGGGGTGAGACAGACTAGGCAGGGACTCTGGAGGCCTGGACTTTATCCCAAGGGAGGTGGAAAGCCACTGAAGTATATAAAGAGAAATGATGACTCTTAGTTGCTGTTTTTTTGAGACAGAGTCTCGCTCTGCCGCCAGGCTGGAGTGCAGTGGCAGGACCTCGGCTCACTGCAACTTTGCCTCCCGGGTTCGAGTCATTCTCCTGCCTCAGCCTCCTGAGCAGCTGGGGCCACAAGTGCACGCCACCACGCCCAGCTAATTTTTGTGTTTGTAGTAGAGACGGTTTCACCATGTTGGCCAGGATGATCTAGATCTCTTGACCTTGTGATCCACCCGCCTCGGCCTCCCAACGTGCTGGGATTACAGGGGTGAGCCACCGCACCCGGCTTTTTAAGTTCCTCCACATTTAATAATATCAATATACTACAGTGTATTTGTCTTTTACTTTTTAATAGGTAATATTTTTACATGATTCAGAATTTGAAAGGATTCAGTGATAAGTCTATCTGTCCCCTCTATTTTTCCCTGGAGTCGTCAGCGAATGTTATTAATTTCATATTTATATGTCCAGGGATGTCTTGCAGCTATATAAGCAAATATTTTCAAAAATAGTATGTTTTAATATATTTTTGTACCCCTTTTGCTAAAAGAAATGAATGCATGCTTTACACACTCTTCCACACCTAGCTTTTTTCATCTAATGCAATATGCCGAGGGGATCTTCCACATCAGTTGTATATCTTAGTTTAGCATTTAAGGCATTTCATCTGCTCAAAATTGTTTCCTGCTGTTTCTCGTTATCTTTTTCTGCAAGGCCAATTCTTGTCTTTGGTCTCAATCTTTAGGGTATTATTTTCTAAACTGTGTTTTATATTCACAGACATTCCTCACCCTACTCCACTCCCAAATAAGTTTGGGAAGTGCCAGGTTAAACAACGTTCAGTGTGTCCCTTTTCTGCAGAACTTCTCTGGACTGCAGTAGGTTTAATGTCCTAGTCCTCACACTGGTTCTCACAGAGAGGACATGGTGTGCAACCTGTCCCATCTGCATTTGTTCCTGGAACCTTTTCCCTGAGCATCTCAGGGAAATGTTGTGCTGTAGAAGGGATGTAGGAAAACGCTGCTTCAGACAGCGTTTCTCTCCCTAGTCCAGTACTCAATAAAGACTGACCAGTTCCTGCTGTCTATCTATCTTTTGTGCTTGATGCTGACCAGTACTTTTCTGTTAATAATTCCTCTCCAGACAGGTTAGAGCAAAATCAATTAGGTTACCACTTTCTTAGTCAGTGACCAGATATACCCTGGTCACCTTGATTAGATTTGAGTGTTTCCCAAGTCAACGAGGTGTCCACAGGCTACTTCTCAGAGAGAGCAAACGTCTGTGTTTACGTGTCCTATGCTGATTCTGACTAGGTCTGCATTGTAAAAGGGACTTCTGCTCCAAAGTTGGAGCACCTTACCCTAGCTCTTTAATGACCGACCATTGACCAGAGGACTTTGGGCTCCATCTCCAGGCGTCGCTCTCCTATCCCATGGCCTTCTCAGCCCCTGTTCCCATACTCAGTTGTATAGGATATTATACTGGGCACCAATCACTTTCTCCAGCAGAATTGCAAAATTTTTTAAGTCAGAAACTTTGTTTTCTTCTTAGTGTGTTCCATATCAACCTCCCCACCCTCCCCCAGGGCCAGGCACACTAGAACTCATTATTTTTGAAATAACTTTATGGGAAAAATAGGTACCTGATATGGTTTGGCTGTGTCTCCACCCAAATCTCATTTTGAACTGCAGACCCCATAATCCCCACGTGTCGTGGGAGGGACCCAGTGAGGGGTAATTGAATCATGGGGTGGTTGCTTCCATGCTGTTCTCATGATAGTGAGTGAGTTCTCATGGGATCTAATGGTTTTATAAGGGACTTTCCCTCACTTCGCTCTACACTTCTCCTTCCTGCTGCCATGTAAAGAAGGACGTGTTTGCTTCCCCTTCCACAATGATTGTAAGTTTCCTGAGACCTCTCTAGCCATGCTGAACTGTGGGTCAATTAAACCTCTTTCCTTTATAAATTACCCAGTCTTGGGTATGTCTTTACGAGCAGCATGAGAATGGACTAATACAGTACCTGTAATCTCTCTCTCCACTTGTTTCAAGCAAAAAAATGTATTGCTCAATAGAGCTCTGCAAACCAGTGGACATGTCGGTGGGGATGCCTTCTCTCTGCACCTGCCCTCCGTGTCCTCACCTGCCCCAGCTCACAGCCAACACTCAGTGAACACTGGGGGTGGGGGCTACAGTCCGCCCATTATTTGAATATTCACAGAACCAATGATGATAAAGGCTGGGGGTCCTTGGAGATCATGGAGTCTGACTCCCCTTATTTTGCTTATGAGGGGCCAAAGATGGCTCTGGCTTGCCCCAAGACACACAGAACTGGGACTCAAGCCCAGGCCTTCTGCCTTCCCTGGCTCTGCCACTGGCAACATTGTCTCCTTGGTAAAACGGGGTTAATGATATCCACCTTGCGGAACTACTGTGAGGCTCACTCAGCCGAAAGGGTGCATGTAGAGTTCTTGGCACAGTGTCTGGTGCTGTTACCGATCAATGTATAGTGGTTATCATGGCTAAGCAAATATTCTTCACCCCATGCCTTAAAAGCTCAAAAGAGTAAGGCTGATTTCTCTACATTTCTAATGTCTATCAGTGTCTTACACTTAATAGAGCCCAGCAAGTATTTGATGATGATAACCAGTTATCTGGTTGCTTATGTAACTTTTACCTTATAGCCCCAAGAGAAATTGGCCCTGTCCCCTTATGAAGGATGATAGGTGTTCACTCTGGTAGAAAATTGAGTTCCTATGTGACTTTGGTTAGACAAGACTCTTCCCCTTGCCTCGATTTCCCCCATCAACTCACTAAGCTTGGCCTGAGGAAGAAGATGCAGTAAACCTTGATTTATGGATTCATTAGGGCTTGGAAAGGGTCCCTAGTCCTCAGAGCCAAGCACTGTTATTTAAAGAACACTGATGGAAGAGTGGAGTTGGGTACTCAAATCGTCCTCAGAGGACTGACAAGGCAGCCAGTCATTGTAGGGCATTTAGAGAGCTAATTCCTTGTTTCAGTATTTAAGGCCTTCAAAAAAGCTACATCCATCTTCCATGAAGAAAAAAAAATGTTCTTGCATCTTCCTGCTATCTAGAGATTATTTAGTACTCTGATATTGACACCACTTCTGTAGAAAGATTCAAAGATGAAAATGCAATGTATTCAAGTGCTCATCATTTTTCATTGTCACTTAGTGACAGTACAGCCTGGAGTCAATTGCAGCAGATTTATCTTTTGTGATATTGATTGCGTACATGTGTGCTGAAGCTGTTTGCAAATACCTGGCTCCATCTATGAGGGGGCACTGCAAGCACTGGGGGTGGGAGGCTTGGACAAAGAGAAGGGGCTTGGTGAGGATCCTGCCTCTAGCTTTTTGCACTACA
Source organism: Hylobates moloch (assembly GCF_009828535.3). NCBI lineage: Eukaryota > Metazoa > Chordata > Mammalia > Primates > Hylobatidae > Hylobates > Hylobates moloch. The sequence goes on from NW_026652285.1 coordinate 104,320,187, forward strand.
GGAGAGTCTGGATGGGCACTGCTGAGAAAGAACTGGACCAGGAGTCCCAGAGAAGGCTGATCATTCAATGTCTGGGGAGGAACCTACTCTTTAGTCATCATGCAAAGTCCCTGAGGTGTTAGGAGCAAAATGGTCGGGAGTCATTTGTGTCCTGAGGCTTACAATAAACATGCAGAGCTGGAGTTCCAGCCTTCTTTGAAATTTGTGTCTCCTCCCTAAAAGTGTATGGGTCAACAGCTCCCCAGTTGGGGAGATGTGATCCCAGCCAAGTCATTCAAATTCCCTGGTCCTCAGTCTTCTCATCTGTCAACAACTCCCCAGTTTGGGAGACAACTAAGCCCTAGAATGACACCATCTTCTCTTCATAACAACAGGGCTACGATTTACAGCCACTGCACTGGCCATTTTCCACACTCCCTTGTGAAGAGCAACCCTGGGAGCAGGAGAGGGAGGCTGCTGAAGTCAGGGTGGGTGGTGGTGATCAGTATCCTTCATTTTAGAGGACACAGCTGAACTTTAAGGAGTCAAAGACCTTGCCCTCAAACCACCTGCCTTTCGTGCAGTCATTTCCTTCCATCTTATCCCCACTGGTGTCCACTTCCTGGGTTATTTTCCTTCAAAGCCAGCTTCAAATCCTACACTGTCTCCCTATTAGGGAGTGGTTCTCACCAGATCTCAAGTTCCCATTTTAAAAAATGACAGTAGAATATGATTCAAGAAAAAAAATAAAAAAAGAAAAGCAATGGGTTAGAAAATAAGAAAGTAGAATTCTGGGCCTGACTCTGCCACTAGCTTATTTGGTGACCTTGCTACTTATCCTCCAGAGATCTCAGTTTCCTCACCTGTAAAATGGATTAAAATGAAAGCATATTGAGGTAAAGGCATCAAGAGCTATTCCTTAGTTCATGTAATGAATGTTTGTTGAGACAGGATTCAGGTTGGGGCACCTGCTTTGTTCTGTATAGCATTGATATGTCTTCCAAGGCAGTGGGAAGTTCTTGACTTCAGGGTCAGAGACCTGGGTTTGAATCCTGCTTCAGCCTCTTGCTCATTGTATGATTCCAGGCAAGTCATTCAAACTCCCTGGCCCTCGGTCTTCTCATCTGTAGCACTGAGATGGTGATATGGTTTGGCTCTGTGTCCCCACCCAAATCTCATATTGAATTGTAATTCCAAATGTTGGAGGTGGGGCCTGGTTGGAGGTGACTGGATCACAGGGATGTTTCTAATGGTTTAGCACCATCCCTCCACTGCTGTCTTGTGATAGAGTGCTCAGGAAATCTGATTGTTTAAAAGTGTGTAGCACCTCCCGCTTCTCGCTTTCAGCCTCTCTCTCTCTCTCTCTCTCTCTCTCTCCTGCGCCTGCTGGCCGTGTGAAGATGTGCTGGCTTCCCCTTCACCTTTTGCCATGATTGCAACTTTCCTGAGGCCTCCGCAGAAGCAGAAGCCTGTGCAGCTTGCAGAACCACGAGCTGATTAAACCTGTTTTCTTTATAAATTGCCCAGTATCAGGTGTGTTTTTACAGCAGCATGAGAATGGATGAATACAGACAGTTACTCCTGCCCCACAGGGCAATTATGGGGACAGGAGAGCACTCATATAAACATTCTCAGAGGTGCCTGGCCCAGCAGGGTGTACATTATAAGCACAGCTGACACAAGTTACTCAAATCACTTCCAGTTCATGTTTGAAGTCTCAGCTCTCTTCTAACCCATCCCTACCACTTGCTGGTGGAAATGGGAATTCCCAAGCACCCCTCCCCAAACTCCCCACACTGAAAGCCATCATGGGCTTTAAACACATTGGGTCCCATAGAAGCCCAAGCCCCAACCAGCAAAGCTCTATTTGAGCCCCACTTCAGGATAGCTGGTCATCCTAGTTGTAAATGCCAAGAATTTCTAAGAAGGCCAATCTCTCACTGTCAGGGAGCTTTTCCTTGATATTTAGTCTACACTGACTATTCCTAAATTTCATCAATCATGCCTCCTCAGACCCAGCTAAATCATTCCTCCCCTCCTCCCCACGACTGTACACTTTTTAATACTGGTCTACGTTTGCCACCTGATACCTATTTTGATGCTTCAAAGACATCAAAATAGGGATAGAACCAGGAAAAAAGGTTCCCATTCCCTGCTCTGCCCCAGTCATGGACACCAGACTTTTGGAGATGGGAAGGACCTTAGAGATTATTAAGAATTTACCCTCTTACTGTCCAGGTAGGAAAACTGAGGCCCAGAGAGGAAATAAACTTGACAAGGTCACAAGCCCATGCTTTCAAGATAGTAGCCTTTTGAAAATAAATAAATATAATATTAAACAAAAATGAAATAAGTCCTTGGATTTTATTGGATAAAAGAATGCATATTACTGTCATGGGCAAGGTCATTTGCCGAGAGCTATTAGCTTGGTCACAACTTAATACTGTTTACTGAGCACTTCTCTGCCGGTCAGGAAATGGGCTTCCCAAGGCAGGTGATTTATCCCATTCAGTCCTTGCAGCAGTCCTTGGAGGTGGGTACTATCACCCCCAGTTCCCAGCTGAGAACACTGAGGCTCAGAAAGGTTAAGTAACTTCTGCATGGGTCACACAGCAAGCTAGAGGCAGAGCTGAGTTTCAACTCCAGGCCTTCCCAACTCAACGTCCATCACCTCTCTCAATAACACTTGAGATCAGAAGTCAAGAAAGTGGCAATAAAGCATCAAGAGGTTCAAATTCCAAAGATGGGGAAAGAAAAGGGAAAGTGCTACCTCGAGGAACCAAGCCACTTGGCCCGGGACCTAAGGGATAAAGGGCAGGACGTTTTATTGAGTTGTTTCTTCTGCACTGGGAGCATCCAGTGCAGACAGGGGGCTTATTTATCTCTGTATCCACAGCACCTGGCACAGAGAAGGTGCTCAATAAGTGTTTGGTGAATAATAATTGAAGAGTGTGGAAAATGACCTTACCAAAGGGAAGGCCAGGAGGGAAAAAGTGCGCACAGAAAGAATATTATTGTCTATGCTTCTCCAATATTACACACCTGGGAAAATGGGAGTGTTGACATCACTCCAGGCAGGAAGTACTAACAACTAGCTGAGATTCTACCCCAAGATATTCAGAAAATGCCAGTTTGTTGCCAATTGTCTTGTGTATAGTAATAAGGTCAGAAGAGTTACCATTTACTAAATACTTATCAAAGGTCAGACATAACACTAAATGCTTTAAACGCATCATTTCATTTAAGCCTCATACCAGCTCCCAAGAGGTAGATGTTATTGGTGTTCCCATTTTGCAGAGGAGAAAACTGAGTCACAGAGAGGTTAAATGACTTGCCCAAGGTCACACAGCTAGTGAATATTGAAGCTTGAACTCAAAGCTCAGTCTGCTAACACCAAAGGTCCACTAACTCAAAGTTAACCAGTTAACTTGAAGTCAATAGCTAGTTGTCCTTATCACTGAATCATGGACTTGAGACTCCAAACAGCCACCAGCCTGGAAGCCATCACTTAAAAATATTGTTCTAGCATCAGAGTATTAGAACATGGTAGTGATGCACATGTTACTTTCTTGTTCTTATTATTTATCTTCATCATTCTAGATCCTCTCCCAAGTTCTTTAATCATTGCCTGTCAACTGCTGACCTGTTTGTTTATTTTTTCTGTGTAGTATTTTGGATTAGTACAATCATCTGGAGAATATCTTCCTAGAAAGGAATTTAATCACGTTCCCACCCTGCTTTCTGTTCCTGGAGAGGCAGGTGGCCACCAAGGCCCAGTATGGTTCCTAGCATGTACACTCCAAGAGGGCAGGCACCTGTCAGATTGGATGCCTGGCACTGTAGTGGGTGCTCACAAACCGCTTTTTGAGCGAATGGATTTCATGTCTCTGTTCAGCAGAAATGGTATTGGCATCTCCAAGCAAGGTAAGGTGATTTCTACCCTGCAGAGCATCAAATCTCCCTCATCTCATAGGCCCTGGGAAATCTTTCCAGAAGCTGCTACTTCTCTTTCTCTGGTCCAGAAAACTGCAAAGTGTCTGCTTATTGGGCCAGCCTGACTGGCCTGAGTCTAGTGGCCTTCCAGGGACCATCCTTTCCTGGCCCGCAGTGCCCTCCCCAAGGATAAAGTTTCTGGGAATTGAACATCTAGCCTCCGAGGAGCCAGGATGACCTAACCAAAGAAATTCCCTTTAAGGACACTTTTCCAGGCAGAGGCTCTGGGCCCTGGTGACCTACATGACCCAAGATGGAGCCTTCGGAGTTTATGAAGTGGGTGAGGAGCCAGGGCAGGGATCCTAGCATTGGATCGTATATCTCCTTTTCACATGTCCTCCATAATCTTAGCCATTTTCACCATATCACACCTCCAGCTAAGATCGCTCTCTGCCTGAACCTCTTGCAGCATTATTTTTGCATTGTTCTTCTCTCCAGGGAATATCCTGTTTTAGACTTTCCTCCCAGTTGAATTTGTCTTTCTCCCCTCTGAGCCAAATCCTATTTTGTTATTTTCCATTGATATCTTTAACCCTCTTTGAGACATCTGCATTACCTCTCTGCCCTTCTTGGTGATAGCAACACCTCCCAATTAGGGATCTTATGCAAATTTCATTAGCGTGCTGTTGACTCATCTTCCAAATCATTATTAAGGATGTTAAATAAGAGCAGAACAAACACCGGTTTCCACGCACCTTCAGGGAGTCCGTGCTCTGTCATTTTTCTTGGGCTTGGGTGTGTGCACCATTTCATCTGCAAAGTAAGTTCTTTTCCATTCCATTTTGAATTTATTTCATGAGGAAAGTTTCATAATATATTATAACCAATGTTTTATTAAAAATCTTATAGCTATCCACAGTACTCCTGCATATGTAGTCCCAGCAGATGAATGAATGAGCTTAGGTGACCTGCTTGCTTTCAGTAGAAACTTACATTGCTGGAGAGCCCGCAGTCTTCTGGGTGCCCTCCGAGTTTCCTTGAATATCTCTGCATTCCTTGCTGGGCTGGCCAAGAACACGTATTAAATACCTACTAGATTCAGGCTTCCACCTGTGCTGGAAGAGATGCCAAAATGGAAAAAGGGGCCCTTGTCCTCAAGAATCTTCTGTCTGACTGAGTAGAAAGAACATTTCCACACACAGACCCTCCACACACAAGGAAGTGAGCAAAGCAGGATTCTGGGGAAAGCAACGTTTAATCAGGTACAGGCTACAGTTTAAAATGCTTAAGCATGGCATGGGTTTTAAAACTTTAACTTTTTATTATGGAACATTTCAAACATACACGAAATGGAATGAGTCCCTATGCACCCATTATCCAGTTCGAATAGTTGCAACATTTTGCCATTTTTATTTCATCTCCCCACCCCCCTTTCTCTCTCTCTCTCTCTTTTTTTTTTTTTTTTTTTTGGAACACTTCAAAGAAAATCCCAGGCATCATATCATTGCACCAGTAATACTTCAGAAAGCAACTCTAACAGGCCTTTTTTTCTAACATAACCACAATGCAACTAATACATCTAACATTATTAAGGATAACTCCTTATGACATATAATCTATTAACCGGTTCTTGTTCAGCTTTTCCCCGGTTGTCTAAAAAACGTCTTTTTACAGTTGGTTCATTGGAATCAGGACCCAAATGAGGACCACACATTCTAGTCCTTATTTGAGGCATCTGGTGGACCTGCCTGTTAAGTCTCTTAACCTGTAAAATATCCTTTCTAAAATGCCATTTATTTGTTGAAGACACTAAGTCATTTGTCCTGTAGAATTCTAAGTGTAGTTCATCTTAAAAGACATTTGTTTTATGAAACATAAACATAGAAAGATAAACCAGGAGATAAAGTAAGATAAACTATGCGTGCCAAAACACTTGAAACATGGACCCTTCAAGTTGGAAGGGAGCCTAGAATTTCTTCACACAAACCCAGCCTCCACTCCTTTCCCTATCTTTGCCCCAGACACAAAATCCTCATCAGCAATAACGTGATAGATGTACATTCTCTTCATTTTGTAGAAGAACCCACTTTGGGATTCTTTTCTATACCAAATCCTTCCCATGCAGATTAAAAAGATGTTATTCAACTTAGCAACAATTACAAAATCTATTCATACCCATCTATAGTAAAACTCTATTGCCCCAAACGTGCTACACCTGGGAAGAGCCCTGAAATTAGAAAGAGAGAAAAAGGAAGGAAAGGAAGAGAAAAGAAAGAAAAGGAAAGAAAAAAAGAAAGAATGGCTGGGCACAGTGGCTTAAGCCTGTAATCCCAGCACTTTGGGAGGCTGAGGTGAAAGGATTGCTTGAGCCCAGGAAGTCAAAACTGAAGTCAGCTATGATTGCGCCACTGCACTCCAGCCTGGGTAACAGAGTGAGATCCTGTCTGGAAGGAAGGAAGGAAGGAAGGAAGGGAGGGAGGTAGGGAGGAAGGAAGGAAGGAAGGGCAAAAACAAAACAAAACAAAATAAAGGGCCATAGATACAAGAAATTCCAGCTAGAGTTAGAGATGTTTAGGAGGCTAAAGGTAGATGATGGTTAAGAGCAAAAGATGGCTAGGCACAGTGGCCCATGCCTGTAATCCCAGCACATAGGAGGCCAAGGTGGGCTGATCCCTTGAGCCCAGGAGATTGAGACCAGCCTGGCTAACATGGCGAAACTCCATCTCTACAAAAATTAACCAGTCGTGATGGTGTGCACCTGTGGTTCCAGCTATTTGGGAGGCTGAAGTGGGAGGATCGATTGAGCCTGGGAGGACAAGACTGCTGTGAGCCATGATCACACACCACTGTACACCCTCCTGGGCAACAAGGTGAGACCCTGTCTCAAAAATAAAGAGCAAAAGATGATGGAAGGTTGTTGGACTAGAACATGACCCTACCCCCTTCTGCTCGTTTGTCTAAGGCTCGATGGCTCACTGAGGTGGAGAGGGAGGCAAAGCCAAGTTCTGGATGGGAATGTTGTCTCTGTTTTGAGCAATGGTTTTAACTTTCTGAGCCCAAGTCCCCGTCTCAGTGACCTGGGATGATAATTCTTACCTCCAGGTTGTGTGCACGAAGCCAGTAATGTAGGAACGGGGCAGGCCACCCAGTGTCTGGCACGTGGCCGGAGCTCAATGGGGGAGTGTGCCTGCTGTGTGCATGGTGGGGCTAAGCTCCACCTGTAACACTCCAGACAGATAACCTGTTCATTCTGACTGATGGCAGGTCATTGCACTGGGGAAATCTATCACATTGATTGGCTCTCCTAACAGGTTGATTGGGGGAAAATAAAACATTCGACATAAGTGAAAAAACAGGATTAGGTGAATCCGTGAGCCCTGTGGGGAGGTGGCCTACTATGGGCATTCCAAGTGCAGGTGAGTGAATTTGAGAATAGCTCTTCTGTTTTTTTCTGGGGTGTTTGTACCACATTCAGATCATTTTGCATTTCCGGTCTCAGCTTTATCCTTTATAATTTTCCCCAAATACTAAGTAGGTTATACAATTCCTCCAGGGCTCTTGGATGCTCGCTGCCATGATGTGCTGATGGTGTATTTGTTTATCCAGAAGGGATCCAGGTGATGGGAGAGCCTCAGCCCCTCTCAGCCCGCCTCCTGCCTCCCCGCACCTCCTGGAAAACCTGAACCACTTGCTTTCACAGTCAGCAGGTGCTCCCTTTGTCACGCAACAGCAGAAGGACCTCAGCCTGCACCTTCTGCCCCCTCTGGCCCCTCCACAAGGGATTTCCAGGGGAAAGTTTAAAGCTCACATAAGGATCTGAGCCTCTCCCAAGAGAATGGCGAAATAAACACAAGCTGTTATTGGCATCATCTCAGTATTGATCAGGCCTCATAACTGCTTAATTCTTCATTTTTATCAAGTCTTCCCAAACTCCCAACTGTCTTCAGTGCTTGGGCATTTCGGCTTCGTGTTGAAATGAGGTCAGTGCTGCAGCTGTTTCTGCATCAGGGGCTGCCATCTCCCGCCTCCCTTGGTTATGAGCAGACTCCCAGCCCCTCGTGTCTTCTCTTCTCCACGGCTAATCTCCAGCTGATGGTTTGGTTTCCAGAGATACAACAGAGCTTTCCCAAGTCCATTAGAAACCCATTATTTAGGGCAGTCACCCTTACTTCCTTCCAGACCCCTCACCCCACTGACCACAAAGATCCCTTATCAGGAAAGTCGATGTTTGGTTTCCTGAGGGGGAAAAAGCCCATCTACATCTAGAAATGATTCCATGTGCCACCCTCAGAAGGAAGGCCTTCCTGTTTGGATGCAGGAGGGCAACGTCACTGCTTGCACGAGGCCCTGTCTCAACTCCAAACTCACCTGTCAGCCAACAGAGCTCTCCAAGTCCTGGCAGGGAAAGCAAGAGGGAAAGAAAATGATCTCTGAGTCCTTCAAAGACAGAGCTCTCTTTACGACTACGATTTCCAGCAATCGATCACTTATTTTCAGGAAGCAAGCCTCTTATTCCACCCTCCTATGCACGAGCCCCCAAAATAAACCGCGCTAGTCATAACGCCCCCTCCCCCGTTCTTGTTCTCATCTTTTCCAGTGCTGACTTGAGTTTCTTTTTCAACGTGGGGATTTCCTTCAGCCCCTGCCTGCGACCCCCTCTTAGGAAACGTAAAATCGAAAGCAGCAATAGAGCTGCGGACTTCATGAAGAATAAAATCAGTGACTGCCAACCTGGCCCACGGCCTCCCGAAGCAAGGCTCACCGAGGACTCATTCTAGCTGCTCCAATCACATCGTGATTTTAATAATTTAGCCCCAGGTGGGGTTGTCTCTGCTGGTGAGTGGCTTCAGGACCTCAAGTTATCAAAATATTAATGCTACTGATTTGTCAGCCCTCACTGATGGAGCGTCAGAAGCTTCTGGTAGTTGCAGGGGAGGCAGACTTGTAATAACAGAGACAACGCTGGCCAAATGGGAATCTCTGAGTGAGGAAACACAGGCGGGCGTGTCCTCTGCCCCTGTCTGTCCTGGGACCCTGAGGGGAAGACTGTGGCTCAGACCTTGCAGTCAGTTAGACCCTCCAGGGATCAAGGGCGAAAGGGGGATGGACGGTGTAGCAAACCTGGTGATTTAGATTTTTGAAATCTGGCATAGGGACTCCCAGTGGAGTCTCCTTATGGATCATTTTGCTGTCTGCCAACATGTGGGTCGCATGGCCCTGGTGGTAAGTGGAAGGGCTTTACTGGAATCAGGCATGGTGTTGAATAACGTTAAATCACCTCATGAGAATGACTCCCTTTTCCAATTCTCTTTCAACTTTCACATCGCTTAAAGGGAAATTTCAGGTGCTCCGGAGTCTCTAACGCCTCCCTAATACTTATGAATCTTCTTCCTTAACAAGGAGAGCTGTCCTCAGGCTCCCAGCCTCTAGTGGGAACACAGCTCCAGAAATTGACAGCATCATTTGTTTTTCATTATATTTATTTTTATAGTTACCTTATGCTTGTAACAAGTTGTACTGATTTTCCATTTAATGTGGTGATATAAAGTTTCCTTTTAAAACACATGTTTAGGTTAATGTTTAAGTTAAACATTAGATAATTCCAAATAAAACTATTAAGAAATAAGAGTCAGGGTGGGTGCGGTCGCTCACACCTATAATCCCAGCACTTTGGGAGGCCGAGGTGGGTGGATCACCAGAGATCAGGAGTTCGAGACCAGCCTGGCCAACGTGGTGAAACCCTGTCTCTACTAAAAATACAAAAAGTGTAAGCCAGGCATGGTGGTGCATGCCTGTAAGCCCAGCTACTCAGGAGGCTGAGATGGGAAAATCGCTTGAACCAGGAGGTGGAGGTTGCAGTGAGCCAAGATCTTGCCACAGCACTCCAGCCTGCGTGACAGAGCAAGACTCCAACTCAAAAAGGAAAAAAGAAATAAGAGTCTGGGTGGTATGTGGATAGAGCAGTACATCTGAAAGTGAGTTTGGGGTGAAGGGTCTATGTTCGGCGGGGAGAGCAGCTCTCCACAAGCAGGGAGCACTTTTCATTCGAGCTCCCATGGTGCTCATCTCATGATAGCCCTCAGGAGACACTCACCGCCCACGCATCTCTCCGGGGCTGATGTGAGCCGAGGCCGGGTGGGGCGGGGGAAGCCGAGGCTGGAGAGCCAGAGGGAAGCACGGTTTCCCTCTCGGGTCCTCTGCTTGCACATGGGGATATTTAGGTTACTTCAAAAACAAATGAGAAAAGTCTGGGGCGAGTTCTGGTAAATGGGGAAAGTACTACTAAAAGTACGTAATGGACACGTTTAACAATGTCACATACTGGATCTCCGACTGCTGAGTGGCCTCGAGTCCCCTAGACCCAGCTCCCTCCCGAATAGAGCAAAAGCTTCAGGCTCAGAAGCCAGAGTGGGTTCCCATTTGTGCCACTGTGGAAAACGCCCTTACACACTCACTCGCCTTCCAGCAACCCCAAAGGGGGTGGGGTCTGCCTCAGCCACAGAAGGAGTGGAGGCCTAGCAAGGGGAGGTCCCTCCACCAGAGATCATGGCCACCATGTCACTCAGCCCAGGAGTCTGACACCAAAACCCGCCCTCCTCCCTCCTCTGCCCTCCTGCCTGATCTTTTAACAGCAGTAATTACATGGTTCAGAAATCAGACTAGATAGGAAGGTGCTCACTGCAAAGGCCGGCTTCCACCCTCCATCCTCCACTACCGGGAAGCATGTGATTACCTTCTGATTTAGCCTTCCAAGTTCCATACACAAATAAACACAAACAAATGGGGTGCATGCGGCGTTTTATGTATGTATATCCTCATTCCACCCTTCTTTTTAACTCTTTTTTACTGTGATAAAATCACATATATCTTTTTTTTTTTACCATTTTAAGTGTACAGTTAAGTGATATTAAATATATTGTAATGTTGAGTTACATCTCCAGAACTCTTTTATTTTTTTTTTGAGACAGAGTCTTACTCTGTCACCCAGGCTGGAGTGCAGTGGTGCGGTCTTGGCTCACCACAACCTCCACCTCCCAGGTTCAAGTGATTCTTGTGCCTCAGCCTCACGAATATCTGGGATTACAGGCAACCACCACCATGTTCAGCTAATTTTTGTATTTGTGGTGGAGACCGGGTTTCACCACGTTGGCCAGGCTGATCTCGAACTCCTGACTTCGGGTGATCCACACGCCTTGGCCTCCCAAAGTGCTGGGTTTACAGGCATGAGCCACTGTGCCCGGCCTCCAGAACTCTTTTCATCTTGTAAAACTGGAACTCAGTACCCATGAAACAATAACTCCACATTCCCCTCTCCCTCCAGCCCCTGACAACCACCGTTCTACTTTTTCTTTCTATGAATTTGACTATTCTGGGTACCGCATATATGTGGAATCATACAGTCTTTGTCCTTTTGTGGCTGGCTTATTTCACTTAGCATAATGTCCTCCGGGTTCATTTATGTTGTAGCCTGTGAGAACATCCTTCCTTTTTAAGGCTGCGTAACATCAGTATCCAAAGTGTGATGCAGTGGTGCTAATTAGAGCGTGGCTTAGTCTGCTTGCGACCTCAGTGTGACTTAGCCGTGGTCGACCCTTTTCTGGGAAGTTACAGTGTCCACTGCTGTGGCTGGAGCTGGAGGGAGGTCAGAGAGGTGGGTGGGAAGGAAGGCGGGTGGGCTGCAGGCTCACCGAAGGTGTCTGCTGTAGTGCTCCCGGTAGACCAGGTGTCTAGGCACACTTCACAGGCTGGGGCCAGGTCCTCAAAGGGCCTCAACCAGAAAGAAGTGAGTGCCGCCTGGTGCCTACGTGACAGGCACCATGACAGTGCAAAATGCAATTCACGCCTGGAAATCTCACACTAGGTAAAGTGGATGTCAGGACGTGACTGCGTATCTGTTCAAACATGCTCAGCAGCCTGCTAGGGGCCATCACATGGGGGAGACGGGCATGAGGACAGGAGTCTTTGACTCGGCGTGGCGTGAACAGGGTGTACTGCAAGCACTGGTCACTTCCAAGATGTCTGACACAGCCTGCCCAGTGAGACAGCCCGGTCCTGCACCTGGGCAGGGACACTCCCCTTCTGCAGCCACCCCTACCTCGGGGCCTCAGAGCCTGCTAGTGACGTCAAGGAGCAGAAGGAGTCCCTTGGTCCTGATAGGGGCTGAATTCATCTGTTGGAGTCCTAGCTCTCAGTACTCAAAATATGACTGTGTCTGGGGAGAGGGATGTTAACAGGGGAATTAAGTTAAAACGAGGTCACTAGGGTGGGCCCTAATCCAATATAACTGGTGTCCTTAAAAGTAGAGGAGAGTGGGGCCGGGCGCAGTGGCTCATGCCTGTAATCCCAGCACTTTGGGAGGCCGAGGTGGGCGGATCACCTGAGGTCAGGAGTTCGAGACCAGCCTGACCACCGTGGTGAAACCCTGTCTCTACTAAAAATACAAACATTAGCTCGGCGCGGTGGCATGCACCTGTAATCCCAGCTACTCAGGAGGCTGAGGCAGGAAAATCACTTGAATCTGGGAGGCAGAAGTTGTAGTGAGCTGAGATCACACCACTGCACTCCAGCCTGGGTGACGAGCGAGACTCCATTAAAAAAAAAAAAAAAGTAGAAGAGAGTGGGACACACAGATCCTGTGATGACGCAGGGAGAAGATACCGTCTATCAGCCAAGGAGAGAGGCCTCAGGAGAAACCAGCCCTGCCAACACCTTCATCATCTCTGGCTTCCATCTTCCAGAACCATGAGGCAACACATCTCTGTTGTTTAAGCCACCCAGTCCCTGGTCCTTTCTTGCAGCAGAATAATACTGGTCTGGCCTGCTGTGTGATGCCGTGAGCTATGGGAGAGAAGCCTTGCTCCCTGCTCTGCCACCCTCTCTGTGCCTCACCCCGCTTTCTTCCTAGAGGGTGCCTGGGAAGCCCCAGACCCATCCTTCCCCTGCTCTGAGTATTTTCAATCTGCCTTTGGACATCAAGATGCACATTTCTGGCACCCATGGCCTCAGCTGTAGAGTGAGGCCAGCCCCACCTCACTGGAGAGTGCAATTGCTCAGGCCTGGATTTTAATCCTGCCGGAAGGATTAAATCCTCCACAGCTGGTGGCCGCAGATGAGCTTCTTCGCCTCTCTGAGTCTCCGTTTCTTTGTCTGGAAAGTGGGGGAAATGCGGGGTTACTGTGGGGATCACGCAAAAGGTGAATGTGAGATGCAGTGCAGTGTCCAGCACAGGCTTCAATAAATGGCCATTCACCCTTCTCTCTCTTTCATCTGCCAATATTTACTGAGCTCTTACAATGTGCACAGTCTCAGGCACTGGGACACAGCCGGCAAGAACACAGGCAAAAACCCCTCAGGAACATCCTAATCGAAGGAGACAGACAACAAATACAATAAGTGAAATGTAAGGTCCGTTAGACGTTCAGCACAGTGGAAGGAAAGTTCAGCAGGAGAAGGGATGGGGAGCAGGGTAGGAGATGAGTTTGAGTTGCTCCACTCCCTGACCCGCAGAGCCATTTGGGGTTACGGTCCAGGATCGAGGGGTGCTTTCCTGCTTCCCTGAGCTGCTGAAACAGCTGATTTGAACAGGGATAAAGGCAGGACAAGATGAGCTGACCGTCTCATGGTGGGCAGTGGTGGGGAGCATTGGTGGGGGAAGGGTGGGGCTCTCCCCAGGCTCACACTGGCTTCTTTCTCTCCTACAGACGGTGAGGTGATGGCTGAGGAAAGGAGGTCTCATTGGTGCACATGACATTCCTGGTTTCTCTCCTTAGTGGTTGTTTTTGTTGGTAATAGTAGAAACAGTAATAGTAGCAACAGCAGTGGTGGTAAACGTAGCATGAACGTTAAGGAGATTCCTCTAGGTGCCTTCTGGCTCCAAGTTCCTGAGCAAGGCTGGGCCACATGGCGCAACCAGAGCTGTCTTCCTGGACAGCTGACATCCTTTTTGTTTTTCTGTTTGCTCAGATATCTGGTTAATTTCTGCATGGCAATATCATATCCGGAGCTCCTGAGGCCCTTCTAGAATGTTCTGTCTTGCACTTGGCAGATCTCCTTTCCCTTGACAAATGGACTCCATCTCCTCTCTTTAGACTGGATTTCGCTGATTTGTGTAAATTTGGCATTATAAAGTATTTATATGGCTCGGTGCTGGCAGTGGCCTCTCTCCAGCCTCCTGGCTCTGTTTCTTCTTGGGAAGATGAGTGACTGGGCTGGATAGTGACTGGCCACGACTGTGGACACTGCCTTGAGTAACTCCTGCCACCTCCACCCTTTCAGTCCAATTCCACCAGCGTTTACTGAACACTCCCTCTGTACTCCAAGTTTGCTCCATGAGAAATTCAGACATTAACAAAAGGTGGTCCCGCCACGGAGGGGCTTGCACCTGGCAGACGAGGCAGGGATGGAAACAGCTCCACCTGGGCTGGTGGTGATAAGTCATAAGAAAGAGACATATAGAGCCCTTCAGAGTCCCAGTTTCAGGAGGGGCAGGGAGGGCTTTCTGGAGGCCGTGGCACGTGACCCCAGGTAGACTGGGGGCACGTGGAGGGGAGGTAGGGGGATGTGGAGTGAAGGGAACAGCACAGAGAACAGCAGAGGCAAGTGTGCAGGCAGCAGGGTGGGCGCCACAAGGCTATGTGCTTAAGCAAAGCCTCCGCCCATGAGACAAGGTGGAGGGGCAGATGAGGGCCCCAGGCTGCGGGGTTTTCTTTTGAATCTGAAGCCAATGGAGGGGTGAGGGATGAGGATAGGTGAGCCCAGACTGGAAGTGACAAGAATCAGGGGGTGCTTCAAGTTGATCATTCCAGGAGCAAGAGATGGAAACCAGCTCCTACGAAGCGTCTATTCTGAGCCTGTGTATTTGTTTCCTGTTGCCACTGTAGTTTGTTATGGGGTAGCAAACTACCCCATACACTTAGTGGCTTGAAACAACACACATTGCCCAGGTGCGGTGGCTCACGCTTGTAATCCCAGCACTTTGGGGGCTGAGGCGGGTGGATCACCTGAGGTCAGCAGTTCGAGACCAGCCTGGCCAACATGGTGAAACCTCGTCTCTACGAAAAATATAAAAATTAGCCAAGTGTGGTGAGGCATGCCTGTAATCCCAGCTACTTGGGAAACTGAGGCACGAGAATCACTTGAACCCAGGAGGCGGAGGTTGCAGTGAGCCGTGATTGTACCACTGCACTCCAGCCTGGGTGATAGAGCAAGACTCCATCTCAAAACAAAACAAAACAAAAAAACCAACGCACATTTATTGTCTTACAGTTCTGAAGGTCACAAGTCCGAGATCAGTCTCTGTGAACTAAAATTAAGGTGTCAGCAAAGCTAAGCTCCTTCTGGAGGTGCTAGAGGAAAGTCAGGAGCCACCAAATCAGACTGAATCAGGTTTAAGCTTGGGGCCCTCAGTGATGGAGAATTAACAGAGCTGACAAAAGAAGTGAGGAAATGAGGTTGAGGATAGGGGAAAGGCTAGTGGCTGCATTTGGGGCCAGATGGAAGGGCCCAGCTGGAAGCTTACACCAAGGGAGGGGTTGGGCTGGGAACAGTTCCGAAGGTCAAGCATGGACTCGGAGGAGTCCCTGAGATGGGGTTAAGGGAGAAAAGGGTTGGGCATGGAACCAGAGCAGGGAACAGGGCCAGGATGCAGCGGAAAGGCTCCCAAGGTGTCCTAAGGAGGAGAGAGGGAGGGAGTGGCCAGCAAGGCTGGTAGTGTCTAGGAATGTAGTGTCAGACACCAAAGGGAGTGAACAGAAAGATGGTCAAATGCCAAGCGAAGCTCTTGGGTTCAGCAACTTGGAAGTGTCTCGTAGCAAAAATGCAGGGGTTCCCACTATCACCAGCTCGTAGGTGGTCTTGAGAAGGGCTGTGTTTGGTGCTGTCCAGGCTAGGCTGGCTGTAAAGACTGCAAGACATTTGTGAGATGCTTAAGCTCCAGAAAGATCCTTCTCAACCAAAGCAAGAACCTCCCGGCTGATCCCAGTTAGCCCCCACACTGTGAGAGACAGCAATACGACTCTGATGCTGTTTAAGGCACTAGGCCACAGGGCAGTTTGTTATGCAGCCTTAATAGCATGGGTCAAGGATAACATTGGTAGTTTCGGGTGGATATTTGGCATGAAAATCGGAGGTCTGTTGGCAGATATTTTTGTTCCAAATTGTCCATGGGTACTCTAATTGGAGATGGGATTGGGAAGAAGAGAATTTTTATCTCCAGAGCTGCCTCTTCCCTCCCACTAACACACCAGCCCCTCCTTTCCCAAGGCATTCTGCTCTTGTACCCTCATCATTCAAGTCTACTTTGGGGGAATCAGTGTGTTTTTCTTTCCAGGGACATTGATGCCTTTAACCTGAACTCTTCCTCTGAAAGGAAAGACTTGACTCCCCAGTTTCAGTGGCTAAGGGTCGGGTCGGCACTATACTGAAGCTAGGTCATAGCTAAGGGTTGAGTTGGCACCGTACTGAAGCTAGGTCATAGCTAAGGGTTGAGTTGGCACCGTACTGAAGCTAGGTCACAGCTAAGGGTTGAGTTGGCACCGTACTGAAGCTAGGTCACGGCTAAGGGTTGGGTCGGCACCGTACTGAAGCTAGGTCACGGCTAAGGGTTGGGTCGGCACCGTACTGAAGCTAGGTCACGGCTAAGGGTTGGGTCGGCACCGTACTGAAGCTAGGTCACGGCTAAGGGTTGGGTCGGCACCGTACTGAAGCTAGGTCACAGTGGCTTGAGAGAGACAATCATTAAATTTTAAAGAATTTGGTGAGATGATTATTGTGATGGCTAATTTTAGGTGTTTAGGTGTTTTGACTGGATTAAGGGATACCCAGATAGCTGGTAAAGCACTGTTGCTGGGCATGCCTGTAAGGATGTTTCCAGAAGAGACTGGCATTTGAAACCATGAACTGAGTAAGGGAGACCCATCTTCATCCAATCGGCCGAAAGCCGAGGTAGAACAAAAAGGCAGAATAAAGCTGAATTCATTCTCTCTTCTGGAGCTGGGACACCCTTCTTCTCTTGTCCTTGGACATCAAACTCCAGGTTCTCTGGCCTTTGGACTCTAAGACTTGCACCAGCAGCCCTCCTGGATTCTCAAGACTTTGTCCTTGAACTGAGAGTTACACCATTGGCTTCTCTGGTTCTGAGGCTTTCAGACTTGGACTGAGCCCAGCTTCCTGGATCTCCAGCTTGCAGATGGCGTATCATGGGACTTCTCAGCCTCCATAATCACGTGCACCAGTTTCCCTGAATAACCCCCTCTCAGATCTCTGTATATACCCTATTGGTTCTGTCTCTCTAGAGAACCTAGACTAATATAATCATTAAACACAACCATTATTAAAAATTTAATTACGGCCGGGCATCATGGTTCATGCCTATAATCCCAGCACTTTAGGAGGCTGAGGCAGGGGCAGATCACCTAAGCCCAAGAGTTCAAGATCAGCCTGGGTAACATGGCGAAACCCTGTCTCTACAAAAAATTCACTGGGTGTGGTGGTGCATACCTATAATCCCAGCTACTTGGGAGGCTGAGGCACAAGAATTGCTTGAACCCGGGATGCAGAGGTTGCAGTGAGCTGAGATCATGCCACTGCATTCCAGCCTGGGCGATGGAGCAAGACCCTGTCTCAGAAAACAAAAACAACAACAACAACAAAAAACTTTCACCAACATGCCACTTCGACTTTGGGACAG
This sequence comes from Hylobates moloch, assembly GCF_009828535.3. Classification (NCBI taxonomy): domain Eukaryota; kingdom Metazoa; phylum Chordata; class Mammalia; order Primates; family Hylobatidae; genus Hylobates; species Hylobates moloch. Next base: position 104,337,786 of record NW_026652285.1, read on the forward strand.
GTTTGAGAGGGAGCCAGAATGACCCCCTTAGCCAGATCCTTGTAGACTTTTGTTTGGAGCTTATGACATCATACTGTTCTCACCAAGGCTGGTGGTATCTGTTTGTCACCAACAAAGTTGATTTTTTTTTTTTTTTTGAGACAGAGCCTGTCTTTGTCTGTTGCCCATGCTGGAGTCCAGTGGTCCAGTGGCACGATCTCGGCCCAGCCTGAGCACACGCCCAGTTCATGCAGGTCTTCATCAGTTCGTTGTAGATTTTTTATTTATTTATTTATTTATTTTTTCTGACACCCTCTTGTTCTGTTGCCCAGGCTGGAGTGCAGTGGCACAATCTCAGCTGACTGCAACCTCCACCTCCCAGGTTCCAGCAATTCCCCCACCTCAGCATCCCGAGTAGCTGGGGTTACAGGCACCCCCCCACCACACCCAGCTAGTTTTTGTATTTTTAGTACAGGCTGGGTTTCACCATGTTGGCCAGGCTGGTCTTGAACTCCTGAGCTCAAGTGATCCGCCCACTTTGGCCTCCCAAAGTGCTGGGATTACAGGCGTGAGCCACCGTGCCCAGCCCATTGTAGGTTTTAAGAACACTGGTATCATCCATAGTAAAAAGAGAGAGGTATGGTCATGTTCACAGACCTTAAAGTGGAAAGTCACCTACACCGGGAGGCAGAGGCCTGGAACCTTCCAGCCACATGACCTCGGGAAAGTCCTTTCCCTTTTTACGTCTCAGTATCCCCAACTGTAAAGCAGGAGGGAGGACCCTGATGTCCAAGGCCCCTCCGGCACAGGACTGTGAAGTGCCTAGGATGGGCTCCCATGGACCGGCTGGAGTCCTCAGATCCCCTGGGGTCCACCAACCCCACCCTGGCAGCATACCTTGCGGGCTGCGACTCCCTCCTCTGCCCAAGGGGGTGCTTCTTAGGGAAGGGTCCAAATAGCTCTCCTGCCGCTCCTCCTGCCTTGACAGGGAGCAGGCTGCGTGGAGAGGCTTTTAAACCTGCCTGGCTGCTGTGAGTATTGATCAGCTTTGTTCCTTAATGGGATTCTTGTGTGCTCGCTGCCGGCCACCCCTCCTCCAGCCCCCATTATTCTGGGCCATCGCTGCTTCAGGCATCCTTCCCTCAGCTGAACAACACCAAAGAGTGGAAAAGCTGAGAGCGGCGCTCCTCTAAGGGGGAGCAAGGGGACAAGCAAGCCACAGTGCTCGCTGGGGGCTGAGGGCTGAGCCACCGCCTGTCACAAAGGATGGCCGACTGCCGAGCACCTGTCCTAGGAGCTGCGGGCTACTTGGTGACTCCCACGCTGGGGTCAAGCCCTGGAGCCCTCTCCTGAGCCCAGCGGAGCCCCTCCTTCCTCCCTCATGGGTCCAAGCAGGTGTGGCCCTCAGGTGTGGGTGGCCGTGCCCCAGCCTCCCTCTCCCTGTTGTTGCCAAAGAACCCCCAGAAATGTCACCTGTGAAAGTTCTGGATTTCCTCGACTTCGGGAAATGGCGGTTTTCAGGCTGGTCTGTTGCTGTGGAGTTCAAATTCATGGCAACTTTGTGCCATTGTGTTGGCTGCCTGCCTTAGCTCCTCTGACTTCCTTTATAATCAAGTCAATAAAAGTGTCACCTCGCCCTCGTCTTTTTAGTATTTATACTTCAGATCAATGTGAGGCCCGAAGCCCGTCGATTACCCTCTGATGAGTTGCAAAAAAGTGCAGTATTAAAAAGGGCCAGTTCTGAGATGGAGCCGGGGAAGCTGCTGGTCATAGGAGTCAAGCCTTTTTCACATACGGTGACATCTTTTATTTATACGATTGCAATGTCTACCTCTGTTGTAGCTGTTCCTGCCTTTCCCGTGACACCGGGGGCTGCAGTTCCACGCCCCGACAAGTTACCCGGTTGTCGCAAGCACCCCACAGTGGCCTCCAGCCTGTGCTGGGAAACTAGTCCTGAAGATCAGGGACCCTGCGTTACACCTTCCGCGACAGGCCCGAGGGGCAGCTTCAAAAAAGAGACACGCTTGTGGCACTTAAAGGAAGCCAAATACGCCTGTTCCTGGCTGGTCTGGGAGAACAGGCTTGTGCTGGGGACATGGAACACACTTAATTGTCAATCGATACCCAAGTCACGGTATCTGCTGCCCACGGTTTAGGTTTTCCAATAGGCGCCTCCTCCGGTCGTCAATACAGTGGCAAAGATGTCATCTTCAACTTCATACTGGCCCCAGGGCTGCTTCCAAGGTGGCCAGCACAGCCCCCTGTAGCCTGGAAAGGAACACAACCACTGCGGAGCTGGGCTTATGCATCCACAAAGAGGACGCGGAAACAGGCCAGAAACACACACGGCAGAGACCGCGAGCCCCGTGGCTGCCCCTACCCATTTCGTCCCCGACTCACAGCTTGATGATGTAGCAATGAGGGTGAAAAAGAGGCCCATGCAGGCTTTTTTGTCTTGTTTTGTTTTGTTTTGAGACACAGTCTCACTCTGTCGCTTAGGCTGGAGTGCAGTGGCCTGATCTTGGCTCACTGCAACCTCTGCCTTTGGGTTCAAGTGATTCTCCTGCCTAAGCCTCCCAAGTAGCTGGGATTACAGGCACGTGCCACCAAGCCCGGCTAATTTTTTTTTTTTTTTTTTTTTTTAGCAGAGATGGGGTTTCTCCATGTTGGCTAGGCTGGTCTCAAAGTCTTGACCTCAAGCGATGCCCCCTGTCTTGGCCTCCCAAAGTGTTGGGATTACAGGCGTGAGCCACCACGCCTGGCCTCGTGCAGGCTTTTGAAGCAGAGCGAAAGCACCTCAAAGCACAGCAAGAGGGGACAGAGCTGGGCCAGGGAAGGAGTCCGTCGTTTTTAATCGTTTGTAATTTAGGAAGTAATGGAGTGGCATGACGAGGGGCTTTGAATTTTCACACCCAGCTGCTCTGCTTCATAGCTGTGTGATTTTCGGCAAATGACTTAACATATCTGAGCCATGATTCCTTATGCATAAACTGGGGATGATAACAGTGCCTGATTGGTTGGGGCAGCCTGCTAGGAGCTTAAATGGGATAACACAGGCAATGAGTCTGGTCCAGGCAGCTGGCAAAAGAAAGCACTCCCTCCTTCTTATTACTAACTCATGTTATTGTTACTGTGCAAAATGCCTGACCTTCAATCTGACACTGCACCCCGTGGCACGCTGGCCATCTCCAAGCAAGGCCTCTACACGTGCTTGTGCATGCCTTCTCTGTCAAGGAGGGGCTGTGTCTGCTCCGGCCACCCCTGTATCCTCAGAGCCCAGTACTCTGTTTCACTCGTCACCAGGCTCTGTTTTAGGTAATTTTCTGGTCACTAGCTCATTAGATCCTCAATAATGTGATGGCTAGCCATTCATCACAACAGTTTCTAGAAAATTCCCTGCAGATGTGAGAAAGTGGCTGGTGTCATTGTGGAGTTTGACGGCATTTCTCTTGGTGGGTGATGTTGGGAGTCTAATTAGAAATGGTGGGGCAGGCCAGTCATGGTGGCTCACACCTGTAATCCCAGCACTTTGGGAGGCTGAGGCAGGCAGGTTGCTTTGAGGCCAGGAATTGGAGACCAGCCTGGGCAACATGGTGAAACCCTATCTGCACACACAAAAAAAATGAGCCAGGTGTGGTGGCATGCACCTGTAGTCCTAGCTACTCGGGAGGCTGAGGTGAGAGGATCACCTGAGCCCAAGGAGATAAAGGCTGCAGTGAGCCATGATTGCACCACTGCACTCCAGCCTGGGTGACAGAGGGAGACCCTGTATCAAAGAGGAAGGGAAGGGAAGGGAAGGGGAGGGGAGGGGAGGGGAGAGGAGGAGAGGGAAGAAGAGAAGGAAGAGAAGGGGAGGGGGGGAGGAAAGAAGGGAAGGCCTGGGTGCAGTGGCTCACGCCTGTAATCACAGCACTTTGGAAGGCTGAGGCGGGTGGATCACCTGAGGTCGGGAGTTCAAGACCAGCCTGATCAACATGGAGAAACCCCATCTCTACTAAAAATACAAAATTAGCCTGGCATGGTGGCGCATGCCTGTAATCCCAGCTACTCAAGAGGCTGAGGCAGGAGAATCACTTGAATCCGGGAGGTGGAGGTTGCGGTGAGCCAAGATCGCGCCATTGCACTCTAGCCTGGGGAACAAGAGCAAAACTCCATCTTAAAACTAAAAAAAACAAGGGAAGGAAGGGGAGGGGAGGGTGGGGGAGGGGAAAAGCAAAGCTGGGGCAAGTGACCAGACCATGAGGGTGTCGAAGGACTCCTTGCTGGGGGTGCCTAAAGACCGCGTGCAGCTTGTGTCTTCTTGCCTGGCTTCTTGCTCACTCTTTTTTGTCTTTTTTTGCATTAAGGTGAAATTTACATAACAAAGAATCAGCCACTTGAAAGTGACCATGGCATTTAGTACATTCACAAAGTTGTGCCACCACAACCTCTAACTAGTTCCAAAATATCTTCATCACCCCAAGGTCAAACTCTGTATCCATTCATTAGCAGTTGCTCCCTACTTCCCTTCTCCCTCCTGCAACCACCAATCTGCTGTCTATGGATTTACCTATTCTGGATATTTCATATAAATGGGATCATATAATACGTGACCTTTCGTGACTGGCTGCTTTTACTTAGCATGTCTTCAAGGTTCATCCTGGTTGCAGCACGGATCAATACTTCATTCCTCTTTAAGGCAGAATAATATTCCGTTGCCTGGATAGACCACATTTTGTCTACCCATCACCTGTCGGAGGGCACTTGGATTGCTTCTACCTTTTGTCTCTTGAGAATAAGCTGCTGAGGACACGGGTGTGCAACTCAAATACTCTTGATTTGCATCACAGCTGGACTTGCAGCTCTCAAAACCATCCCCTCTCCTGGTTCTGCCCTGAGGCCCCCATCCCCCTGGTTGACTCCTACTCACTCCTTAGGGCTCAGCTTCATGCCACTTCCTCCAGGAAGCCTCCTTGCTGTGCCTGGACAAGGCTGATGCTCCTCGTCCTGAGGGGCTCCGTGACACTCTGGACATCGCCAAGCAAGCCCTCTGCACGTGCCGATCACTGCTTGTGAATGTCTTCCCTGATGAGGATGTGGCTGTGCCTGCGCCAGCCACAGCTGTATCCTCAGAGCTCAGCACAATCCTGGGTGCATAAGAGGCACTTTAAAGTGCGTGTTGATTACCTAGGTGGCCATCGCCTCTGCAATTACTGGGACTTTGAGGCAGCTTCATAGGTTTTCTGACCCGGGAGTGATCATCAGATTGCAGGCTGGAGTGAGGTTCGTTTAATAGACGGGAGAAGCCGCCTCCAGTGATTATTCCCGGTGGTGAAAGGCCCTTGGGAGACTTGTTGATAAAACAAAAATGCAGTATGAATATGGGAGCAGGCCGGGGAGCGGTGGCTCACGCCTGTAATCCCAGCACTTTGGGAGACCAAGGTGGGTGGATCACCTGAGGTCAGGAGTTTGAGACCAGCCTGACCAACATGGTGAAATCCTGTCTCTACTAAATCTACAAAAATTAGCCAGGTGTGGTGGTGCATGCCTGTAATCCCAGCTACTCGGGAGGCTGAGGCAGGAGAATCGCTTGAACCCGGGAGGCGGAGGTTGCAGTGAGCAGAGATTGCGCCACTGCACTCCAGCCTGGGTGACAAGAGCAAAACTCTGTCTCAAAAAAAATAAAATAAAATTTAAAAAGAAAGAAAGAAAATAAAAGAAAATGGGAACAAAGCTGCCATTAAAATGATTAATTACAGCCCTGCTCATCGGTCTATGAGGATCAACACTATTAATATTCATGACCCTTAAACATTCTCCAGGCGCAGCCACTTACTCTTTATTTCTGTACTTGCTACTGCGTGGGCTCACCCCTTACCCTGAAGCTCTCCGAAGCTTGAATTCTTCCCCAGAATGATTCCCTCTGGAGGGAACTGGGCCAGAGTTTCTGCCACTCACTTGCCTAAGGACTGTCACCATTGTTTACCCGCTCCCCAGACACCTGCGCTGGGTAGCTCAGAAAGTGCTTCCCCTCCCACCCCAGCCAGATAGCAGGCAGAATGAGCCTTTTTTACAGCTTTATTTTGTAGCTGAACGCCACGATGGTTTCTTGGAAGAAGGGGACAATGCCTGACCCCACGGGAGAGGGCTTAGCTTTCCCTAATAAGATGGCAGCAGAGAGATGACACAGAGAGAATGAAGGGACCGCTTCAACAGGGCAGCTGAAAGGAAACCATTCACGAGGGAAGGCAGAGTGAGAAGCCCGCAGGGGCAGGCGCCCCAGGAGCCCGTCAGCTCCACGGCAGCTCCAGCTGGGGAACACGCCAACCGCAACCTGGGAAAGCGCCAATTAAAAATATTAACCCCTGTGCAGGGCTCCGGACGTGGGCGTTGGTCATGGCGGAGCAGCCGCTCTGTGCTTTGGGGAAGACGTGTAGGAGAAAGAAGTGCAGAGAACCCAGTCGGGCTCACTGTTTTGCCTGTCCCAGAGGGAGCAAAAATCACTCCCTAGCACTTTTTGCCTGTTTCTTGCCCCTGTGGCATCTTTGCTCTCCATCTGCCTCTTAGGAAAGGCCTCCTCCTGTCTGCAGTGCCTTGTGAGGGCTCCGTGAAGATAAAGACCGCATCCACTTTGCTTGCTGGGGCCCAGCACACAGCAGGCGCTCAATAAATGCTCGATGAAGGATAATTCGGTTATTTAGCCCTATTTAATTGTAAGCAACTCTCAATTGTCTTTAAAAATGATCAGGAGGGGAAGAGAACATTCAAACATGCCTATTTGTCTTGGGAGTGGGGTTGTTGGGCTGGTATTTCCCTAACACATGTGATTACATCAGGTATTTTGCAGGAATTTTCTTCTCCAGGTCTGAGATGTGTTAAGTAACTTTTCTTTAAATGTAATTGACATTCACCGGGTGCTGCACAGGCACTGGGCCTGGTCTGAGGGCTTCATCCTCACATGCCCCGGGATGGAAATGTGATAGTAGCTGCGCTTCCCAGCACTAGGAGCATGACTTAATCAGACATGTCCCAAATAATAGCCAGCCACACACACCACACACACACACACCCCACACACACACCCCACACACACACCACACACACCACACACCACATACACACACCACACACACACCACACACCACACACACACACCACACACACACACCACACACACACACCACACACACACCATGCACATCACACACACACACCACACACGCACACACACACCACACACACGCCACACACACACCACACATACCACCACACACACCACACACCACACACACACCACACACACCACACACACGCACACCACACCAACACACACCACACACAGCACCACACACACCACACACACATCACACACACACACCACACACACACACCACACACACCACACACACCACACACACACACACACATACCACATACACAGAGCTTCATGGCCATATTTAATGATTAGCTAATATAAAAAAGTTTGTACAAAGCTGACTTTACCCAGCAGGTACATTACTTGCCTTGTGATCTTGATGGGGAAACTGAGGCTTAGCGAAGTGAAGCGATTTCCTAGGTTCACACAGCTAGAGACTGGCAGACTATAGGATATGGTGTTTGTGTAAATGCAAATGTATTTGAAACCTTTTGATTCTGAGGCTAGAAGTTCATTCACGAGGATCCCACTATCTTCTGCTGCACATAAACGGGATCTCCCGCTTTGCTTTTACGTGACTGTGACTGGCTTCGACCCCTCTTGTGGAAGCGAGCTGGTGCTCCCTGCACCGCCCTTGCCTGGGGCAACTACAGCTCGGCCTGGCTCGGCACTCCCCATCTTGCCAGATTGCCCCAGTCCCTCTAGACAATCAGGCTGGTCTTCCCCAGCCTCCCAGCTCTGTCTTCAGTGACCTTTAATTAAACAGCAACTCTCCGTGGAAAGCAATTGAATTATCTAATTATGCCCTCCTAACCCGATTGCTGTCGTTAACACCAGTGACTTGGCGAAGCAGGTGTCTATGGGGCTCAATGGGAACCAGCAGTGACCCCCCAAGCCGCTCCTCTCTCCCACCCAACCCCAGACCTTGTCCTAAATAATGAACAGCCCAGAACCTGGTGCCTGTGCTGGCCGGGACCTCAGCTGCTGGCAGGAGCTTCAGCTGCCCTTAAATGCTCCTGAGTGGCTGCAAAGGACAGGGAGGGTAGAACATCCTTCCGAGAGACCTCCTCCTGCCCTGGCTGGGCCCCTGGACCGCTCTGTGGCATCCATAGCATCTGGCTCCATATCCACTGCTTTGGTTTGTGTAATCATCCTGCAGCTCCCAAGCGGGCATCTCCTGTGTGAGGCTGGGCATCAGAGATGAAGTCTTATTGTCACCTGGCTATAGTCCCAGGACATGGCCTTCACCCTGACTGAAGCTGGGGCTGGCTGACTCACCCCTGCCTTTTCTGGGGCCCCCAGCTCAGAGCCCCTCTTGGAGAAGGATTCAAGGCATATTTGAATAATAACTATTAAGATAAAATTCTAATATTGTGTGCATAATATTTAACGTGCTTCCTATGTAGCAAGCACCAGGTTCTTTTAATTTAAACGTAATTCTTACTTTTTTTTTTTTGAGATGGAGTTTCGCTCTTGTTGCCCAGGCTGGAGTGCAATGGCATGATCTTGGCTCATTGCAACCTCCGCCTTCCGGGTTCAAGTGATTCTGCTGCCTCAGCCTCCTGAATAGCTGGGATTACAGGTGCCCACCACCATGCCCAGCTAATTTTTGCATTTTTAGTAGAGATGGTGTTTCACCATGTTGGCCAGGCTGGTCTCAAACTCATGACCTCAGGTGATTTTCCCACCTCAGCTTCCCAAAGTGCTGGGATTACAGGTGTGAGCCACCACGCCTGGCCTTACTTTGTAATTTGAAAAAATGTCAAACCTATGCGAGTATAGCAGAATTAATTCCTGTGTACCTTTCCCTCGATTCCCAGTTTGTGAGCATCTTGCCACATTGCTGTCTCTCTCCACACATAGTCTATACTGTTTTTGTTTTGTTGACTCCTTCCAGAGTTAGTTGCAGACATCATGCCCCTTCACCACGAATTACTTGCTGCTTGTGTCATTTAAGAACGGTACACTCACAGCCTCAGGACAATTATCAGATTCAGGAAACTTAATACTGACAGCATACTACTGCCCTATGTGGGAGATGGTCCCTGTGCACGTTTTGCTAATTTTCCCAATACTCCTCTTTTCAGTAATTTTATCTTTTCCCTTGACCCAGCGTCCAGTCCAAGACCCCACATTACACTGGGTTGTGCCTCTCCGGCCCCTGTAGTCTAGACCAGCTCCTCAGCCCATATATATATATATATATATATATATACACACACACACACACACACATATACATGTATATACATATATGTGTACCTTATATATACGTGTGTGTATATATATATATTTAATTTTGAAAAAAATTTTAGATTTACAGAAAATTTCCAAAGATAGAACACAGAGTTCTCCATAACCCTTCATCCAGTTCCCCCTAATGTTATCATCTGATGTAACCACAGTACACCTGTCAAAAGTGAGAAAAGAGCATTGTTACTGCACTACAGACCAAACTCCAGACTTTGGATTTCATCTGTTTTTCCACAAATGTCCTTTTTCTGTTCCAGAATCTCACTTTGCACTCAGCAGCAGCTGTTGATCTTTCAAGAGACTGATGGACGTTAGGTTCTTTCCAAACTTGTGTCATTTTAATTTCCTCAACAACCCTGCAAAGACGGTGTGTTATCAAGGAAACTGAGATGAGAGGAGGTGAAATGACTCACCCAAGGTCACACGGCTAGTAAGTGGAAAAGGCTGACTCAAGCCCTCAGCCTGGCTCCAAAGCTAGCTCTAACTTCATCTGCATCTCTCTCTCTCTCTCTCTCTGTCTCTCTGTCTCTCGCTCTCATGCATACATCACACTCACACAGAGGCACACACACGGCGTTTTATCCATATTTAGCAATTGGCTAACATAAATAATTTTAACAATGTGTCAAATATTAAAAGAATCCCTCACTTTATCCAACAGGTATATTCCCAAAAAGTTGACTGTAGTTCTGTAGAAGAGCTCAAGAGCTCGCTAGAAAGTAGCCATGTATCGGCCGGGCGTGGTGGCTCATGCCTGTAATCCCAGCACTTTGGGAGGCTGAGGCAGGCAGATTACCTGAGGTCAGGAATTCAAGACCAGCCTGGTCAACATGGTGAAACCCCATCTCTACTAGAAACACAAAAATTAACCGGGCATGGTGGCGCATGCCTGTAGTCCCAGCTACTCCAGAGGCAGAGGCAGGAGAATCTCTTGAACCCAGGAGGCGAAGGTTGCAGTGAGCCAAGATCACACCACTGCACTCCAGCCTGGGTGCTAGACGGAGACTCCATCAAAAAAAAAAGTAACCATGTATCCCTTGTGTGCTATGGGCTCAATGCTTTGCATATATTTCTTCATTTGATCAGTACACAACTGTTGATGGGATGTGCTGTCACGCCCATTTTAGAGATATGAAAATGAGAATTGACTCATTCTAGGTGGAACGGCCAGTCACCAGCCGAGTGGGGATTGGAACTCAGTTCCCTTTGTCCCCAGTGCCTCGTCCTTAACCACCAGGTTCAACTCACTCCCAGATGAAAGGGTTCCCACTGTCCTTGTGCGTCTTAGTGCAGTGGCAGTGGAGAACGCTGGACAGAATGGCTGCAGAGGCTCTGGGGTAGGCCTGATGCCGCTCATGATTCCTGGGGACTCCTGTGCCTCGGGCAGCCGGTGCCACCCTGTCACTCATAGGGACGAGGCTGATCCAAGGGCTCCACTTTAATAACGGGTCCAGCTGGTGCCAGCTTTTATTTTAGCGACGTGTGAATGCTGTTGCCATGGAATGCAGCCTTATACCCAGGGTGCAGGAATTACCGAGAGGAGAAGCTGCTCTGGGCTGTGTTTTTCCCTCTATCCAAATTTCATTTCCCTCGGCATGTTCCACCACTGATTATCTTTTTAGTCTGCACAGAAAACTGGCACACGGAGGACAATTTGAGTCAAGGCGCTCTGTGCTTTATCGTCCCCAGTCCCCATGTGTTTACAAGCCACCACTTCTGAGAAGGGAGGCATATGAAATTGTTATTTTCCCACCATGTGTGAAAATAGCATCCGAGTAGAGCATGGGGCAGGATTGGTCCAACATGCCAAACAGCAGCTCTTCCTTCTCAGTAGGACAGCTGTCCCCAAACTGCTCCTCAGACACCCTTCACTCCTGTTAAAACTTGGCTTAAAAAGTCTCTTTTTGAAAAGAGGGGCTTGGGACTCCCAGGAGTCTTTGGCTGGGCATGTACACAAACCAGCGGCCCTCTCGGCCGTGCGGTGCGTGGAGGTTGTGTGAGCCCTGGCTGCCCTTGGGCCAGTGACTTAACTACTCTAGCCCTCCTCAATTGCCTCATTTGTTTTTTATTTTTTTAGTTCGAGACGAAGTTTCGCTCTTGTTGCCCAGGCTGGAGTGCGATGGCTTGATCTCAACTCACTGCAGCCTCCAACTCCTGGGTTCAAGTGATTCTCCTGCCTCAGCCTCCCAAGTAGCTGGGATTACAGGCACCTGCCACCTCACCCAGCTAATTTTTTGTATTTTTAGTGGAGACAGGATTTCCCCATATTGCTCAGGCTGGTCTTGAACTCCTGACCTCACGTGATCCACCTGCCTTGGCCTCCCAAAGTGCTGGGATTACAGGCGTGAGCACTGCGCCCGGCCAATTTCCTCTTTTGTAAACAAGGGAAACAACTGGTTACAGCTCAGGGCTGGGAGATAAAGAAAAAGGCTGTAAAGCCCAGTGCCCGGCACAAACTGACCGCGCGGTGACGGGAGTTAGCAGTGCTATCGCCTTTTCTTCCCATGACCACTCCCTACTTCCTTCCTTCCTTCCTTCCTTCCTTCCCCTCTCCCTCCTTCCTGGACAAAGGGACAGGGCATGAGGTTGGGGAAGTGATGAAGGGGTGGGTAAAAGGCTAAATGGGTGCTTTTAGCCTAGTAGAGGGCACAATACATATTTCCAAATAGCTGCAATGCCTGTGAGACTGTACTCACAGCCCGTGGTCACCGAGCGCAACCTCCACCTCCCAAGTTCAAGACCAAGTGCTTCTGGTACATGTGGTTTTAAGTGCAACCTCCGCCTCCCAGTTTCAAGACCAGGCGCTACTGGTACATACGGTTTTAAGTGCACTTTGCACATGATCTTTCTTTTCTTTCCTTCTTTCTTTCTCTTTTCTTTTCTTTTTTTTTTTTTTTTTTTTTGAGGCAGAGTCTCACTCTGTTGCCCAGGCTGGAGTTAAGTGGCGCAATCACATTTCACTGTGGCCTCTATCTCCCTGAGCTCAGGTGATCCTTCCACCTCAGCCTCCTGAGTAACTGACACCAGCATGCCCCACTAATTTTTGTATTTTTTTATACAGACGGGGTCTCACCATGCTGCCCAGGCTGGTCTCAAACTCCTGGGCTCAAGTGATCCTCCCACCTCGGCCTCCCAAAGTGTTGGAATTACAGGCGTGAGCCACCACACCCCGCCGATGAGATCTCTTCTAATCCTCAAAACAATGCCATGGGGGAGGGGCTATTCTTATTACCATTTTGCAGATGGGAAGACTGAGGTTCAGAGAGATTCACTAATACATCGAAGTCACACTTCTATGGGAGGGTGGGGGCTGAGGTTTCAAGCTGGTTGTCTGCAGAGCCGTGAGCTTTGTCACTACTACGCCCTTCCCACAAGAGCAGTCCAGGGCCTCAGGGTCAGGGGCTGGCATTAGCTCTTCCAGGTGGGGGAGCCAGGGACGGCTCCTCAGAGGAGGGGCAGCAGGGTCAGTCCCTGAAGCCCTGTAGGATTTCCTGGAGACCTATGGCGACAGCAGGACGGGGTTGGGGGCCAGAATCCACCGTTTTCAGTGCCCACTATTTTGTTCCCAAGGAAGAAACGCCCAGGCCAGGGGCATCGCAGGTGTGTATGGGAAACAGCCTGGACCCCCGGATTGCAGCATGGAGGGCAGGAGGGGGTAACATGAAGGGGATGATGGGGGAAGCTGGGCTAGCATCACTTTAGGGCCACTTGCAAACCTCATTCTCTAGGCAATGAGAAACGGAGGGTAGCCAGGGAATGGAATGAATGGAGGCGAAAGGGTGTGAGGCTCCGATGATGGCATCGAAGGTACAAGTCGGGAACTGGACTGTCTGCTGAGGGGTGTTTATGGTCATCCATTTACTCACCTGTTGTGCCCTTGAACTGTTACATTCTTCCCAACTAACATACAAGCTCGCTGAGGTCAAGCGGAGGAGCGAATGTCGTGGGTGCTCAGGGGGCCGTGGGGAGTCTCAGCAATTAGGGGCAGCTCGCTGCTGTCAGCACTGTCTACCCCCTCCCCTCAACCTGGCCCCTTGTCTCCAGTTGCCATGGTTTTTTCTTCTTCTTCCTCTTCTAGGGCAGGTAAAACCCCAAGGAATACCTGGAAGTGGGAGGAGTGGAAAGCAGGTGGTGAGGGGGGCATCCCTCGGGCTGTCCAGGCAGGCAGGGGGTTCTCGGTGCCCCTCCATCTGCTGTGGGAACTCCAGGCAGCTCGGGAGAACTGGGGTGGACTGTTTTCATTAGGAGTCATACCCACTAACCCACACACAGACCTCCGCACTTCTCATCTGAACATGCAGAATATATTTCAGAGCTGTGATTTTCTCACTATGTGTGTGGGGGGGAAGGCTGACAGGTAAGACAATCCTATTCAGGAGAGAGACAGAGAGAGAGAGAGAGAGAGAGAAAGGAGTGTGCAATAGCAAGAACTAGAAGGAAATGCACTTTTATTATTATTATTATTTTAAGACAGAGTCTCGCTCTGTCACCCAGGCTGGAGTGCAATGGAGTGCAATGGTGCGATTATGGCTCACCAGGTAGTCTCGACCCCCTGGGTTCAAGTGATCCTCCCACCTCAGCCTCTTGGGTAGCTGGAACCACAGGTGCATGCCACCATGCCCAGCTAATTTTTTTTATTTTTATTTTTTGTAGAGATGAGGTTTTGCGGCCGGGCACGGTGGCTCACGCTTGTAATCCCAGCACTTTGGGAGGCCGAGGCGGGCGGATCACGAGGTCAGGAGATCGAGACCACGGTGAAACCCCGTCTCTACTAAAAATACAAAAAATTAGCCGGGCGTGGTGGCGGGCGCCTGTAGTCCCAGCTACTTGGAGAGGCTGAGGCAGGAGAATGGCGTGAACCCGGGAGGTGGAGCTTGCAGTGAGCTGAGATCGTGCCACTGCACTCCAGCCTGGGTGAAAGAGCGAGATTCCGTCTCAAAAAAAAAAAGAAAAAAAAAAAAATTGTGAGATGAGGTATTGCTACATTGCCCAAGGCTGGCTGCAAACTCCTGGCCTCAAGCCATCCTCCCACCTTGGCCTCCCAAAGTTCTGGGATTACAGGTGCAAGCCACTTTGTCTGGCCAAATTTGATTTTTAATATGCCAATTAGCATCTATGCTGATCCTATTAATCCACTAATTACTTAGCTTTACCTGAGCACACAGGAGTCATTTAATATAAACTACACATACCCCTCTTCTTACTCATTGCTTGTCGGGTCATTCAGCTAGCACACATGTATTGAGTGTCTACTGTGGGCAAGGCACAGGAGGTCTTCACTGAGCCAGCCAGGCAAAGCCTTCCCATGTGCAGCTTACAGTCTGGTGGAGGGGTGAGGAGAAGGCCCCAGTAAACAGGAAGTCACAGCATGGTGTGGGCAGGGCTCTGTATCAGGGGAAACATCGGATCAGGTGGAAGCTGCGGAGTCCTGGGCGCCCCCAGCATAGGCTCCCTCTGACCCTCTGACTGTCTGCCTCCCGACCCATCTGGGTTTCAGGAGGGTAGAACTATATCAGTCTTGTTCTCTGTCATTCTTCTGGATAAGGCACATGGAACAGCCCTGGTGGGTACTTATTAGATGAATAGACATCACTTTTTAACACCTACTCAGGCACAGCCCTTGGCATGACCGGCCTGTTTCATGCTGCATAATTGCTGTCTCTATTTCCTTTTTGTAGATAAGGGGACTTGGAGAGGTGAGATTGCTCGCATCAGGTTATATAGTGAGAGAGTGGTAGAGTGGGGATTGGAACTACTTCTTTCCGAAGATCTCATTCCCCCCATTCCCGCTTCTCCCAAAGCCAGACCTGCTTCCATCAGCACCTGCCACCTTCTCAACAGCCTGCGCCAGGTAGAGGTGAGGGAAGGAAGGGCAGGTGGGAAGGAGGGTGGAAGGAGAGGGCAGTCTGGAGTCAGGAATATCTGCGGTGCCCAGTCTCGGCGTCTTGTGATGCTGAAACTCAAGAGCCCCCTGACTCAGCAGGATATTAATAACCCTGGCCGGTCCTGGGAGGGCACTTCTGCCAGGGAGGAGAACAGCATGGCTGCGCGCCCTCCCTGCCGCCGGTGGCAGCTCACACTCCACTGTGCTCACCTTGTCTGGCTCCCCACACAGGGAGCTCCCTGGAAGCTCCTTGGAGCAGATGCTGGTCTGTATCTCCAGTCCCTAACACAGAGCTTGGTGCACTGAAGGCACTCAATAAATAACTGTGGAGAGAATGAATGGGTGGATGGACGGATACATAAACGAAGCTTCAAATTTCCCAGAAACATCCCTCCCAGTTCCTCTCCCTACTTTATCATCTAGTTGCACATAATATGTGCTCAATGAACACAGGTTGGCCAGGCACGGTGGCTTATACCTGTAATTCCAGCACTTTGGGAGGCTGAGGTGGGAGGATCACTTGAGCCCAGGAGTTTGAGACCAGCCTGGGCAACACAGTGAGACCGCTGTCTCTACAAAAAATAAAAAAAAAATTAGCCAGGCATAGTGGCGCACACTTGTAGTCCCAGCTACATGGAAGGCTGAGGTGGGAGAATTGCCCGAACCTGGGAGGGAGAGGCATGTCCTCACCACTGCACTCTGGCCCGGGCAACAGAGTGAGATCCTGTCTCAAATAGTAGTAGTAATAATAATAATATTAATAATAATAATAATAATACACACAGGTTGCTTGGTTCATGTTTAACATTGCCCTCAATTGAACGCATTTCTCAAGCACTGTGTGTGTCTGGTGTGGCCCTGGGCTGTCTACAGGGTGAGCAGAGACTCATCCTCATCCTCTAGAACAGGGAGAACATGGAGTCCAATGTGCCTCTCCCCCATCCAGACAGACATGACGAATCCATCACCAGGCAGCCATGACTAGTCAATCACAGCACTCTGTCCTGATAACCTGGGATCCAGTTCAACACAGCCCCCTGGTCAACACTGATACTTGGAATTCTCCCCCTCTTCACCCTCTCTGCCTGCTGCACTTCTCCATCTGAGTCTGAGAGACCACAGACGAGGGCAGCCAGAGAAGAGCCCCCTCTTCCAGAAGCAGAAGCTACTCTCCTCTCTGGTTATAAAATGAAGAGTGGTGGGTGGGCTTAGCTGGGGGAAGGTTACTGGGGACAGTAAAGCATAGGCTCTATAGGACCAGAAGTTGCCTTCCTGCTCTGCTGTGGGAGGACCCCAAGGTGGCCCTACCCCAGTGACCTGGGCCCTAAGGGGGATGCTTGGGAGCGGGGTCTTCCTGAAAACACCCTAGGGAATCTCACAGGACAGCAGAGAATCACATCACCCCAAACTCTGGGCTGCGGGTCATGTGCACCTGTGTGTTTGAGGTCAGCAGTGATCGTCGGTGTACTGAACAACCAGCAGGCCACGGATGCTGCCCAAGGGGACAGGCAGGTGCCAGGTGAGCACAGGAGTGAGAACTAGAGGTCCTGCTGCTGGGCCAGGCACTAGCCCAGGTAGCTGCTGGGTCTGGGGGAGGTCTAGCTATCTAGAGGTTTCCAAGGAAGGGTGCTGAGTGGCCTGGGAAGTGGGATGGGGAGACCCTCCAGGGGCCCAGAATTGTGGCTCTTTGCCAACAGTAAATGCATGAAGCATTTCAATGTTTCAACAAATGGGAGTGGTGGCCCTCGTGCAGACCAGCCGGATAGCAGCAGCCCCACATGTGGATGCCTCATGCCAAGAGGTTCTTTCTGGAAACTGCCTGGTCATACCTGGTTAAGAGGTTCCAGCTTCACCCTTGAGCCCCCAAGGCCCTCCAGACACACAGCAGTTGCTCAGTACATGTTTGGCCATTTAGCTGCAAAGGGAGAGTTTTTTCCAGTGTACCGTAAGGCATTTCTGCAGCTCACATTGGCAAAAATTAAAAATCAAAGCACAGACCAGAAGCTCAGGCCTGTCTACCCGGCCCGCCGCCTCTGTGTTCCCCAGTGGCCGCACCGCTGGCTGCCCAGGGCGTCACCTGTGCTGTGTGCGTGGTGTGTTAATGTCAGGCTTCTAACAATCCTGTTCTTGACGCATGTCTCTCGTCTCCTTAGGGAGTTGTCATTGTGTTGATCGTTTAGGGAAACATTTGTACTGGGTAAGCTGAGACTCCTGTGTCAGAAGAGGACCTGGGAGGCCAGCAGCTTGTCTGAAAATGTTAGCACTGGAAGGACCCTCAGGTGTCACCAACTCAAACTCCTCCCTTGATGGATGAAGATCCTGAAGCCCAGAAATGGAGTCAGGGACTCAGCTACGGTCCCAAAGCTTTCAGGGGACAGAATTGGGGCAAGAAATTCTGAGAAATGTGGGAGGGGAAGGGTCAAGGCACTGGCCGTGGGGTCACAGGCGTGTGTTTGGATCCTGGTGTAGGACTCAGATCAAATTGTTTCACCTTTCAGAGCCTCAGTTTCCCTATCTGTAAGGTGGGGACAAGGAAGAGCCCCCTGCTTCCAGGTCGGGCACATGTTCTGTTACGTGGGGCGTGAGTAGGGGTTTGGAAGACAGAGGTGGTGCTTTTGGCTTCACGGTGGATGGGTGATGTAAGCTGACCTCAGAGAATGAGCTCATTTGAATAGGAGTTCAGGGATATGTCCCTCTATTTGACAGGAAAGTATATTTTCTTTGCCTTCCAATGTCGCCCTAGTTCACTGCCTTATGAATTCAAAGCCAAAGGTGGCCTTTCCCCCTTTGAGGTGGGGGGAGCACTCCCTGTTGCTAGAGGCCCACGGGCTGTGCTAGGTAAGGGGAGGCCCTTCTGCTCAGGCTGGGGACACATTCCAGGGTCAAGGGTTCACCTGCTGCGGGCAGGCTGATCACCTGCGGGGCTCCTACACCCCACTGAGCACTCTGCAGTCATGATTGCATTCTTAATTTCTCACGACAACCCTGAGAGGTGGTGCTGTTGTGCCCATTGTACAGATGGAAAATTGAGGTGAGAAGGTGTGCCCAAGGACATAAGTGGCAGCACAGGGACTCTCAGCCTGGGCTGTCAGGTTCTGAGGCCAGGCTCATAAATGTCAGGCTTACCGCAAATGTGGCCGAAGACCATCATATAGGCCACTGGAGGACCATCCCGGGGCCATCTCAGCGTCCCCAGGTGATCATGCCACACATGCTTGGGTCAGAGCCCCACAGGCCTCAAGGTGATCTCCAAAAGCAGTGAAGGAAGCTGGGGTCATCGGGGCTACAGAGAGGGGTCCCGGAGGAGCCCCCGGGCAGGGCAGGGAGTGGGCCAGATAACCACAGAACTGCATCGTGCAGCCACGTTGGACTCCAGAACCAGCAGGACCAAGAAGAGAGGAAGTCGGGCCCAGAACTTCTGTTTTCCCAGATTCAACAGAAAACTCTCCTGGGAGTCCTTTTGAATGTGAGAAGCCATGTCCCTCCAACTCCCAGGTGATGCAAAAAGCAAAGCATGTGGCCAAGTGACTCTGGCTGCTTCTCCCTCCCAGCCTGCACGTCTGTGTTTACTCCACCAGTAAAAAAAAAAAAAAAAAAAAAAATGAACCCAGTGAAAAAGAGTGAAGGGTAGGGATGGGAGGCAGAAGAGCCTGCGAGGAATCTCCAGTGGGGACAACTCACCAGGACCTCTAGGAGGGGGAGGAGTCCCACCCCCAGAAATGGGGGCAGCATGGGCTAAGTGTGGACATCCTAGAGGTCGTGGGCAACGGCCAGCCAAGTCCACAGAGCGAGAGACCAGTGGCAGCTGGAGCTGTCTCCATCCATGAGGTTGAGTGTCATGAAACAAGAAATCCAAGCTGGTTCCCAAGATCAGGAGTTGACTTTGTGAGTGATGGCACCTGCCCCCTTCTAGGGAGCCCTGATCCCAAGGCCTTCCTTTGAATAGAAAAGATCGACCAAGAGCGAGGCAGGACGAGGAAGAGAGAGGGACCCTGTCTCACTGTGTCTTACAGCCTGGTCTGCCGGAAAGCACAGACGTGGGGATGTTTGGGGAAACATCACTGTGTTTCCTTTTGGCAGAATTCAGAACAAGGGCCAGGGCCAAGGTCATAGGACTCAGAATTCAGTGCTTTGATGGACCAAGAGTTTGTATGCCAATGGTGACAACTTAATGAGGAAATGGTTGCACACAACACAGCGTGTGTGAATGTGCACATGAGATCAGGAAGGAGGCAGCCAGGGAATACCCTTCTGTTGATCAGTTTCTCTTGCCATGGGCCGTCTTTCAGAATTTTCAGCTGCCTTTTGTTACAAAGATTGCTGCGCCCAGCTTGCCTACAGCTGTCGTTCATCTGTGCAGGACTTTGCATGGTGGCCAATGGGTGCTTTTGGGGTGGGGCCTACATGGGGCTCTTTTTGAACGACGACAATGATCAAGGGAGCTGGGGATGGGGTGCAGTGCTCTGAAGGCCGCTGCAGGGTTCGTGAGCTCCCCGGGGCAGTGGGAGGCAGAGGGCTGAGGGGCAGAGCAGGTAGTTCTATAAGTGGGTCAATCATTTAGTGATCAGCACATGTCTGAGAGGAAGGCCACATCTGCTTTGCTGTCCTGGAGGCCCAGATCCCCTGCCCAGTAAGGAAGAAAGATGTTTTCCTCTAGGGGAGGAGTCGCCAGGTGGGAGGGGGAGGCAGCTTCCTCCTGCTGATAACGCATTTTCCCTTCTGATTGCAGCCTTTACCCAGCTCCTGCTCTCCTTCTGGTGCAAACGTCTTCCCAATCACCTCCACACACCCCTGCTGCCCGAGCGAGCGGGAGGCTGTGAGAAGCCTGCGCACCTGGCGAGAGGATGGGGTGGACCCAGGAGAAAGATTCCATGGTTCGGCCAGCTGCGGCTCCTTCCACAACTTCTCCTACTCCCCGCATTGGTAGTCGGGAGAAACTGTCCCAAAAGCAGGAGAGGAATGGGTGGGGTGAGGATAGAAATTCAGATTCAGATCCTAGAGCAGATTCCGAATTGTTTATGTGTGAAAAGAGACACTGTGGCTGGGAGGAGAGCTGGGGCTGGTGTTCCCATTTATTTCCCAGGCTTGATGGCCAGGTGACACTGGTTGGTCTAAACCCATTGCTCTTCTGACACGGAGCTGTGTTGCCCCGGACTCCCCATCATCGTGGAACAGAGAGCCTTGTGGCCAGAGGAGAGACTCGGCCAACGATGGCTAATCAGAGCCGACATTTCTTGAGCTTCTACTACCTGAAATAATTCCTACACATTTTCTCAGCGAATCCATCCAACAATCCCAGGAGGTAGGTGCCGTGACTATCACCACCTGACAGATGAGGAAACTGAGGCCCAGAGAGGTGGGAGTGGAGGTCTGGGTTCCCACCAAGCCTGAGGATTGCTCTCGGCGCTCCTAGTTTGAGCTTTCCTTGTCTCCTGTCCTGAGGGTAGGACTCGCCTCCACCATTGACTTTGTGTTGTCTAGTGTTTTGGCAGCACTGCCAGGCCAGCGCGCTCACACTCTGCCTGCATGCACCTGCGTGTGCATAGGCATACACATGCCCACTCACACTTCCTCAGACTGCACCGCCTCCCCGGTTTGGCCTGTGTCTGGCACATAGTAGGTGCTTAGACAACCTTTGTGAGGTGCACAGGCAGCCTGGTCCATGCGACGTGAATAATCCCACTAGACTCGCTGCACCCCAAAGGCAGGACCCAGTGGCTCTGTCACCATGGGCATCCCCAGGGCTGGGGGATGCTGGCACACAGTAGGTACTCAGTGGGCAGGCCACAATTGCCCAGAAGATGCCCCCTGAGCTTGAAGCTAGCAGGGCTGGGCAGTTACCTGCTCTCACTGAGACAGGAGTGCCAATGCTCCTTTGCATCTTGTGTCCTGAGCCTGAGGAGTCCTCAGGGACTCCGGAATTTCTGGCAGTGAGCAGTGATAGGTCCTGCCTCTGGGGCTTCCAGACAAGAGACTGGCTGCCTGTGAACCATGGAGTGTGGAGGGGGTGGGCTTCCTTCTCAGCCACCCCTCACCAGGGAGCTGAGCAGCTTTGCCTGGAGGGGCCTAGGCTCTTCTAGGCTGAGCTTGGCTGCTTTCCTCTCCCTGTCATGCTGCTGGAACTCGGGAAAGAGACATTTCCATGGGAATTCACGGATTGGAGGGATCCCAGCCAGGCTTCTGGTAGAAGAAACTTTGCTGACAAAGGCACGGTGGTGCAGTACTATTTCCACCCAGTCCACAGGGTCTATGCTCACCTGCCCAGGGCTCACATGCCGTGAGCCCTAGAGAAGGCACCAACTCACTCCCAGCTCCCAGTCCCTGTATCTTTTTGTTGTTGTTGTTGTTGTTTGTTTTTTGTTTTTTTTGGCTCTGTCACCCAGGCTGGAGTGCAGTGATACGATTCAATGTCAGCTCACTGCAACCTCCACCTCCCAGGTTCAAGCGATTCTCCTGCCTCAGCCCCCCAGGTAGCTGGGACTATAGGCACGCACCACCACGCCCGGCTAATTTTTGTATTTTTAGTAGAGACAGGTTTTCACCATGTTGGCCAGGCTGGTCTCAAGCTCCTGACCTCAAGCGATCTGCCAGCGTCAGCCTCCCAAAGTGCTGGGATTACAGGCGTGAGCCACCGCGCCCAGCTAGTCCCTGTATCTTTTGCTGGCAAGTGGAGACTGCGATGCCGGTTCCCTCCCAGGGCTGTCGGGAAGAAACAATCTTGGAATGATAAGCTTGGGACTGAGACCATATATCAGCGAGCCCAGCCACGAGGCCTGGATTCAAACAGGAGCCCTGCCTTCCCGAAATAACCCAGGACACATCCTTCAACCTCGGTATTCTCGTCTGAAGAATGGCCAGGATAAGAGTCTCTTTCACAGAGTGGTGGTTAAAGCAGAAATTGGAGATCATCAGTAAACTGCTGTGCTTGGTGTCTGAGTGTGTAATACCAGAGCCACCTTGTGTTAAGCACTTTCTAGAAGCCAAATCGATTTCAAGCATTAGTTCACTAAATCCTTAGACCAAGCCTAGGTATTGGAGACCATTCTAACCTCCATTTTCCAGATGAAACAACTGAGGCTTGGCAAGGTGAGTCACACAGCCGGGAATGGGACCCCAGGGCTGCTTGACTCGGAAGTCCCAAATTTCAACTGTGACTGTATTAAGTGCTCATTTAAGATCTGGAAGGACCAACAAGTTTCAGCCACCATCCCATTTCACAGCTGAGAAAATTGAGACCCAGAGCAGGGAAGAGACCAGTCGAGTCACGGAGCTGCTGGCGCTGGAGCGAGGCCTAAGGTTCCACAATTGCTGCTCACAATTATCGAGCACTTACTGTGTGCCAGGTTCGAATCGCTTTCTGTCCATCACTGTATTTGATCTTTACCATAACTCTAGGAAGATGGAGACTATTATAATCCCATTTTTCATTTGGGTAAAGTGAGGCAGAGAGGGAAGTAGCTTACTCAAGGTCGCACAGCTAATTAGCAGGAGAGGCACGACTCATACCCAGAGAGTCAGGCTCTAGAGCCCTCATCCAAGCCGCTTTGTGGCACTGCCTCCCAGCCGGGGCAGGCTGGCCTTGCCCGGCAGCCTGGGGCCTAGGCCGACTTGCCTGCCAAGGGGGTGGGGTCTGCACGACTCCTATGGTATGGCCACCACTGGGCAAGGCAGGGTGCCGCTGAGCTGCAGTACTCAGGGAGATGGGCATGGAGCTGGGACTGGCAAGCTCAGTGTGCTCGAAGGCCATTAGCCCCCTGCGTCTCCGAAGAGAAGTTTATCCAACAAAATGCAGGCAAGCAAAGAACACATTCCGCTTTATGTGTCTCTTGTTGTAGGCAGTGCACATCTTGGGAGATGTGTGGATGAAAGGCGTCATATAAAATGCAATCAATTATGAATCACCATTACTGAATTAATCACATGTATGATTAATCCAGTAATAATAATTAATGGGAGTATGGTCTAGAGATTAGAGCTGAGGACTGACAGGGAGGGGTCAGAGTGCTTCTAGTAGCCTCTGCCACTGCCTGGAGGTGTCACCTTGGGG
The DNA here is from genome assembly GCF_009828535.3 of Hylobates moloch. Lineage (NCBI taxonomy): Eukaryota > Metazoa > Chordata > Mammalia > Primates > Hylobatidae > Hylobates > Hylobates moloch. The sequence continues at coordinate 104,361,084 of NW_026652285.1, forward strand.
AAGGCGGGTTCCCCCTGCCCCTACCTTGGCAGTAGAAGGGGCCCCAGGATGTCTTGAATACCCCTAGATGGTCCTGGGCACAGGATCTTACCACCTCCTTAACAGCTGCATCTCAACGGCTCAAGGTCAAGGGGACAAAGAGCTTGTCGACGAATCAAAATCTTGGCCTGGCATAAGTGAACAGAATGAGCGAGGAGAGGGGTGAGAACTTGGTAGGGGGTGTCCTTTGAGCTTGCACTTGACTTAAATCAGCAATGTGAGCTCATTTCTTCTGTCTGTCTGTCTGTCTGCATCAGGACTTGCCTTCTCTTGGAAGCCCCCAGAGGGCCTGGACCTCATCTGTTACCTCTCATTACAAAGCTAGTAGATTATTTTTGCTTGTGACTTTATAATTTCCTGTTACTCATCTATACCATGCAAATTTCCTCATTGTAAAGGAGTCAAGCAACCCAGAGAGGATATCTATAATAAAGCCCATCGGTCCCCCCTCATCTCCCCTGTTCATACTTTGGTGTATATCTTCATTGTCCACATATACAATAGATGTGTCCATATATATAGTGGACTTGTATAGAATCCTATGTATATAATCATATATATGTATGGGTATATACAAATCCTTTTTAAAAATATAGACGGAATAAAATTAAATGCATTGTTCTGCAGATGCTTTTTGATAGCAAATTCCACATACACAATTCAAATTAAAACTGTGCATTGGAGCCAAAATCCCACCAGTGAAGAGGATGATTAGGCTGCTGGTGAGAGGGGAGCCAGCGGTTATTTTCGGGGAGATTCATTAACACTTTCCTGCCCCTGGTGCTCAGCTTCTTTTGATTGTCAGAAAAAGGTCATTTGTCAGAAGGTACCTTAATGAAGTTTAAAAATGAACGTCCCTCAACCACCTGGTCCCCGCATGGCTGAAATCCTATTTGTTCCCTATCTTGGAAAATAAGTGCTTTATCGTTCACTTGAAAGGAACATCGTCTCCTGGAGGCTGCTGTGGAGTGCTGTCAACTCAGGATCATAGCAGAGGGATCACCCTCCTGGACAAATCCCCTCATCGTGCAGATGGGGAAACTGAGCCAACAGCAGGGAAGGGATCTCCCTCAGCCACACAGTGTGGGAAGGGCTGAGCCAAGAAAGACCCATTATCCCAACTCTCAGTGCGGTGCTCTTTCCATTATCCTGGGGTCTGGAAAGGAGGAGACCAGAAGACAGCTTCTGGCATAGGTCCCCGAAAAAAGCCTGTTGGCATCAGCTTTTTGCAGAGGCAGGGAGTATTGGGGAGGTGGGGGCTGGCGGGGAGGCATGTTAAAAATTGTTTCTAGTGGCACATATCTTTGCATATGGGTCACTGAAACCATCCTGGCAGTGCTAGGGAGGAGGCACCCCTGGTCCCTCCACTGTGTTTAGATGAACTACAAGTAAGAAGCAGCCCCTTCATCTCTTTGGCCATTCCTGACAGCATCCAGTCCACAGTGATGATGGAGGAGCAGGGCGGTTCCCAGGGATTGATGACCCTGCCCCGGGGTGACAGCAGGCTGAGGGCTGACCCTGGTCATCACTCACCCTGTGCAGGAGCCCCACACCCTGCCCTTCTCTGCTGCCTGCAGGCTGAATGCTTAAAAATCAAACCGCTAAGATCTGTTCTCTTCTCCCAGGGAGCTTCCTCCTGCATAGAACAGGTAACCAGGGGCGGGCCCATGTCTGCCTTGCTGGGCTGCTTGGTGAGACAGGCCCATCTCCAGTGGTAGGCATCTGACAGCATGTGCAGGTAGAGGCACACGATGGCCTTGTTCTGACCCCTCTTTGAAAAAAGAAGGATTTACCGTTCATATCTCACATATGGGGAAACTGAGCCCCAAAGCAATCTGGGCTGTGTTCCAAGTTCACCAGCCAGCCAGGCCAGTGACAGAGCATCGCCCAGGAACCCAAGAGCCCTGCCTCCCCGGCCACAGTCCTTAGCTATGTGACCTTGGGCAAGTTACTTAACGCCTTTAACTTGAGGCTTTGCTACTAGCAGTGAAGTCACAGGGCTTTGGCGAAGATTCAGTGAATAATGCACACAAACTGGTTTGCATAGAGTCTGGCATAAAACAGGTGTTCAATAAATATATTATTATTATTATTACAGCAGATGACAGTCTTTAATTCCACATCCTCTTCCCGATTTGTCACAAGATTCCAAATCTTATTCAGCAGTATAACTCCCTCTCCAGTTTTCAGGGCAGCTGAGAACAGGGAAGGGTTAAGGTGGAGGTGAAGGGTGGCAGCAGGGCGGGGCACTGAGGTGCCATGTCATGCTCCATTCCCAACACCCTCTGTGACCTTGGGCTGGTCTCTCTCTCTCTGCTTCTCTCTCTGTCTGTCCTCAGGCCCTTTGTTCTTGATGCATCCAAATGACAGTGCTGGCTGCTCAAGGCTGCAGTGAGCCCACCCCAGGAGGCCAGGAATGTCCGAAAACCACATGTGCTTCTGGAAGGTGTGGAAACTCTCCCAGAAGCCCCGGGAGGCAGGCTGGCAGGAAACCTCCCGGGGGTCGGAGATCCCAGGGCTGCCCAATGTGATATTGCCAACTCCGTGGCCTCTGCCCGGGGCTGCTGCTATGGGAGCCCTCCCACACCTGCCTCCCGTGCTTACAGGGGAGGGAGACAGAGAACCCCTCAGCCAGGCCCCTCCTGCCCCACTACTCTGCACTCTCTGCAGAGCTGGCTTGGCTTCGTCAAAAGCAGGGCCCATCAGGGTGGAGGCGGCGATGTGTCAGCTGGTATTCAGGCTCTGGTTGTGCGCTCAGATCGCTCCCCCTCCCCATCTCCCCAAATCCACCCACCCACCCCGGTACCCACTGCTTGGGGCCTTCTGGGTGGCAGCACTTCACAGAGAGAGACCGAGGAGCAGCCCTGAGCCCTTGGCTGTGGGGGGTGGGGAAACTGACTCACTTGGCCCCCCTCCCTCGTGCCGATGGGGCAGCCCCCACACCCATGGGCGCTGGCACCCCGGCAAGCCCCCGGGTTTTGGAAAAGGAAGCTGCAGCCCGGCTGCGCCTGACCGGAGCCGGCTGAGGATGCGCTCTGGGCGCAGGGACCCGCTGGCCCCCGGGCCAGGAGGCGATGTTTAGGCAGCGACCCCCCAGAGGCTGCCGGGGCCACCCTGGCCGCGGGCCCGCCGGGACGCCCCTGCTCGCCGCGCCCCTCCCCGGGCCGTGGCGCGTCCCCCGAGCCGCGCAGTATTTCCTTCCTGCACCTTTAAGAAGACCGTTGCTCCGTGGTGGGATGGTGTGTTAAAGCCACACAGAGGAAGTTACGCAGCCCGGATCAGACCGAGAGATAAAAGCCCCGATGGTGATCGTGAGTGATGGCAAGAGGATTTAGCCTCGGCATTAACTTGGAGCGGAGTGCAGGGGGGCAGTGAAGCGCCCGCCATCTGGCCCGCGCCGCGCCGGGGGGATGCCCCGGCTCCCCGACGAGACGCCGCGAAGCCCACCCGGGCCGGGGGCTGCCCGGCGCCCGAGCGCGGGTCCTCCCCGGGCCGCCCAGGGGGGCCAAAAAGTTTGCACTTGTTAGCGGCGACCTCCCGCTCGGCCCGGGCGGGCGATGCGGGCGGCGCGGGCGGCCCCCTCCCCCGGCCCGCGTCTCCGGGACGGCTGCGGGCGGCCCCCCCGGCGGCCGGAGGGCTCCCCGGCCCCGATCTGACGGCGGCGGCGGCGGCGGCCACAGCGGCGGGAGCGGCGCGGGGAAGGAGCAGCGGCCCGCAGCCCTCGGCCCGCGCCCCCACCCAGCGCCAGCCCGAGGGGGGAGGCGCAGCGCCGGAGGGTGGCGGTCCTCGGCCCTCCCGGGTCTCCGCGCCGGGAAGCCGCTCCGAGCCGGGGTAAGGCGGGCGGGGAGAGCCCGGGAGGCGGGCGGGGGGAGAGGCTGCAGCTTGGCCAGGCTGGTTTCATTTTTAAAGGGCTTCAGTGACCACGCAGGCTTGCCCGGGCCCGGGAGCCACTTACAGCGGCCCGGCAAAGGCTCGGATGCAAAAGTTGTTTGGTGGCGGCTGCTACGAGCTGAGGACTGGAGTCGCCCCAGAGGGGTGTGTGAGGGTGCGTTCTTAGCAGCATCTTAAAGGGGTAGTTTGTCTTTCTGGCCGGCTTCCCCGGGGTCCTTTCCGTGGTGTGTGTGTGTGTGTGTGTGTGTGTGTGTGTGTGTGTGTCGGGGAGGGACGTTGCAAGGATGCTCGAATGTGTCTCGGAAAAGGAAACTAACCCTGCTCCCGCGCCTCTCCCCCACCCCAATTCCACCGCCACCGCTTAGAGCCACCCCCATCCCGTGCCCTCCCATCTCTCTGCAAACTGGGAGCCTGTGAGTTGCACAGAGAAACTCCCGGCCAGCCCGGCCGCGGCTGGAAACTTCTCCTGGCGCCGGGAGGGGGTCGGGAGGTGAGGGGGCGCAGGCACTGGTTTGGGGCCAGCGTGGAGTCGAACCTGGAACTGAGCGGCGAGCAGGTGGGGGGAGCAGAGGCGGCGGGAAGGCGGGAAGAGAGGACCGCGGGCTCGCGGGGTCCGCCGGCTCCGGAGTAAGTTGGCCGTCTGGGCTGGGGGCGGCGGCGGCCGGGTCGCCGCAGGCGGCAGCGCCGGGGCAAAGGATCCAACCAGTTCCTGGGCGTCTTGCTCTGTGTCTTTTAATTAAGGGAGGCAGTGCCGATAAAAGGGGCACCTCAGTCCCGGCCGGGCCTTTGTTACAGGCTTAATTATTAATTGCTCCCGTGGCTTGCACACAACTTTGGGAAGACGAAAAGCAGCTGTGGGGCTGCCGGGTCGTCGGTGTCCCAGGCACAGGGCTCGCAGCCGGCCCTAAGCACTGGCTCGACCCTGGCCCCTGCCTCGACCCCGCCCGCCGCCCGCCGGGACCCACCCGGGGCCTGCTGCTCGCGCCCCGCCTCCCGCGCCCAACTTTCCAGGGCTCCCGCGGGCGGGGACCCAGGGGCCGGATAAAGGGCCCGCTCCGGAGCAGGGGGACACCGGGGCCGCCGGAATTAGGACGCCCGCCGAGGCTGCAGTGAGCGAGGGGCGCCCGCTGGACCCCGCCCGGGGCAGAGGACGGGAAGGTGACCCCGCCGGCCAAGCTCCCTTTCCCTCCCGGCAACCCCCACCCTCCCCTGAAGGCAGATTTCACCCCCCTCCGCCGCCCCTGCTGAGGAGGGAGAGGGAACCCCGGGGTAGGCTGAGTCCCCCCCTAGCCCCAGGAGCCCCCAGCGCCCTCCCTCCCGTGCCCCCGGGGGCCCCGCGCCCGCCGCGGCAAGTTTCCCCCACGGCGAGGGCGCAGCCGGCAACTCCTAGAGGAACCTGCTGGCTAGCCCAGCCAGCTCGGGAGGCGCTAATTCAATAAGACAGAGAAATCTGAGTTCAGAAATCCTGATAAAATCTAATTTTCGGGTTTTAATACCCTGGCTATCAGCCCCCCTCGGTTCCTGAGGACTCTTAAAAGAAAATAAAGCACAGTGATTCTATTTGTTTCTGGGAGCTGCAGTTTCTTAATAATATCAGGTGAAGATAAATTTTCCACGGAGAAAACGATCCGCCGGGATGCAGCCTCTTACTCTGAAAATTTCCCTGCCGACTCCTCACTCTCTGCGCTCCTCCTCGTTATCCGGGGACTCCTGCCTCTCTTCCCCCTTCTCTTTTTTCTTTTTGGCAGAACCCGCCTGTAATATTCGTGTGCTGAGCTCATAATTCCCCCTGCGATGCCAGCAACGCCCAGTTGATTGACTAGTTGTAAACACATTTTTCCCCTGGCAGATTTTGTTGTTGTTAGGGTTTTTTTTATTTATTTATTTTCCAGGGAATGCGTGGCATTTAAACCAACAGGACTGCAATTAATAGATTTGCGAGTTGCGCCGCACGCGCCGCTCGCCCCAGCCTCCCGGCCTCCGGGCCTCGCTGCCTCCCCGCGCCCGGTGGCTTCCAGCGCCGTGCAAGCCCCGGAGCAGCCGCGGGTCCTGCCGCTGAAGGAAGGTTGCAGCTGCGCCCTCCTTGCAAGCCGCAGCCCGGCGTCCTGGTTGTCCCAGCAGCCAGGAGCTCCCTACCTGTTAGTGAACAGTTGGGAGTCGACTGCTGGAAGAATTAATTAGGAACGTGCTGTGCTCTGGGCAGCGCGAGCTCGGGTAGAGGCATCCAAACCTTTGCCGGCCGCGCTATTTTATTTTTACTACATTTTCTCAGGTTGCAAAAATAGACACCGGGCACGTTCTTTCTTAGAGTTTTCTAGCAAGGAGCGCCTTCAAGGCCGGGCAGGCTCTATAACAGGTTCTCCTTTAAACAGCCAGAGGTGAGAAGGGAAAAATGGTCCTGGCTGGGTTCTCATTCATCTCCATGAGAGAGGGGCAGGGGTCGCCCTAACGCAGATGAGTGAGTCCCATTGCCCGGAGCCCTGGGGCCCTGGCTGGGGGCTGCTCCCAGCCTGAGGTGCTCAGGGCAGCAAGTGTCTGCCACTTCGGTTTGTCGTTTTTGGCAGGAGCGTTTTTCTGTCTGGGTGGAGAATGGAGTTTCATGGAAACACAGTTAACTCTTCAGGGGCATTGCACGTACAGGAGGTAAAGAGGATGTCAGGGGAGAGCCAGGCCTAGACTGGACATTTGGGGCGGTTTGGGAAGTCAAATGCAATCATCGGAGACATAGTAACCAGAATAATTAATCATGCAGGCACTTCTGCTGTAACTTGTTGCAGTAACCTTTGCCCTATTGGCCAATATTTTTGGCCAGAATCCCACGCTGGCTGGACTTGGATTCTCCGGGTGATGTATCCAGTGTCTGGAACACACCACAGTACTGCAATTGTGTTATTTCCCAATGTAATATTCATGTAACTGGTATCTATTTTGATGTAACGTATTAATTATATCTATTTTGATTTTAAATAATTAACAGAAGCTTAAAATAGCACAGCAATAATCGTAATAGTAACACATTTATAGACATACCCTCTAAGAATGATTTGCAAAATGCTGGACTTGATCAGAAAAATCTGAACTCACAAAGCATTGTCACCTCTTTGGCAGTCTTCAATATCCCTAGTTTCTTACAGTTAAAAAAAAATTAAATTTGCCATTTCAGATTGTGCCTATGATTGGGGAGCCGTTTCTCAGTGCCTGGCTCTTCATGGCTGGCCAGCATGTGGAGCACTCTGTTCATCTGTACATATAGGTATGGGCTCATCTGCACCTATAGTTACATTCTCATCTTTGCCTTTAACAACTTTGACATTCTGACTTGACAGTCATGGTATTTTAAAGCAACCATTAAATCTTGGCTCCTGGGCATGCTTTCAAAAGTCTCTGACCCCCAAGCAGGGGCACTTCTGCTGAACTAACACTCCCATAAATGAGAGAAAAACACATCACCTTTTAAATAACATGCCCGATCTCCAAATGTGCAACTCTGATATTAATAAAAATAACCCAGTTTTCTCGGGAGACTTCGCTAATGCAGCCTCATTTTTTGCACATTTTGCCGGAGAGCTTTTGTTCTTACACGTCTCTATTCTCCCCCTCTTTAATTTGTTGCAGGTGTTGTTGCTAATGAGCTCTCTCTCTCCTCCCCTCTTACAATGAAAGACAAGTCAGACCCCAGGTACCTGGATGGATTGAGAGCTGAGATCTCAGAAACTTCATAATAAGTTGATGATGGCTACCAGCCAAGGTCAGCTGGGCCCCATTAGTGCTGGCCCCCAGCAAAGCAGAACCAAATAGCCTTCTCCCCAGTTAACACCTCAGTAGCTTTTTATTCTAGTCCAGTCACACAGCTGTTGCCACATTAAGCTCATATGAAAGAAATCTCTTTTATTGGTCTGAGAACCCAAGTCCAGTCCCAAAGAGGGAACATGTTTCCAGCTAACATGTCCACCTCCTGATTTTATTTTATCTTTACAATGCAGGCTGGAAGGTTGTTTTGCAGTGGTGTTGCACACGTCACCCATTAAGAGCCCTTTAAAGACCTGGATTGATTGGAAGGACAAAAATTAAAAGCAATCTGATCTGGCCTCATGCAGGATCCCTGCGGATTTTCTCCTTATCCCATTTCCATCCACTGTCGCAATTTGAGAGTCTGCCTGATTTGATCAGCTTCACCTCCGGGGGAGGTGTGATGTCAAGGTTAGGAGGACGTGAAGTTATGGGCAACTTTCTGAGCTGTCCATCCGCAGTCTGAGAAACGCTGGCTCTGAATTTTCCGTGCCGGCCTTTTGGAAACAACAAGTTCCTCGCTGTTTGCAAAGCTTCAGTGCTCGGGTCCCTGGGACACCCCGGCCACCCTCGCCTGGTAGATGTGGCATTTCCATGCTGAGGCCGCGAGTCCCGCCTGACCCCGTCGCTGCCTCTCCAGGGCTTCTCTGGGCCGCGCCCCTGCAGACTGCGCAGCCATGCTGCACCTGCTGGCGCTCTTCCTGCACTGCCTCCCTCTGGCCTCTGGGGACTACGACATCTGCAAATCCTGGGTGACCACAGATGAGGGCCCCACCTGGGAGTTCTACGCCTGCCAGCCCAAGGTGATGCGCCTGAAGGACTACGTCAAGGTGAAGGTGGAGCCCTCGGGCATCACGTGTGGAGACCCCCCAGAGAGGTTCTGCTCCCATGTGAGTCCGCTTACTGCTGTTTTGTTTGCCCAGGCCAAGTGGGAGGGGGTCTGGAGTAGATCCTTGGGGTGGATGAGCAGAGCCGGGGTACCGAGATGCAAGGCTGACTCTCCTGCCTCTTGACCAGGTCTGGACCAGACCTGGACGAGGTCTTTGTCCCACCTTGGAAATGTGTCAAAACAGAGGCCACCCTGAGGACACTGGGGTCATGTGACATTGTTTTCTGGGGTAGCGGCATTCTCGGCCAGCTGGCCACTAGATCAGTTCCCTCGGGTAAGCCCATAGTATTCAGCTCCGCAGCCTGGAGGCTAAGCCCCACCTCCTGCGTAGGAAGTCAGCATCCTGGGCGAGTGCGCAAGATGCTACCTGCAACATGATACTCTAAGCTCCCTCTGTTCATCTTTTCTGCGGTGCAACCTCTTAGCCCACTCAATCCAATCCAGCAGACAGTACTGTGAAGCTAGAGCATGCCAAGCACTGAGCTGGCCCTTTGCATGGGGAGGTTTGACGGAGGCTCAGAGGGGATTCATGCAGGATGAAGTTGGGGGTCAGGCTGGGACAGACAGTGCAGCTTGGGTCCCCTTCCAGTTCCATTCCTACACGCAATGATGGCAGCCCCTGGGTAAGTCAGGGGAAGGCAGACATTCAGGCATTGTCCCTTGCCTCCCTAGTTAGAGAAGGAAGGGTCCTAGGGGCACGGAGTGCTTCAGCACTCAAGTAATGTTAACGGCAACAACAACAGCAGAGATGGTTGCATGCGAGCTGCCTGAGTGTGTGGGCCGAGGCTGATGCCATTGCGAGGAGTCTTCCCCTCAGCTAGCCAGGTGGATTCTATGTTGTATAAAGCAGGAGTGTCAGGGGAGGGCTCTGGCCCAGTGACGTCTGTGGGCTTCTATTCTGTCATCTGCAAAATGGGCACACTAAGAGCACACACCCCTAGGGTCATTGTGAGCAGTTTGTGGTTTAATTAATGTAGGTAAAGTGTTCGGAATAGGACCTGGCACAGAGTAAGTGCACGCAGATGTTAGCCGTTGTCATTCCGGTCATACAGGTGGGGTAACTGAGGCAGCCCAGGGGTGACAGGTAAAGGCATCTGGCCAAGGTCACACTCCAGGAGGTGGCGAAGCTGTGATTCCAGCTTAGAGTGGCTCTGATGTCTCTGAGCTAAGCTGCTTCCCACTGGGCAGTGCTCTGGAGGCCGTCCCTGGCAGGGCAGGGCAGAGCCGGGTAGGGCAGCCAGGAGGCAGGAGCGCACAGGAGGGGATTGTTGCCATCCCCCAGGCAGCTGGTACCTCTGCGTGTCCTTGGAGGAGCCTCCAGGTCTCTGGGTTTATGGTGGGGCTGACCCGGTGCCCCCACCTCAGAGTCCTGAGGACTCGATCTCATGGGCCGGCTTTGCCCACATCACAGGGCAGTCAGCCCGAGAAGGTAGCTTCTTACTCAGGCTTGTCAGTGGTGATGAGGCTGTCACTGTGGGTGGTGGCTGGGCCGGGGCCAGCTGGGGAGAGAGGGAGGAAGGGAGGGAAGGAGAAGGCAGCACGAAGCCAGGAGCTGGGGCTGGATAGTCTGTGGCCATAACTGCCCCGGGGACCACAGGGCCGAGCAAGGGGACTGGGCTCTGGAAGCCAGGAGGAAGGCCAGGATGGGGCCGGTGCTCAGTCCACATCTCAGAGCCGGTGGGAGGGTTCTCCACACACTCCCGGGCACGGTCAACCTCTGTCTCTCATATTAGAGTCTCGGCTGTATTTTTTCTCTTAAATATTAATCACTGCCTTAACGTGCTTGGGGGAGCAGCTAAATCATAATTCTAGGACCAGCTTTGGATCGAGGGCTTGAGGTGCGGAGATGACCCTGAGAGGCGAGTCCGAGGCCCTCTCCTGGCCAAAGCTGTCTAGGATGTCATTGGCCCTGGACCTCTGCCCTGCCCCCACCGTCAGACAGAGAACCCGGTGCAGTGGGTGGCTGCCCTGGGGAGGTGGTCACCCCTCCCAGTCCCAATGCTGGCAGAGCCTCATCCCAGGCAGCCATCCTCAAGCTTTTGGGTCTAGAAGAGTGCTTTCTCCCATCCCCATCCCCTGCTCCTCTCCTGGGCAGACAGGTGGGGAAGGCAGGGGAGAAAGAACAGTCCCTCCACAATCTCCCACATGGGCGAGTCCTCGGCGTCTCGCCACCTGTTTGATGGACTTAACTATTTCGTCATGGGCTGCCATCCGGCTCTGCTGTGATTACAAATGTGTGTCCAATGAGGATGGGGGGGCCGCCATGGCAGGTGGACAACAGCCTTTTGCAGGGCTGGCTTTTGGAGGGCTGGCTTTTGGAGGGCTGGCTTTTGGACGGGGTGGTTACTTCTAGATAGATCTGGGTTCAAACCCTGATGCCACAGTTTATTGCGGCTTCCCCTGGGAGGGTCCGGGCAGTAGGATGCTCTGAGGTGGGTCCTATTCTGATCTCATTTTAGGGATTAGGAAGTGTTGCCTAAATCCTGGCAACGTCACTCCGTTGAGAAGGCAGGCTGGGAACTGCCTGTAGCCAAGGCCCATGCCCACCCACCAGGTGGCACAGCCTCCCCTCTCTCAACTTCTGACCTGAGTTTCACTGTCTTCCTCTGCCCAGCAGAAACCATAATGTAGGAGTGTCACGGTGCTGGCAGGACGGCACAGCCCGGCCATGCTGCCGGGGTACATACGGACACATAGTAGGTACACAGTGTGCAATACTAGTCACCGGTTTATTACTGTTGTGATTATGGCCTCGGTGATTTTCCTGGCTTCTCTTCTTCCCCGGGGTCCTTTGCCTCTCCCCAGCCTTGGGGACGCCACGCCTTGTATTGCTAGTCTCTGGCAGCAGGTGGAAGATGCAGGCTGGGGGAGCTTCCTCGCCTGCAGCCCCAGCAGCTGTTGTTAACCAGCCACCAGGGGGCGCCCTAATGGCGGCCAGATGCCCAGTGCCCCCTTAGCCTTGCCATCGCCCATGGGTCCTTGCTTCCCTTCGCCCCTTCTGTGGCAGGTGCTAGGTGTGTCCCAACATCCAGCCCACGGGAGCGCAAGCCCAGCTGCACTCTGAGGGTACAAGAGGGACCCAGGGGTGGACGGCCTTTTCAGATGCGGAGTGCAGACCCTCTCTCTTTCCCAGGCTTCCTGTCCTTCAGCAAGGCCACCTGAGAACTGAATTGTAAATTCCAGCCTTGCAAGGAAGGGGAGGAGGCTGAAAGACAAGATAAATGAATAAATAAAAACCTATTGGCTCTAAATGCACAATGAGAATTAATAGGAATGAGCTCTCAACCGAGGATTCTTGGGCAAGGACAAAATTGCAATGAGGGCTGTGGGAGAAGAGAGGCGGCCCCCACCCAAATTCCCAGGGCCTGCCCCTGAGGTCAGCCCGGCAAGGCTGCGGGCCAGGGAGGAGGCAGGAAGGGCGGCGAGCAAAGACGTCTCAGCCCCTCACAGGGCAACTGCTGCTTGCGGGACCCTTGGAGATGGGGAGGGCACGACTGGCATTGGGAGGTGCCCCTTAGTGCTCTGCAAGACAGGTCTCCCGCCGGCCACCTGTGCTCCCCGTGAGAGGAAGGGGGAAACCCTTCCTTTGTGCCTTGGAGACAAACGCTAGCCACCCGAGACTCAGGGGTGAGCTGACGAGCAGGAGAGACAGACGGAGAGAACTACTGCCCAGGCAGCGGGGTGCCAAGGGAATCCTGCCACTCCCACTCAGAGCAGTCGCCTCAGTGCAGGAGCGCTAGCCTCACCTTGATAGAGGTGCAGAATCCCAGACCCTGCCCCACACCTGCTGAGCCAGACTCTGCCTTTTAACAGGAAGTCTCTGGAGCGCTGGGGTAAGGTTGGTCCAGGGTGGTGGATGAAGCCTGTCGTTGACGAAGGGGCCAGAGGTCTGTGGGTCCCATGGGGTCTGTGCAGGTTAAGGGGAGAGGCATTGCTGAGGGGAGACAGGAGCCAACAGGAGAGCAGCAGGGGGTCCTGGGAATGGGGGGATGGAGGTGGGAGCGGAGATTCCCAGATGCGGGCCTTGCTTGCCAAGGTGGGGGGTCTGTGCTTCTGAGCAGGAGCCGGTGGAAGGTTCCAGAGAGAGGCAGCACTACCTCCTGACAAGAGCTACAGGCCTGGAATCTGAAGCCCTGAGCTCACATCCCAGTGTTGTCACTTGGGGGCTGGGTGGTCTGAGGTGAGTCATTCAGATTCTCCAAGCCTCAGTTTCCCTATCTGTAAAAGGGGTATGATCGTGACTGCCTTGCCCACCTCACCGATTTCCTGGGAGAGGAAATGCCTCTCACAACATAACGGAAGGTGCTTGGCAGAGACTGTAAGTTCTGTTCTAGTGTGAGGCTTGAATATTATTGTTTATCCAATCTTGATAAGCTTGACGTTTCTACATTGACATGGGTGAACATTCAAATTTCAGCCATGTTGGAGTCTCCAGCATACAGAGGCACCTTGGCTTTGGTAGACAGGAAAGCCAAGGGCGGGCTGTGAACGTGCATCTTTGAACACACATTTTACTCAGTTAGAACCTGCTTTAGCTTCTCTGTGCCTCAGTTTACCCAGCTGCAGAGCAAATGGTTCTATTCCTCCCCCAGGGGGTCCGCTGGGCTGTTGAATGCAGAGGGCAGGCAGGTCCTGGAGTCCTCGAGCCACTCCCCACTGTGACATTGAACACCACATGCAGAATCAAGGTCACAGATGCTCTGCCTCCTGCCAGACCTCGAGGGTCATGAAATGTTTCCATCCAACAATGCAGCGCTGACCAGCCCGACGGCTCTGGCCTCCTTCCCCCTCTGTGTTTCTGGCCCCAGCCTCCCTCCTCTCGCCATCACACCCCTCCAGTCGGCAGATGTTTCCAGGTCTGACCTCATGCCAGGCACAGTTGTGATGGGAAAGTGAGATGACTAGAGAGAAATTAAGTGAAAAACACAACAGACATTGAAGACAATACGCAGCTAACAACAAATGGTGACACCGGGGCCTGATATGATAGGAGCTGGGGAAGGAGGAGGGCGTGCCCCTCCCCGTGAACTCTCCCGGCGCTCCAGCCTTGGCCTGTGCTGTCTCCTCCACCCGAATGCCTGCCCCCTCCTTCCTTTGTTTTCAAGGCTTCCGCTTCTACCTGGATAACCCTGGCTCCTTTTTCAAGGTTCAGGTTGGACCCTACCTCCTCCTCCAGGAGGCCTTCTCTGACTCCTTTGCCCAGTGGGGTGAGGAGGCCCTCATTTGGTCATCATCCTGCTTACTGACTGGCCTATCAGTGAAGAGCTCTGGCCCTAGGAATGGAGAGTTTACAATCCCGTGCTGTGTGATCTCTGATGTGAGACCTAACCTCTCTGAACCTTAGTTTCTCAATGGGAGCTATTAATAGAACGTGCATAGGAGACTGTCATGAGCACGGCGCTTGGCACATAGTAGGTGCTCACTGCGTGCTGGCTGTTGGGACCAATCCTGTAACTTTAGATGTCTGCTTTCTCCTTGGACTGTGAGCTCCTCAAAGTCAGGGCTGTCTCACTATCTTTGCATCCCCAGCACCTCCCTCTGGGCTTGATCAGTGCCCAGTAAGCATTTCCTGAATGAATGGATGCATGGGAGGAAGCATAGTGTGATCCAGGAACGCTTCTCAGAGGAGGCAGGATCAGGGCTGTATTTTTTTTTTTTGGAGTCAGAGTCTCGCTCTGTTGCCCAGGGTGGAGTGCAGTGGCGCAATCTTGGCTCACTACAAGCTCCGCCTCCCGGGTTCACACCATTCTCCTGCCTCAGACTCCTGAGTAGCTGGGACTACACGCACCCACCACCACGCCAGGCTAATTTTTTGTATTTTTAGTAGAGATGGGGTTTCACCGTGTTAGCCAGGATGGTCTCGATCTCCTGACCTCGTGATCCACCCGCCTCAGCCTCCCAAAGTGCTGGGATTACAGGCGTGAGCCACCGCACTCGGCCAGGGCTGAGTCTTGAAGGAAAAACTGGGGTTTGGGTCAGGACAGAGGAGACCCTGAAAGCCCCTGCTTCGCTCCACTGCAGTCCCTGTTCTGTGGGATTTGCGATTGGATGAAGCCGGGAGGTTTGCACAACTCTGTCCTTAAGCCAGTTGCGAGTGACTTTGGCGCCTGAGCTGCACCAGCCGTTAAAGCCACTCAGTCTCTTGAAATGCCAGAGGCAGGGCCCAGCCTAGGACAAGAATAGTTCCGTGAAATGACATCTTGTTGCACAGTGAAGTCTCCCTCCTGGGCAGTAGACAATGAGAAGACGGAGGCCCGGGGCCCGCGGAGTGAGATCCTTGCTTCTGACTTCCCTTGAGGGAATGGGGTTGTGTCCAGACACCCCGTGGAAGGCAGGCAGCTGTGTGAAAGGACCCAGATGGGACATCTTTCCAAAGAATGTCAGAGACTTAGAGACCCCAGACCTTTCCAGTTTGTGCATCCCCACCTTCCCGGGCTGTCTTCCTCTATGCTTCCTAACCCTGATGTTTAATCCATTTCCCTTTTTCTCATTTACTGTGGGTATGATGACAAGCTGCCTCCAATCCCACCTGCGATGGGGCAGGCAGTGGACGGACGGATGGACGAATGGACAGACAGGCAAGCCGCACCATGCTGTGGGTGAGATGGATGGACGGATGAAAGGACAGGCAGGCAGGTCGAACCATGCTGCGGATGAGACAAACGGACGGATGGACGGACAGGCAGGCAGGTCGAACCATGCTGCGGATGAAACGGACAGACGGACAGACGGACAGACAGGCAGGCCACCCCATGCTGCGAATGAGAACTTTGGCTTCTGGAGGGAGCAGATGGGGCCCGGGCGCATCCTGCACTTCTGGGATGTGGGACTTGGCATAAGTGCCTGGTCACCCTGAGCCTTGGTTTTCTCATCTGAAACTGGGCATGGCGCTGGACACAACCTCGAAGAAAGTGTGTACAAATAAGATGAGACCAGGCATGTGATGCCCTCAGCTGGGTGCCAGCACAAAAGGAATGCTCAAAAAAAGGGCCGCGCACGGTGGCTCAAGCCTGTAATCCCAGCACTGTGGGAGGCCGAGGTGGGTGGATCACCTGAGGTCAGGAGTTCAAGAACAGCCTGGCCAACACGGTGAAACCCTGTCTCTACTAAAAATACAAAAATTAGCCGGGCGTGGTGGTGCACGCCTGTAATCCTAGCTACTTGGGAGGCTGAGGCAAGAGAATCACTTGAACTTGGGAGGTGGGGGTTGTAGTGAACCAAGATTATGCCATTGCACTCCAGCCTGGGCGACAGAGCAAGACTCCGTCTCAAAAAAAAAAAAAAAAAAAAAAAAGCATAGTTTTATTTTTATCCTTTTTAATTCTAGAATTTAGCTTGAGAGACAGAAGAGGACCCCATAGGCCAAACCCACAGCCAGAGGCACAGGCCGTGGGCTCAGAGGTGGGCCTTGCAGGATGGGAAAGGTCCGGAGCGTGAGGATGTAGACAGAAGGAATGGTTTGTGCAGAGACACAGGGAAGGGGGCCGGGTGATTCGAGGGGAAAGTGCGTGGGCGACAGAGAGGAGATAGTCCACTCCCCCTGCCCACCTCATCCAAGCCCCTGTAAGTCTGTTACTGTGCATCTGACCGGTGAATATTCTGAGACTTCTCAGAGCCCACTGAGTGTAGGAGCTGGGGTTCAGCCTTCCTGTGCCTGGCTCCTGACCGCTCGCTAGGGTTAGGAAGGATTAGGCCACAGGCTCTGAAGGAGCAAGAGGGGCAGGAGGGCAATTGAGGGGCAATTGAGAGGAACCCAGAACATGGAAGCCCTGCGCCGTGGGGCTGGTCCAGAGCTCACCAGGCTGGACCACGTGGATGCTGAGCCGTGGCCCCTGACCGGGGCTGACCTGGCCAGAGTCCCTGTGGCCAGCACTGATGCAGGGCTCCTTCCTAGAGGGGCTGGGCGATGAGGAACGGGAGAAACGGCAGATGATGTGGGAACCGGTCCTGTTCGGCTTTGGTTTGCAGGATCCGATTTGTTTTTCATCAGCAGCAGATTTGCTTAAATATATGAAAATGTGTTTCTAATTCCCCGAGCACACACCAACTGCTGGCGGGGGAGAGAGTAGTGCATAGGAGCAGAGTGAATGCCACCGGGAGCCAGAGTTCTAGGCCCTGGCTGCTGAGAGACCGAGGATACGCCCCCAGCCTCAGTTTCCCCAACTGAGCAGCAGGGGGTTTGGCTAGATTAACCAGTTCATTCAGTGTTCCCTGCTGATTGCCAGGTACATTCTGGGAGTTTAGGGAAATCCAGATTGGTCAGAGACAAAACCACACATAACGGTGGACTCCAGTGCAGACAGAGGTGTCCGAGATATATACCCCGGGCTCAGCATAGCAATAAGCATTTTTAAAAAGATTTTAAAACATGTTTTAAACTCAGGTAAAATTCACATAACATAAAATTAACCAGTTAAACAACGTTTTGGCGGGTGCAGTGGCTCACACCTATAACCCCAGCAATTTGGGAGGCCGAGGGAGGAGGATCACTTGAGGCCAAGAGTTTGAGACCAGCCTGGGCAATGTAGTGAGACCCCATCTCTTAAAAAAAAAAAGTCTTATTGTGTCTAACATAAAACTTGCCTTTTAAACTATTTTACAATATACAATTCAGTACATTCACAATGTTGTGCAACCAGCATCTCTACCTAGTCCCAACACGTTTCCATCGCCCCAATAGAAAGTCCTGCACCCGTTAGTTACTCCCCATCTCCTTCCCCTGCCCCTGAAAACCACGAGTCTACTTTTTGTCTCCATGAATTCACCTATGCTAGACATTTCATACAAATGGAATCAGACAATATGAGGCTCTTTGTGACGGCCTTCCTTCACTGGCATAATGTTTCCAAGGTTTGTCCACATTGTCGCATGAATCAGTGCTTCATTCCTGTTTATGGCTGCATAATATGCCATCGTGTGGACACACCATATTT
Source organism: Hylobates moloch (assembly GCF_009828535.3). Lineage (NCBI taxonomy): Eukaryota > Metazoa > Chordata > Mammalia > Primates > Hylobatidae > Hylobates > Hylobates moloch. The sequence goes on from NW_026652285.1 coordinate 104,378,625, forward strand.
GGTGTATCCGTTTCCTAACTGATGGACATTTGAGCTGCTTCCACTTTCTGGCTATTAGGAGTCATACTGCTGTGGACATTTGGGTCCCAATTTTTGCATGTGTGTATGTTTTCATTTCTCTTGGGTGTCTACCTAAAAGTGGAGTTTCTGGGTCACAAGGTAATTCTGTGTTTAACTTTTTGGGGAGCCACCAAACTGTTTTCTACAGGTGCTGCACCTCTTACATTCCCACCAGCAATGTATAAGAGTTCCAGTTTCTCCGAATCCTTGTCAACACTTGTTATTTTCTGGTTTTGTTTTGTATTATTAGGACGAGCCTAGTGGGTGTGGGGCAGTATCTCATTATGGTCTTGATTCACATTTCCCTGATGGCTAATGATGTTAAGCCATCGTGTGCTTATTAGTTTTGTTTTTGTTTTTGTTTTGTGTTGTTTTGAGACAGAGTCTCATTCTGTCACCCAGGCTGGAGTGTTGTGATCTTGGCTCACTGCAACCTTCACCTCCTGGGTTCAAATAATTCTCCTGCCTCAGCTCCCAAGTAGCTGGGATTACAGGTACACGCCACCACACCCATCTAGATTTTGTGTTTTTAGTAGAGACAGGGTTTCACCATGTTGCCCAGGCTGGTCTTGAACTCCTGGCCTCAAACGATCTGCCCGCCTGGGCCTCCCGAAGTGCTGGGACCACAGGCGTGAGTCACCGCGCCCAGCCTATTTTAATAAACTCCAATGTATGTATTTTTTCCTTTTGTTGCTTATGCTTTTGGTGTCCTATCTAAGAAACCATTGCTAAATCCAAGGTAAGCAGTATTTACCCCCATATTTTCTTCTAAGACTTTTATAGTTTTAGCTCTTATATCTAGGTCTTTGATCCATTTTGAGTTAATTTTTGTATCTGGTATAAGAGAAAAGGTCTATCTTTATTCTTTTACATGTGGAGATCCAGTTTCCCCAACAGTATTTGTTGAAGAGCCTATTCTTCCCCCACTAAATGTTCTTGGCAACCTCGTCGAAAATCAATTGAGCACAATCTATGCGCTTACTTCTGGACTCTCAAATCTCTGGTTTGTTTTGTTTTGTTTTGGGGTTTTTGTTTTGTTTTGTTTTGTTTTGAGTCAGAGTCTTGTTCTGTCACCCAGGCTGGGAGTGCAGTGGTGCCATCTCAGCTCACTGCAACCTCTCCCTCCCGGGTTCAAGCAATTCTCCTGCCTCAGCCTCCCAAGCAGCTGGGATTACAGGCACCAGCCACCACTCCCAGCTAATTTTTGTATTTTTAATAGAGACAGGGTTTCACTATTTGGCCAGGCTGATCTCGAACTCCTGGACTCAAGTGATCTGCCCGCCTCGGCCTCCCAAAGTGCTGGGATTACAGGCATAAGCCACCGCGCCCGGCCTCAAATCTATTCCTCTGAAGCATTGAGCATTCCATGTGCACTACTTCATGAAACCCTCCTGGATATTCTGCACAGTAGAAACGATTACTCTCCTGTTGTGCCCATTTTACAGATGAGGAAACCGAGACTCCAAGACTGAGTGAAGTCAAGGCTCAAACGCAGATCCCAGTCATTTAATGACTAGGCCACAGTGAGGCCTGAGGAGGGGAAAAACCCAGTTACCCTCCCCTCCCCCTCCCCGCCCTCATTTTCTTCTCCCTCTTTCAGGCTGGGATGTGGGCTTGGATTCTCAGAGCAGGGTCCTTGGAAGGGGATGCTGTGACTTCTCTCTGGCCTCCAAATACCTCCTCAGCCTCCACTCCACCTCTGTCCCTCTCCCACGCAGCCAGGCACTGTTCTGTCCTCTTCTTTGTCCCACAGTCAGTGCTTGCATGTAGCAGGTACTTAATAAATGCTGAAGATAATTATCCATCGTTTCAAATAGAGACACACAACTTAGAAGGCATGCTGGAGATTGTCTAAGGCCAGAAAAACCCCAACGTCGATGAGCATGTTACAGTGAAACTGACTGCTCCCGGGACAGGGGACCTCAGAAGCAGGTGGCTGGTGTCCCCCTGCCCTGCCCAGGCCCCTGAGCTCCCCAGTCCACCACTAGGAAGTCCTGGGCTCCTGTGAAGACAATATAAAACCACCAATGAGGCCAAGTGTGATGGCTCACGCCTGTAAATCCTAGCACTCTGGGAGGCCAAGGCGGGTGGATTGTCTGAGCTCAGGAGTCCGAAACCAGCCTGGGCGACACAGTAAAACCCCGTCTCTACTAAAAATACAAAAAAAAAAAAAAAATTAGCTGGTTGTGGTGGTGTGCACCTGTAGTCCCAGCTACTTGGGAAGCTGAGGCAGAAGAATTGCTTGAACCCAGGAGGCAGAGGTTGTGGTGAGCTGAGATTGTGCCACTGCACTCCAGCCTGGATGACAGAGCGAGACTCCATCTCCAAAAGAAAACCACTGATGAGGCCCATCCCCTCTCATTTCCTATGAAGGGGAAACTGAGGCCCAGAGGGTTGGAGTGACTTCCTTGAGCCCCCCATGAGGAACTTCAGACCCTGGAGGCTCCACCCCAGGCCAAGGGCTCTCCTAGAGGTAGACTGGAGCCATGAGGACAGGGGCCCTCCCCAACCAGGTCTCTGTCCATCTACACATGCCCTGGATCTGACTTCACGTGATGGCGTCTGATGGGGGACATGGGATGCCTGCCCGTATGCCACCTGCAGCCAGCGAGGGCCAGAGCTGCCTCTTCAGGGTCAGTGAGGGTGATGCATCCACCTCCCAGCCTGCTTAGGTGAGCTCCCGCCTATGTGTCACTACTGGTGACTCTGGCATGGCTCAGAGCCAGATCTTGGGGGCCCTGAGGGGATAAAGAGCGCCCCCGCAAGCCCACCTGCCAGCCATGGTCCTCTCTGTGGTGGCAGCATCACGGAAAGTGGACAGAAAGAGTGCTCTGTGCCAGGAGGGCAAGGCCGGGTAGGATGGTGGCGGGAACGCTGGCGATCGCAGCAATGCCAGCGATCATGGCGCTGGGTTTCGGTGGTGTGCTGGACGCCTGAGAGCCTCATGAGTGAGAGGCTGGGGCACACGTGCTTCCGTAGTGCCACGCACCGGTGGCAATTCAGAGAAAGGCGCTGTGCAAAGCACCCCATGTGTGCGGCTTTTTGCCTGCTCTCAACAGGACAGAGCCAGGTCAGAGTGTAGATGAGGAGGGGGAGGTGCAGAGAGGTGGAGACGCTGACCCAAGTTTGCACAGCCAAAACTAGGATCGGTCTCCAGGGCCTCCGTCACTGTTCGGTCCTGCCTTTTGTCACACAGGAGTCTGAATGTTCGTTCTGAAATTGAGAGCTAGCGGGGCTAGAATCTCACTGGGCAGCCACAGAGGGGTCCCCTGACCTCTTGGGGTCTCGTTGACCGGAGGGAATTGTATTGGAATATCCAGGTGTATGGATCCCTACGAATCTAACCCTGGAGTATTCCAGAACTGCCCACCCTGTGGAAAGGGACTCAGGCCTGTCTTCAAGGACCTGGCATCCTTCTCTCCCAGTGCAGTTTGTCTTGGGTCCCTCAGGGACCGTTTGGGCCTCCTCAGCCCCTCATTCCACCTCCCTTCTGCTGCCCAAGTCATTCGTCCACTTGACTCCAAGAGTCGGCTGGGGAAATAAAAGGAAATGAAAGACGACCAGGCATTTTCCCTTGGCTGGAGCAGAAGTCTGCTGTCGGGCAAAAGGTGAAGAAGAGACCAATGAGAGATGAGCCCGCAGTGCTTCTGCCCTCCGCCAAGGCAGGCCGTCCTCTGCTGCCAGCCTGCAGCAGGGACTGTGTCCTTCTGGGAGGTGTCCCTCCCTCTAGGGGATCAAGAGATGGCCAAAAGCAGGTGGCAGCACGTGGAGAAGCCTGTTATCCAGAGCGCACCTTGTCTCTGCCCCTGTCCCCACCCAGGCACCATCCAAAACCTTTGCCCACAGTTCTGGGGCTGGCACTGTCCTGGGGCTCAGCTCCTAGGGGCGGGGCTCCCCCGGGCACTGGCTGCCAGGAGCTGGGTGGCCCCAGGCAAGTCTCTTCCCATTTCGGGGTATAGACTTCCTGCCTGTAAAATGAGGGAGTCTGCAGGTCAACCTCAGAGTCCCACTGTACCCCCAGATTCTGCTTCAGGAGGGAGATTGAGAGAGAGAGATGCAATAACCTCCCAGCATCCAGGAAGACCCAGAGGGGAGAAATGCAGGGAACCAACCCAGAAAACCCTGGAGCGGGAGCTTCTCAGTTTTAATGGTCATGACCCCACTTGAGAATCCATGGTGCTCTTCCTAGAATCACGCATGTGCACACGTGTGTGCAAACACTGGGCTCATGCACAGGCGCACACACACACACACACACACACACACACACATAAGGTTGCAAACACTTTCAGGGACTTCCCAGATTACTCTGAGTCCATCCATGGTCACTTTCGGTCAACCACCTGGCCTGAGCAGGTTCTGCCCTCTGGGGGCTCTTTTACCCTCAGGGAAATCAGGGTTTGGTTTCCTGTAATTGTCTGGTCCAATTGTCTGAGGACTTTCTCTTTTTTTTGAGACAGGGTCTCACTCTGTCACCCAGGCTGGAGTGTAGTGAGGCAGTCTTGGCTCACTACAGCCTTGACCTCCTGGGCTCCAGCGATCCTCCCACCTCAGCCTCCTGAGCACCTGGGATCACAGGCGTGCACCACCATGCCTGGCTAATTTTTGTATTTTTGTAGAGATGGGGTTTTGCCATGTTGCCCAGCCTGGTCTTAAACTCCTGGGCTCACTTTCTTTTTTTTTTTGAGACGGGGTCTTGCTCTGTCACCCAGGCTGGAGTGCAGTGGCATGATCTTGGCTCACTGCAACCTCCACTTCCCAAGTTCAAGCAATCCTCCTTCCTCAGCCTCCCAAGTAGGTGGGATTACAGGCCCCTGCCACCATGCCTGGCTAGTTTTTATATTTTCAGTAGAGACAAAGTTTCACCGTGTTGGCCAGGCTGATCTCCTGACCTTGAGTGATCTGCCTACCTCGGCCTCCCGAAGTGTCGGGATTACAGGCGTGAGCACCGTGCCCTGCCATAGCCAGACTTTCTTGATTCTATATCCTTCTCCTCCTCAGAGCAGAAGCATCGAACATTTGTTGAGTGCTTCATGTATACCAAGCCCTTAACCTAAGCTATAGCTCACTGAACTCTCACAGAAGACTTAAGGTAGAGCTTGTATTTAGACCTGTTTTGAATATGAGGAATCTCAGGTTCAGAGAATTTAAGCCACTTGCCCAAGGCCACACAGCTTCTAAGTAGAGGAGCCTGGCACCTCCAGCCTGGGCCACCCGGTCCGGCGTCCGGGTTCCTAAACAGGGTGCTCAGCTGACACGAGTCCCTCTGGATCTCAGAAAGTGCCTGATAGCTGGAGGCGGCTGTCATCTGTGTGTGTGTGTGCGTGCAGCCATGTGTGCTGGTGAGCATACTGTCCCTGTCAGCCTCTCCTCCCCCAGCACACCCCGGCAGTCCAGAGAAGGGAGGGCCCGGAGGAGTGACGGTGGTGTTCCCCACCCCCTGCCCTTTGAGACACAATGGAGTCTGCTAATCCAGTTACTTGATAATTCACTTATTTCATGTCTATTTGGCAGTGAGCGTGCTCCCACGCACCAGCTCTGGGGAAGGCGAGATGGCTTTGCCTGGAGGAACCTGATCTGTTTTTCTGGGGAAGGAGTGGGGGAAAAAATTGCACCCAACAATGGACAATAATGGGCCTAAAAATAGAGGGTGGAGGGTGCAGGGGGTGGAGGAGTGTGGTGTCTGCCAAGGGAGGACTCCAGGCCTGTCTGCTTGGAACGGGGCAGCCCTACCCTCCTGCCCAGTTCCCCTCCCCTGCGCTGGGTTGGCCGCCTCTCAGCCTAGAGGAGGGGCACGGAAAGGAAGAGGTCCAAGCGGGTGGAGGGTTGGGTGGCCTTCCTTGCTGTCTCTGCCCGCTCCAAAATGGAAAATTGTCCCACCCAGGGGGTCCTGGAGGCAGCAGCCACGACCTCGGGTGGACGCTGCGCCTCATCAGCCCTGACTAGCTGTGATGCCCAGGACCTTCCCCCAAGGGTCTCAGGCATCAGCTGAGAACTGCAGCCTTGGGTACAGGGTACGGGTTGTCTCCCAGCAGGAAAGGGAGGTTTTGGGTTTTGTGGCTCTTTTCCATCTCCCAACACTTGGGGCAGTCTTCTCGAAGGCCTCAAGCCCAGCGGGCAGCTATGACCCCACCAGGAGCAGACTGGGCAGGGACCAGGCTGCCCTCCGAGCCACTTGGATGGCTCTCAGCCGGCCCGGGTGCACACTGGACTTGCCTGGGAGCTTTCATTCCCCCCCTGCCTCAGCTACCCCCCAGACCAGCTTCAGCAGCCTCTCTGGGCGGCCCAGCAGGAGGAGGCATTAAACCTCCCCAGGTGGTCCCAGTGCACAGCCAAGTTTGAGAAGCACCGACTGAAACCTCTCCCAGGCCTGCCCTGGAGCCCTTCCAGCCTGAAGCATCTTGTCGTCTTAAAACTGAAAGACCAGGAGGAGAGAATTCCATGGCCTGCCTCGGCTCTCTCGGAGCCTCTCTCCCATCTGAGCTGCAGGTGCTCCATCTTCCTTCTGGCTTCCTGGGTGCCAAGGGGTGCCGGCTCTCCAGGCTTGGGAGAGAGCCACCTGAGCCCTCACACTTTGTTCCCAGGCTCTTCACCTGTCTTCTGGAAGGAGGGGGGCCGGCCAGCATCAGGGCTCTCCGTGGCGCTGCTTAATGTCAAGCTGCCCATCTGGCTCCTGGCCTCCCTTTGGCCTTCTGTCCTGTGCTCCCCACCAAGCTCCTGGCTCAGCAGCGTGCACATGTTAACCTATTGCTCCCCGCAGCGTTTTGTGCGTCCGGCCTGGCCCTTTGCTCAGTCGACCTAGAGCACCATCCTCCCAGACTAGTGGAGTCTCCCTCCACCTGTCCTGAGTCCGGATGAAATACCACCTCCCCCAGGAAGCCTTCTGACTGCCCCAGCCCATCACCTCCAGGGCTTGTCATCTGTGCCACTCATGGGGACCAGAGCACAGGTGACTTCTCTGGTGGACACAGCAGAACGGTCGACATTCCCAAAAGGGAGAAAAGTGCCCGAGTCACCAGAAATGTGACCTTGAGCAAGCGCCTGGCTCGGGGGCCCTTGGCTTCCCCACCTATAGGTGAAATAACAGGAACAGTGTCATCGTGTGGGTGCCCTTCCCTGGGCCACCTGGATCAGCCTCTCAAACCTGGCCGCACATCTGAGTCACCTGCTGAGGGTTTTGGTTAGTTGGTTGGTTAATTACTCAATTGGTTAGTTTGTTGGTTTGTTTGTTAGCTTTCAATTTGGAGTAGAATTTCTGACCTTAGGGCCCAGGAATGTTGCCACACCCCTCCCGTCCCCAAGTATTGTCATGTTTTCATGGGTGGCCAAATCTAAGAGCTGCTTCTCTGGGGCTACTTGGTGCATGAAGGATGTTCACAAATAGTTGATGAATAAGTGAATGAATAAATCAATAAAACTTACCAGCCCAGCCTCACTACTCGCACCCACCCCCCCACCGCTGGCCAGGGTTCATCCACAGAGGGGTGTACCTGTCCAGGTGTCCCCAGGTGTGGGCAGACCCAGTAACTTTACTCTTTCCTCGGCCCCGCCACCTCTTAATTCCTCAGAAACCAGCAGGAAGAAACCCTTGGAGGTCGCAGCTTCTGGCTGTTCTCAGGGGCAGGCCCCGTCCATCGGGTGCTGTGTCTACTCCTAAGACCTCGTTCTGAGTATGGAACACCTGGAGAGGGAAGGGGCCGAGGAGGGGTAGTCACTCGGCTGTGTCAGGCTCCGCCCCTGCCTTCCTGGAGCGCAGAGTGGGGAGGGGACATACCCGTCATTAACCAAAGAAGCCACTGGGGAAAACTGTGACCCAGTGCTCCCCTGGGACTTGGGGGCAGTGGCCAGGGTTGTTTTCCCTGAGGAAGAGAAATTTAAGCAGACACCTGCAAAAGGCTGGAGGGAGAGCTGCAGACAGAAGGTGGCTCAGCCTGAAAGCTCAGGGGGGTGGAGGGGGTCGTCCAAAAGGCGGGAGAGACTGGCCAGTAGAAAATGAGGCCAGAAGCTGGGCATGGTGGCTCACGCCTGTAATCCCAGCACTTTGGGAGGCCGAGGCGGGTGGATCACCTGAGGTCAGGCGTTTGAGACCAGCCTAGCCAATATGGTGAAACCCCGTCTCTACTAAAAATATAAAATTAACCAGGCATGGAGGCACATACGGTAATCCCTACTTGGGAGGCTGAGGCAGGAGAATCACTTGAACCCGGGAGACAGAGGTTGCAGTGAGCCAGGATCGTACCAGTGCACTCCAGCCTGGACAAGAGCGAAACTCTGTTTCAACGAAAACAAGGCTGGAAAGACACGAGAGAGAGGCAGAGCTGGTGGCAGAGCCAGGCCCAGGGTTTGGACTTAAGAAGGGGAAGGCGCTGGGGCTCTGAGGAGGAGCTGGAGACAACGTGGGTGTTTTACAAAGGGAAGGGCGTCTGGCTGCAGGCTGAGAATGGGCTGGGGGTGGGGAGGCTGGAGGGGTAGGTGGAGGCCCCAACCAAGGCAGGGCAGGGGAGAACAGAGTAAGCCTTTAGGAGAAACCACTGCTGCGGAGCAGGCTTCACTCTCAGCCCATCTGGAAACCTCTTTCAGCTGATGCTTCCCCGACACCCCCTTCCCCGGCCTGGGCCTCTGTTGGAACCTGGCTGAGGCCCTGTTGATCAGCAAGAAAGCCCAGGGCAGCTCTCAGAGGAGAGGAGAGGGGGCCCAGAAAAGGCCCCCAGGATCCGGGGAGGGGATCTGAGGAGAGGCAGCTACCAAGCGCCCCAGCCAGGGGGGCCTGCCCCTCACCCCACCCCGGCACTGAAACCCTCACAGCCACTTTTTTCCTCCCTCCGTGATAAAATATTCATGGCGGCAGAGTGGGCCCTCTTTGGGAAGGCTGCCTGGGTCTAGCTTATGCTTTGCACAAGCTTTTAAAGAGCAGGGCGCTGTTCCTACTCTCTAAGCATTTTCTAAGTCCTGAATCAATAATGCACTTTCCTGGGCTTCTCCGGATGTAGCCCTCTTCCTCTCGGTGCCCTTCCCCCACCAGCCCCCTTATCTTTCTTTCCCTTTTCTTCTCTCCCGTTCTTTCGTCCTTCCATCTCAGCTTTCCTTTTATTTACTTTTTTTAAAAGTATGAAAGTGTCGGGCTGTTTGGGTGGCCAATGAAGCCCTGAGTAGGGAGTGGGCAGGAAGGGAGGCGCCAGATTGAGCCCCTGTGTATGCAGGCAGGAGGAGGAGGAGCGGGAGGAGGGGGAGGAGGGAACGGAGGAGGAGCAGCAGCGGCTGAGCACTCCCGCTGGCCCTGGGGGGGAAGTGTTTGAGGATCACTAAGCTCCTGGTGTGGGGAAGGAGGTGGGCTTAGCCTCACCCAGCCTCCCTCTCTCGTTTTTCTAATCAATTAGAAAATGTTTACAGCATAGCCAGAGAAAAATAGGGAACCTGGGACGAAGAAAAGATGCAAAGCACCCACCAAATTACAGCCCCACACTCGAAGGAGGGAGCAGTAGGGTTTGATCTATCTGCCTTCTGTGGTAATGAAACCCCTGCCGCTAGAGGTATGCAAGAGAAGGGGAGCCTTGCCCTGTCTGAGACAGATGCCCATGTGTCTGGTCCATTTTGTCAGTCGCCTGTGGGGCGCCCCAGGGATGCACGGGCAGTCTTCAGCTGGGATAGAATTTCCTGCCCCAAACATTCCTGGAAATCTGGCTGTGGGAAGAATCCACATATGCCCAGGGCAAAGCAGAATGTGTCCTTTAAAAAAACAATAATACATTTTTAAGTTCCTGGAGAGATTAACCCTTGTCTAGCCAGAGCCATGGCGATGCCTCCCCGCCCGCCACACTCTGGCGGTTCAGCTGACAGAGGAGATCAGTCATTCAGGGGTCTGCGGTCCTGATGAGCAGTGGGTGCCCACGCCAGGCCTGGCATTTCATCCTTGCTTTCTGACATTGGCTTCCCAGTAGAACCCTCTCCCCAGCAGCTCATCCATCAGGGCAGCCCAATGCCCTCAGGTCCTCCGAGAGGATTTCAGGGTGTTCTGTGGGGGGCAACCCGAATTGGGGTAAGAAGACTAAGCAGTCGTTCTGCTGGAACAGCATCCCCAAAGCGGAGTGAGGCCCGAGGGTGCCCACCGCCTCTCCCCCAGGCAGCACCCTACCTGGGTGGAACTGCCTGGAGCCACTGCAGAGGGTCCTCGCTCGGTTAGGGAATGTTTGTCAAATACCACTGCGTGCAAACAGCTGTTGGGAGTGTGGCACAAAGGTGGGCGAGGCCCTTGCTCTCCCAGAGTTCACACTCACAGAAGGTTCTGGAAAGAGGAACACTGTGGGCAGGGTTGAAAGGCCTAAAGTGCTCCCTTTCCTCCCAAATAATGCAGGGTGAGGGGCGGCGAGGAGAGCCGCTCTGAGCAACCAAGGAACTGAGATGCATTTTCTGGGTCTGCTTTTGAGCCAAGGCAGGTTCGAGAGTCGGCCAAAGACTGGGTTCAAGGGGGACCTGTGCCCAGGCGATGCCCACTGTGGCCCGCCTGGGGGAGGAGTGGGGGCGGTCGCCGTGGCTTCAGGAGGCTCATTGCTGGGACGAGCGAGTCCCTGGGGAGGCAGCGCACGGAGGCTTGGAGGCTCGCTTGCCTGCCCCTGCCTGAGTAATTGCTTGGAGCTGGGAGGAAAATTGCTCCAACCAGAAAACAAAACAGAAAAGCCACCTTGGCCAGCTGCAGCTCCAGCCCTAAAATGCCAGGTGGGTTTACGCTGATTCACGAGCGGGGAGGGTGACCTTGTTGTCTGTTGTCCAGGGCCTGTGCACGAAGAGAATCCGGAAAGGGAAGGAGAGAGAAGCCTGCACGCTGGGGAAGGAGTTAGCAGCACAGACAGCAAGAGGGACAGCGATCAATGAAACCATAGAAGGAGAATGAGAAACACACACACACAGAGCGAGAGGGAGCGAGAGAGAGACAGAGGGACAGAAAGAGAGAGGGAAGGAGGGAGGGAGGGAGAGCTCAGAGAGTTAGAGACCGTCAGGGCCGCTAGAATTAGAATCAGCTCTGAACAGAATCTCTGTTTCCGCTTTGTTAATAATTTATCCCCTCTGCAACTTTTCTTACCAATAAATAGGAAGTAATCTGTTAAGGAGAATTCCCCCAGCACCCCGGCTTTCTCCCTGGAGTCAGGGGAGGAGGAGGCGTCTCTGTGCCCTTCCTCCCTAGCAGCACGGGGGCCTGAGGAACACGCAGAACTTGAGACTTTAGGATGTCAGGGTCAGAGGCGGACAGCCAACTCCTGCCCGGTCATTTTGTGAATGGGGAAACCAAGGCACAGATCGGGCAAGGCCCTGACCAAGTTCACAGATGGTGTTAGGGGCAGTCCCCTGAGTCCTAATTCCATGGCCCCACGGGTCAGGGCACCTATTGATTTAAGCACCTGCCCAAGCCATAGGGTTTCCCCTGAAATGGCAGAGGCCACGTCCAAGGAGGAGGGTGGGGCTAGCTTGGCTGCCTTTCCTTGCCTTCCCCCACGACTGCTTCCCCCGTGCTCAAGTCCTGGCCCTCTACCTGGGCACCCACACCCAGGGCCTCTCCTGGGCAGCCTCCAGCCTTCCACCTTGGATGCGGCAGCAGCCTCCCGTCCGGTGAGGCTGAGGGGCTGAGGATGAGAAGGATTTCGCTGGCAAATCAGCAGACAGGTTCAAAACAATCTGTCAGCTGCTAAACTGTTCCCCGGGCCTGCCCATGCACCTTGGTGTCAAGAGACGTGCTGCCTGCCTCCCCATGGAACCCGAGTCTGCGGGAGCACAGTGCGGCCCAGGCAGCGACGTCCTTTCCCTTTTGGGTGAAGGGCACCATTTCCCAATTTGTCTCAGGGCCCGGCTCAGCGGGCCATCCCCTGGCTTCTTGTCCCACCTCAGCTGCTGCCGAGCCACTAGACCCTGGGACATTGTTCAGCCTCTCCGGGTCTCGGTTTCCTAAGGATCGCACTCTCCAGGATCCCTGGGAGCGTGGGAGATGGGGTTGACGCACACAGGACACCCAGCACAGGGCGGAGGTGGAAGACATGCCCCCTAACGGCGGGGCCTGCTGTTTGCTGAAGCACCAGGCCAGACAGTGGCCATGAATGTTCTCCCAGCATCCATCAGCCGTGAGCCGGCACCACCGAGGCACTTGCCATGGTGCACCTAGCGTCATTCCTATGACAACCCTGTGGAGCCAGTGCTAGTAACCTCATTGAGTGTTCATTCATTCTCCGAAGATTTCCCGAGTCTCTGAGGGGGCTGGGGGCTGGGGGCTGGGGCTGGAGTGGGGACAGGATCAGATGTGGTCGCTGCCCGCATGAAGCCTCCCCTCCAACTGAGAGGCTGAGGCTCTCGGCAAGGAGAAAGATCTTTTCCTCACCCATTCTATGTTAGTGGCTGAGGGCCCATCATAACAGACAGATTAACACAACCAAAGTATACGAGTGGATTTAATATAAGTTTTATGTGAAAAAGGCTTTAAGGCTTTCTTTTTTTTTTTTTAGACAGGGTCTCGCTCTGTCACTCAGGCTGGAGTGCAGTGGCACAGTTATGGCTCACTACAGCCTCGGCCTCCTGGGCCCAAGGGATCCTCCTATCTCAGCTACCCAAGTAGCTGTGGGACCACCAGTATGTGCCACCATGCCCGGCTAGTTTTATTTTTTGTTTTTTGAGGGTTTTTTTCTGTAGAGATGGCATCTCCTTGTGTTGCCTGGCCTCATGGGAGCTTTCATAAGGAATGAAGACCCAAAAAATTGGTGAACATCTATGTTTTATGCTAGGTTTAATGGAGAAATAGTCATGGAGAAGTATGATTGGCTTAAAAAAATCATCTCCTGGTGATAAACTGGCGGGAACTTTGCAAGGCCTGTGTGTCCAGGTCCCTGTCTGTGACCTTGCATCTTTGGAGATGAGAATGTTCCTTTGTCCGGGCATTGGGAGGGCACCTCTCAAATGAGGCTCATGTCCTGCTTCAGGGAAGAAGCGCGGGGGAAGGTCAAAGAGTGACCTTCAGCTTCTGTGGTTTTCTCAAATCCCTTCAGCTTAAAAAAAAAATTTTTTTTTTGAGACGGAGTCTCACTCTGTCACCCAGGCTGGAGTGCAGTGGTGTGATCTCAGCTCACTGCAACCTCTGCCTCCCAGGTTCAAGTGATTCTCGTGCCTCAGCCTCCTGAGTAGCTGGGACTACAGGCACGAAACGCTATGCCCAACTAATTTTTTATTTTGTTTTCTTTTTAGTAGAGACAGGGTTTCACCATGTTGGCCAGACTGGTCTCGAACTCCTGACCTCAGGTGGTCGGCCCGCCTCGGCCTCCCAAAGTGCTGGGATTACAGGCGTGAGCGACTGCGCCCAGCCTAAAATATTTTAAGAAGGTTTTAGGGTAGCATGTCCTGGGCCTCATCAGGCTCAAGGAAACTGGGGGACTCGCCCAAGCCTGTGGAGCTGGTGAGCGGCTGAGGGAGTGAGCCATTGCATCCCACCACAAACCATAGAGCCCTGCCCGGGACACCCTGGTGACTTCGTCCCAACGGTGAGATTTTGTCCCAGCACAAGGCCAGCTGCATGACGTCGTCTGTTCTTCTTCCTGAGACTTGGTGACCGTTCCAGGGGCCGCCCCTCCACGGGTCCTTAGTCAGGGGCCTGGAGGTTCAAATGGCTGGGCTCCCCACGGGCACATTTACCTCCATCCTTGCTAACAGTTCACTTTCCCATTCAATTATGTTTTTTGCCTGCAGCTTGTCTATGATGTTTACAACCTGGCCTCTGACTTTGACTATACCCTTTGCACAGAAAATAACATAAAAGGAAAAGCATTTAAGCGCCCATCACGAGGCTTGAAAAGCATGGCATGAAATGGTTTCTCCATAGAATATTTCATGCCAGGAGCTCAGGCTTGGCATCTGTGTAGGAGGCTCTTCCTCACCCGGTTCTCTGGTGCTATGGGCCTGGCTGGCTGCCTTCCCTTCCCTCTGCCACCCTCCTTTGACGTCTAGCCACACTGCCTGACCTTTCAGGTGACTTGCCTGTGTGTGTCCAGAGAGATAGGAAAGCTGTAGATGTGACGGGCTTGGTTTCCCCAAGATTCCTCAAGGGGAGTCCAGGGGATGGGTAAGTGATGTGCGGCCATGGGTACTTAGTGTCTTGTCTGAGACGCAGAGCTGACTGTAGCACCTACCTCCCTGGGGGTTGCTGAGAAGGTGCAGGGAGGAGCGGCTGTGAAGTGCCCAACCCAGCCCGGGCACAGGGCTGGCACTCAGTGAGTGTTACAATCATCACACTCTTCTGAGTCAGCTGTTCCCGGGACGGTCCATGCCATGAAGTTCTGGGGTTTCTCATGCACAAGGCTGGTGGTCTCAGCCTCACCCCTTCCTCCTGTGGAAGGTTGCTGGGAGTGGAGTGTCCCTGAGTTAATACAAAGCTGCTGTTTCAAAATAATCGCTCCCATTTGGAGACATTTCCTAGGGATTCTAGGTAGTGTGAGACACAGACCATCTCGCATGGCAATCAATGAGAAAACAGAGACTCAGAGAAGTCAAGTGACTTCGTCAAGGTCACATAGCCTCAAAGGAGAGAGCTGAGAGGGAACTCAGGGCTTTCAGACCCCAGGGCCCAAAACTGTATGGAAAATGGGTATGTTACTGCATCTTTCTAGAGAAAATCCCAAGGCTGTTTTTAAAAATCAGGGGTATGATTTTTGTTGTTGTTTTAATTTTCATGAAATATTTAAAGAGGCAGCTACTACTTTTGATACTGTCAAAGGGTGGCTTTGGAGCCATCCTGAAAGGCTAGAGGTGTGCCTAACAGTCTCTCCCTGTATGAGGCCACTTTGTTCTGACTGCTGTTTTTGTGATTAGTTGATCTGCTGTCCTGGAGATGGGTGGAAACGCACAGACCCAGAGGAGGCTCGTAAACCTTCACCCCGGCTCAGAGGAGACACTTCCAGTCTCGGCCCCACCCCCACGACATTATCAGCTGTCAGATGCTGACTGAGGACTGGGGTAGGGGGAACTGGGGTAAACTGGGCTTCTAATACCCCAGTGGGTCCCCAGAATTCCCCCAGTGAAGAATAGAAGGTCCAGGTGCAGTGGCTCATGCCTGTAATCTCAGCACTTTGGGAGGCCGAGGCAGGCGGATCACCTGAGGTCAGGAGTTCGAGACCAGCCTGGCCAACATGGTGAAACCCTGCCTCTACTAAAAATACAAAAATTAGCCAGGCGTGGTGGCACACGCCTGTAGTCCCAGCTACCTGGGAGACTGAGGCAGGAGTATCGCTTGAACCCAGGAAGCGGAGGTTGCAGTGAGCCGAGATTGTGCCGCTGCATTCTAGCCTGGGCCATGGAGCTAGATTCTGTCTCAAACAAAACAAAACAAAACAAAACAAGAATAGAAGGAAAGTGAGAGGAAGCAATACTGTGTGTGTAGAGGAAAAGGAAGGTCAGGTCAGCGCCAGCAGTGCCTTTGCTGGGATGCTCCGCACTCCTGACCAGCTCAGTGGAATTCTGAGACCTTGGGGAGAGAAATCAGAGGGGGAAAAGGAGAGAGACAGAAAGAGAAAGAGGGAGAGAGAGAATTGTGTTGGCCGCGGCTAGGGATTTATTTATTGTACTTGCTGTTGACTGAGCCCGCTCCGCAGCAGGCGAGGGGCCTGTAAACACACAAGCTGATTCATTAGTTTCTGACCATCTGCTTCCCGGGCCGGGGCGGGGGCCGGAGGGCCCCATAGGTTGGAGCAGCCAGCTTGGAGCCCTCATCTCCAGCCAGAGCCAGCTGTGTCAGTCTTCCCAGTGACAGACAAGCTGGGTGCAACTGGGGGCTCTGAGGGCTACCCTGTCCCCCCTCCAAAGCCCCCACCCCACAGAACCCATCAGGGGCCTGGGCAGGGTAGGGCTAAGTAAGGCAGGAAGACGAAGAGAGACCAGGTAAAAGGTGAAGTGTGGGTGGCTCAGCAGTTGGGGTTGACAGGAATACTACCAACACTCAATAGGAGATATGTCGATATCATTGTCATTTTATTAATAGCTTATTAATATGATGATAATAATAGTATAATTGAGTGAGTGGTTACTGAGGTCCAGGCCCAATATGCAGGCCTCACTACACTGTCCCCAATAGCACATTAACAACTCTATGATGGATGATGAGAGAACTGGGTTCAAAGATTGATTCAAGTCAGGAGGGCCTCCTGGAGGAGGCACATGCGGGAGGGCTCTGAAAACCAGGAGGACAGAGAGGGGCCAAAGGAGCACAAGCTCTGAGGTGGGAGGGGATGAAGTGGCCTGGGAAATGGCACAGCTTCAGTGCTGGGTTGATAAGCACTTTCTGGGTAGGTGACGCAGTGTGATGCCACTTGGTGCCAGCGTACTGAGAAACCAGGCTGGTGGAGGAGACCCCAGAGACAGCCACTGGGGAAATCATCAAAAACTTCCAATTCGTCTCTACCCCTCTGAGCTATTCCTCCCGGCCTGTTCCCTCTTTGCCCACCTGGCATGAGGCTTGTCTTAGCCAGCTCCCGCCACCATAACAAAGTACCACACGAGACCCCGGTGGCTTAAACAATAAAAATGTCTTTCCTTGTTCTGGAGGCTGAGAGTCCAAGACGAAGTTGTTGGCAGGTTTGGTTTCTGCAGAGGCCTCTCTCCCTGGCTTGGAGCCGGCCGCCGCCTTCTCACTGTGCCTTCGAACGGCCTTTTCTCTGTGCACATGGGCCCCAGCGTCTCATCCGGCAGCCAAACTTCTTCTTCCAAGGCCACCAGTCAGATTGGACTAGGGCCAACCTGAGGGTCCCATTTAACCTCAATCACCTCTTGAAAGAGAATCTATCTCCAAATACAGTCCCATTCTCAGATACTAGGGTTAGGGCTTCAACATAGAAATCTGGGGGATACCATTCAGCCCCTAGGAAGGCCCCAGGGGCAGCAGAAGCAGCACTGGGACTTTGGGAAGGGGGTAATGGCTGGGCTGGGGGAAAGGGAGGATGTGCCTGGGTGCCAGAGCCCAGGTGCAAGTTCTTGGAGCGCCTGCCCACCACTCCTCCTGCCCATCACTCCTCCTGCCCACCACTCCTCCTGCCCATCACTCCTCCTGCCCACCACTCCTCCTCCCTAGCGGCACAGACAGAGCCCATTCTGCGTCCAGGCTCACAGCACCCTTCCCGGCTGCCGGCTCCCTCACGGGTCAAGCCTGCCTTCTCCAGTCCAGCACCTGCTCCCTGGGTAGGGCCATCCCCACAGCCTCTCAGCCCCTCACCATTCCAGGCAACAGCACAGGACAGGGTGTGTCTTGCCCAGAGTCGCCTGGCCAGTGAGTGAGGAAGCTGGGAACGCCCCCGCTCCATGCCCCTCTGCTGTCCTGGCTCGGTGGGCTTGCCAGTGGTGTGGGTATCTCTGATGGCAACGGCAGACTCCTCCTCAGAGGTGCCGTCCGCTCTCGAGAAGGCTGGGGCCAGTCCTGCCCTGGCCCGGGCCTCAGTCCCCCCATCCGCTTAAGGAGATATTGGACTCTATGGTGAGCTCCTGCCACTCTGAGGTTGCATGGGGGCCTGAGGACAGAGCTATTTGGGTCAAAGAGGGATTTGTGGAACCTGCCTCAATGAACCGAGGGTCAGCCCTGCCCCCGAGGAGCCCCAGGCAGCCGGGGGATCTCTCCTCCACCCTGGAGGATCGAAGCCCACAGGCTAAGGCTGCTGCAGTGGCGCCTGGTGGGGGCCACGGGGGTGTGGCTCAGCCCCTCAGAAGGCAGTGGGCCCCATTTCCCCCATGGGGGCCAAACAGCTCATTTGAAAGTGAGAGGTTTTAACTTAGATCCAAGCCATTTTGTCTCTGAGCAAACCAGACGTCTGAAATATTCATCAAAAAGGGCCACAAGTGGTCCGGAGCACTGGGTGGTTGTTACTGACAGTGTTCCTTTTTTCGTTTCTTTCTTTAATTAATAGACTTTATATTTTAAAGCAGTTTTAGATTTACAGAAAATTGAGCAGATAGTACAGAAAGTACCTAAAACCCCATGCCACCCTCCCCTACCCACCATCTTTCCCTGCCTGTTATCCACATCTTGCATTAGTGGGGGATATTTGGGGTTTTGGGGGATTTCTGTTTTTTTTTTTTTTTGAGATGAAGTCTCGCTCTGTCGCCCAGGCTGGAGTGCAGTGGTGCAATCTCGGCTCACTGCAAGCTCCACCTCCCAAGTTCACGCCACTCTCCCGCCTCAGCCTCCCGAGTGTTGGGATTCCAGGCGTGAGCCACCATATTAGTCATGTCTGATGAACCATTGTTGATACATTATTATTAACTAAAGTCCATAATTTACATGAAAGTTCACTTACTGTGTTGTACAGGTCTATGGGTTTTTTTGTTTGTTTTGTTTTGTTTTTGTTTGTTTTTGTTTTTGTTTGATACGGAGTTTCACTCTTGTTGCCCAGGCTGGAGTGCAATGGCATGATGTCGGCTCACTGCAACCTCCGCCTCCCAGGTTCAAGTGATTCTCTTGCCTCAGCCTCCCCAGTAACTGGAATTACAGGCATGTGCCACCACACCCAGGTAATTTTTTTGTATTTTTAGTAGAGACAGGGTTTCTCCATGTTGGTCAGGCTGGTCTCGAACTCCTGACCTCAGGTGATCTGCCTGCCTTGGCCTCCCAAAGTGTTGGATTATAGGTGTGAGCCACCGCACCCGGCCCCGGTCTACGGGTTTTGACTCATGCATAATAGCATGCACCCACCACTATAGTATTATACGGCATAGCCTCACTGTCCTAAAAATGCCCTGTGCTCGGCCTAGTTATCTCTCTGACCCTGGGAACCACTACATTAGTGACATTTTCAGCTCCCTCTGGCCTGTTTCCATCAATGACACTTCTCACACCAAATGTGTGCGTTTTCCACACCAGCACCCTATTCTCTAGCTCTCTGGACACCACTGGGTGTCCGATGATTCCGTTCAATTCTGACACTGCCCAGAGCTGGTGTCAGAACCCTCAGGTGAAGGGCTCAGTCGCACCACACTGCCCCCACCTCTGATGCAATTGCAAGTTCCTGCCTCCTGTACTTCTGCCCGATTGGCTGTAAATTGGGGGTTCCCACGACCTCTCCCTCAGATTTGATAGTTTGCTAGAACGGCTCACGGAACTCAGAAAGGCATTTTCCCTACCTTTACCCATTTATCAAATTCAGGAACAGCCAGATAGAAGAGACTCACAGAGTAAGGGATCAGCGATCGGGGAGGGACCCAGAGCTTCCCAGCCCTCTGAGCACCTCAATGTGTTCACCAATCCTAAGGGTACAGGTAAAAAGGCTCAGGGACCGGGCGCAGTGGCTCACGTCTGTAATCCCAGCACTTTGGGAGGGCAAGCCGGGTGGATCAACTGAGGTCAGAGTTCGAGACCAGCCTGGCCAACATAGTGAAGCCCTGTCTCTACTAAAAATACAAAAATTAGCCAGGCGTGGTGGTGCATGCCTGTAATCCCAGCTACTTGGGAGGTTGAGGCAGGAGAATTGCTGGAACCTGGGAGGTGGAGGTTGCAGTGAGCCAAGATCACCCCACTGCACTCCAGCCTGGGCAACATAGCAAGACTCCATCTCAACAAAAAAATAAAATTAAAATTAAAAAAATAAAAGGCTCAGGAAGGTGACTCAGCTAAGGAGATGTTTAGAGAGTCGAGAATGTGAATGGGAATTTTTGAGGCAGACAGAGAGTGGAAGGGCACATGAAGGAGAGAGAATGCCATCTGCAAAGGCTCAGAGGTACAACCAGGCAGGGGCAGGAGGACAGCTGTCCTGGGGAGGCCCAGGCACAGTGTCGCCAGGTGTGGGAGGGCAGGTCGGGGTTGGTATATTACAGAGTCAGGACAGTGTATTCCAGGCAATGGGGAGCCATGGCAGGCTTCAGAGCAGGGGACTAACACCTAGCCTTCTTGGTTGTCTGTATTTAGAGCTGGAACAAGTATGCATTTTCTTGGGAAGCTGTGGGATTGCACACCTCTGCACGCATTGAGGAAATGGGCACAAATCCCCCAGGTGTCTGGGCACCGGAGCACAGGCCCTGTAGCCACAGAGCAGGTGTCTCGGTTCGCAGGCAGGGGCCAGGCCAGGCAGAGGCTTCCCAGGCCGCCCCGAGCATCCAGCACCCACCCTTCCCTTCTCCTCTCCCCGCTGCAGGAGAATCCCTACCTATGCAGCAACGAGTGCGACGCCTCCAACCCGGACCTGGCCCACCCGCCCAGGCTCATGTTCGACCAGGAGGAGGAGGGCCTGGCCACCTACTGGCAGAGCATCACCTGGAGCCGCTACCCCAGCCCGCTGGAAGCCAACATCACCCTTTCGTGGAACAAGACCGTGGAGCTGACCGACGACGTGGTGATGACCTTCGAGTACGGCCGGCCCACGGTCATGGTCCTGGAGAAGTCCCTGGACAACGGGCGCACGTGGCAGCCCTACCAGTTCTACGCCGAGGACTGCATGGAGGCCTTCGGCATGTCCGCCCGCCGGGCGCGTGACATGTCGTCCTCCAGCGCGCACCGCGTGCTCTGCACCGAGGAGTACTCGCGCTGGGCGGGCTCCAAGAAGGAGAAGCACGTGCGCTTCGAGGTGCGGGACCGCTTCGCCATCTTTGCCGGCCCCGACCTGCGCAACATGGACAACCTCTACACGCGGCTGGAGAGCGCCAAGGGCCTCAAGGAGTTCTTCACCCTCACCGATCTGCGCATGCGGCTGCTGCGCCCGGCACTGGGCGGCACCTATGTGCAGCGGGAGAACCTCTACAAGTACTTCTACGCCATCTCCAACATCGAGGTCATTGGCAGGTAAGGCCAGGGGAAGCCCTGGATGTCACCTGCAACCTGGGATGCTATCTGTTACCTGGGACGTTATTGGATACCTGGGATGTTACCTGGTATGTGGAACGTGACCGGGTTCTTGGGATGTTACCTGGTTCCCTGGGCGTTACCTGGTATGTGATACATCGTTACCTGGTTCCCCGGGGGTTACCTGGTATGTGATACATCGTTACCTGGTTCCCCGGGGGGTTACCTGGTATGTGACACATCCCCTGGTTCTTGGGGTGTTACCTGGTACCTGGGACATGACCTGGTTCTTGGGATGTTAACTGGTACCTGGGTCATTATCTAGTTCTTGAGATGTTACTTGGTTTCCAGGAGGTTACCTAGCACCTGGGACATTACCTGGTTCCCAGGACCAGCCTTTACCTCCCAAAAACTGTTTAGACTGTGGATGATTAAATGGTTCTGTGCTGTCCTGGGTGATTTGTTCTTTTGGCAGATAATATGCCAGTCTGTGGGGGCAATGCCATCTTCCCTGGGCCATCTGTAGAATGGGGATGGTAACAAGCATACTTCTCTTGCTGGACTGTAGTGAGGGTTAAATGAGTTAAAGTTGATGAAGCACTCAGAACAGTGCCTGGCACATAATATGCACTAAAAAAAGTGTTTAATAAAAAAATTGGACAAAATAATGAAGTGAGAGGGCTGGGGCGGGCTGAGGGAGGAGAGAGTTGAGACCCAAGCGTACTGGGGCAGTCCCGGCCAGGAGCCTGGCTTAGGCAGGTGCAGGCAGGGGCTGCACCTGGGGAGCCCAGCTGGGATGATCACTGTGGGCATCTCTCCACTGCAGACTCTCAGTGCCCACCCAAATCTGTAATTCCTGACAAGTGGAAAAAGTGATTTGCCATATGGCATGTAGAGCATAATCCTGTTTTGTAAAATATATAATATGCCTTGCGTATCATTTCTGCGTCTTGAACAGACACTGGCTGTGTGAACAGGACCGGGAGAAACATCATGGGTTGGGGAGAAAGGCTGGAAGCCCGTTTGCCAGCAATGTGCTGTGGTGATGCCTGCGCCGTGAGGCTCGGCAGGCCGCTGTGGTGCTGCTGTTTCCAGCTTGTATTTGCATTTTGTTTCACTTTGACGGTGTGTGTGGATTCCAGGTGGGCAAAGGCAGGTCGTTCATGAAGCTGGAGTCAGCTTCGAGTCTGGCAGATGGGAGTGAAGCAGGTGCAGACAGGGGCCTGTGGTTCTGACACCCGTGATCTCTAACCCACCTCCAATTGGGACAGGATATTCAAAATCAGGAATGTTCTGGAAACCACCGCATATATAGGCACTGTTGTGGAACTGGTGTCCAGACTTTCAGCCTCCGGGCATCTCTGTGACCTCTGCCCTCGGGATGCAATTGTCTGGTTGTTACTAGACACCCGCCAATCCCCGCAGTCCCACTGGGCTTAGCAGCTCAGGGCTGGGAACCAGCTCCCCAGGCCCTGCAGGCTCCTGGCTTGTCTTCTGACCTTGGACTGCTCAGGGAAACCCTCATCTTCAGGCAACTGTTCAAGGACCCTGCCTTACCTTTCATAAGGCAGCTCATATGGGGCCCTCATGTCTGGGCCAGCTGTAGGGTCCACACTGGGTCTGTGATGGTCAGGGCCTGGTAGTGCCCCTTCAACCCCAGCAGGGTGACCTGCGGTTCAAACCCTGCCCCTCTGCATCCTGCCTCGATTTCCCATCTGTGACAAGAGGCCTGAGGTTGCCTGGATCCCATGTCTCCCTAGAGGTGGTTCCCCTTGGCCCCCAGCCTCTGCGGGCGGTGGGGAGGAGCCGAGGTGGTGGCGAGAGTGTGCAATCAATTCAGAGGCGGAGTAAACACTCTTCAGGCGGCAGCTTGGCTTCTTGTTGAATTGGGTCGGGTTAGACGGTTCAGCGAAGGACTAAGGTTACCTCCCCTTTTCCCTCTTCAGTTCCCCTGGGAAAGTCCAGCCGTGCTGAGAAGCCAGAGATGCAGGACCGGTGGCAAAGGGGGATGTGGGACCCGAAGTTCCTGAGTGGGCACCAGGGACCCCTGGGGGTTCCCAGGCTCTGGGATTTTACACTGAACCTGTTCTGGGGATTCCCTCAGAATTTCATGACCGCCATGTTGCCCAGTGGCTCCGCTGTGGCCCACTAACAAGAACAGCAAACGTTTATTGAGCATTTGCTATGGGCTCATTTGCTGTTGAGTGCAGTTATTAACGGCTTCATGTGTATTTTCTTCTTTAATCAATAGCCGTTTAATTCCCCGATGGTTATTGAATGGCTCAGATCCCACAAGCCAAGGACATGGCACTGAGCATGCCAGACCTGATCCCCGCCCCCTGGAGCTCTCCCTGTTGGGGCAGCGCTCGCTTAGCCTCATGTTTTCAGATGAAGAAGCCGAGGACTGTGAGGTCAGGGAATAGAAGGAGATTGCACAGCGCCACTACATGGCAGACAGCTAACATCCAGAGACACAAGCATGTCCGGACTCAAGACAGACTCGGCCACCAAGCTGTCCCTAGCCCTGGCCCGGTGGCTGCCTCATTTCTGGTCCCAGCTCTGACTTGAGCCCACCTGGAACTCAGGTAGCCTGTATGATGGGGCGACCCCAGGGGACTCCCCTTTGAATTGACGGTTCTTTGATGGGTGGTGGCTCTCTGCTCTGCCACTCAAGTCAGCAATTTCCACCTCCAAGGGGGGCCCCAATGGCAGGCAGCGATGTAGGCAGGAGGGGGAGGACAGAGGCACCTGGCTGTGGAGGAGGAGCTAGAGCAGCTGCAGCCAGCCCAGGGCCCTGGGAAGGAGGGACTGGTACAAATGGTGAGGGGGACAAGAGGTGGGGACAGACTGAGCTGCAGCCCCACAGGGGGCAGGTGGGGTGCCGGTGGCTCTGAGAGGAGCACAGGCACCCGCAAGTCCCAGCCACGCCCCCTTCCTGCCTCCCGCGGAGCCTGCTCCACGTGCCCATTCCTGGAAGGCAGGCAGGGGGTGGGAGCTATTTTCTCCTTCCACACATGGGGAAACTCAGGTGCGGAGCCTGGAGAGTGGCTGGCTTCAGACTGTGCAGCAAATCTGGGGCAGAATCTGGATTTGAGGAGGAATGAGATCATCCCTTTATGGTGCTTGGAACGGGAGGGGCCTCCACCCCCACCCTCCACACAACCATTAAGAGAAGTGGGGCCCAAACCTGACCCAGCATCTCACAGGAGAGCCATTTAAGACAGGGTTCCCCAGCCCCACCACTGAGAGCTTTGGGACTGGGAGGCTTGGGGTGAGATCCGGGAGGCTTGGGGTGAGATCCAGAAGGCTGTGTCTTTGCAAAGCTCCTCAAGCGAGCTGGAGCGGTGGAAGCTGCTGCATCCGTGGAGATGGATGACCATAACCTGTTGGAACCTCAGTTTTCTCATCTGCAAAATGGAGAAATAGTAATGACTTCAACTGCCTGTTGTGAGGAGTCAATGAAATGCTATATTCAAAGAGCTTATCCCAGTGTCTCATTCCTCTGGTTAGATGGTGGGAGAGGGAAGTGGGAGAGGCTTGGGGTCAGGGCTGCCTAGATACGAGGCCATTCCTGCACCCACCCCAGGTACTAGAAGGAGTGTGGAAGTATGCCTCTGGGTTCATAGGGGTTGCAATCCCAAATGTCTGTAGAGCCTGGGAACACAACTTACGTCGAAGCCAGGCATGGTGGTGTGCGCCTGTAGCCCTAGCTACTTGGGAGGCTGAGGCAGAAGGATTACTTGAGCCTGGGAGGTTGAGGCTGCAGTGAGCTAGGATGGTGCCACAGCACTCCAGCCTGGGTGACAGAGAGAGATCCTGTCTCTAAAAAAATAATAATAATAAATTCAAATGAATAATAAAAATAATGAGAAGATAATGTATATGGGTACCTATGGTACCAGCAGAAGCAATAGGGAAGGGTGTGGCCTGGGGAGAAATGGAGACAGCAGGCTCCTCACCAGACAGTGGACCAAACATTCCAGATCTTCTGCGGTTACAAAGGAAGGTGCACAGAAGTATCTATGTAAAGTCTCTTGCTTTCAAAAATATCGGCACCTACTTCAAAAAGTTGTTTAAACTCTGTGCAAGGAAAACAAAATACCCCTGCGGCCCAGGGCAGCTCACGAGCTGCCAGGGAGCACCCCTGCTCTGAAATGCTGTGTCCTCTTGCAGCTGTGGTAGCAGCGGCATTCGACGGGCCCAAGGCGGGGCCAACACACTGGAGCCAGGGCAGGGGCAAGACAGCAAAACAGCCCAGCCAGCCCTGCCCACTCCAGACCTGGGAGTCAGAGGGAAGGGGGCATCATCCCACACAAGTTCCTCTGCCCAGAAAACCCAGGAAGCTCCAGGGAGACAGCCCAGCGGGTCCTTTGCCAGCAGGAACAGGAAAGGAGGAAAGAGTTCCCCATTCCTGGAGGTATTCAAGCCCAGTGGGTGGTGTTTGTGGGAGATGATGAAGGGAGGTCCTTTGCACCAAATTAAGTTCTTGTGTGCCCATTCTGTTCAACAGGAATAAATGTGGATTAAGGGAACAGGAAAGGCAGGTACCATTTATTGGGAACCTATGGGTTACGTGCCAGGCATTGCATCCTCACCCCCTTTCTGCCCAGGAGGAGGCTGAAGTCCTTGAGCGAGAGGAAACCCCTGGGTTCCAAGAGGCTGAGCTGGGCCTGGATGGGCAGATCTGAGCTCCAGACTGGCCAAGCCCGGCTCCTGCAGACTCAGCTTCCCCAGACCCTGCGGGGGTCTAGCTGCTCTATGTCCCTGGGCCTCCCCCAACCTGGTTTTTCCCCCGTTGACACCCTCCCCTCTTTCTTGCCTTCTTGTTTTCTTCCATAAATGTCCTGTCCCTATTGATTGCCCCGTAACTGGAGATGGACGGACACTGGACTAGAATAGAAACAGCAGAGGGAAGAAAACCATGGAGGGTGGGCAGGTAGGCGCAGGGAGGGGAGTGCAGAGACAGGCGATTTCAGCCACCCTATTCCTGTACCCACCCTCCCTGCATCTCTTTCTCAGCTGCTCTATAGGAAAAACAGGGGCAAGAAGGGAATTCTGTGATGTTATTCTGCCTGCACTGACTCCTTGAAACTCTGGGAAGGCAGAGACTCCTCCCTCAGCAATATTAACTGTCATTCACTGAGAATTCCCATAGCCCAGGTAGCATCCTGAGTCCTTTACGTGCGTTTCCTCATTAAGTCCTATCCTGTGAGGATCATTGTCCTCATGACACAGATGAGGAAACTGAGGCCAGGAGGTTGAGATATAGATGGAAGGGTTGGGTGTGGTGGCTCGTGCCTGTAATCCTAGCACTTTGGGAGGCTGAGGCAAGAGGATCACTTGAGTCCAGGAGTTCAAGACCAGTCTGAGCAATATAGTGAGACCCCCATCTCAATGAAAACAAAATAGATGGAGGTACCCATGAGGATGGCTATTATTGGAAAAGCAAAAAATAACAAGTGTTGGCAAGGATGTGGAAAAATCGGAACCTTCATGCATTGCTGGTGGGAACCAAAACAGTGCAGCCACAGTGGAGAACAGTATGGTGGCTCCTGAACAAGTTAAATATAGATTTAGCAATTCCGCTCCTAGGTATAGACTCAACAGAATTGAAAGAAGGGACTTGAACAGATACTTGTACACCCATGTTTATAGCAGCTTTATTCAGAGCAGTCAAAAGGTAGAAACAACACAACTGTTCATCAACAAATGAAGACACAAAATGTGGCCCATCCATACAATGGAATATGATTCATCCTTAAAAAGGAGGGAGAACCTGACACGCGCTGCAACACAAATGAACCCTGAGGACATGATACTAAGTGAAATAAGCCAGACACAAAAGGACAAGTACCATATGATTCTGCTTACCTGACGTCCCCAGAGTCATCAAATTCATAGAGACAGAAAGTAGAATGGTGGCTGCCAGGGGCTGGGGGAAGGTGGAATGGGAGACAGCTTCAGTTTGGGATGATTTAAAGTTCTGGAGAGGGATGGTAACAGTGCTTGCACAGCACTGTGGATGTGCTAATGTCACCAGACCGTACACTTAACAATGGTAGGGTGGCCGGGTGCGGTGGCTCATGCCTGTAATCTCAGCACTTTGGGAGGCCGAGGCGGGTGGATCACTTGAGGTCAGGAGCTCGACCCAGCCTGGCCAACATGGCGAAACCCTGTCTCTACTAAAAATATAAAAATTAGCCAGGTGTGGTAGCGGGCACCTGTAATCCCAGCTACTCGGGAGGCTGAGGCAGGAGAATCACTTGAACCAGGGAAGTGGAGGTTGCAGTGAGCTGAGATCACACCACTGCACTCCAGCCTGGGCAACAGAGAGAGATTCCATCTCAAAAGAAAAAAGAATGGTAAGGTGAGAAATATATATGTATATTTTAGCACACTAAAATAAAGGAAATAGATGGGTGAGTGGTCTCCATGTCAGACTGTCCAAGTGCAAATTCTGGATTAGGTGTGACCCTGGGCAAGTTGTCTAACCTGTCTTTGCCTCCTTCTCACCTCCACAAAATGGAGACAATCACCCTGGGGTTTAAGTAAGACCATCCAGGGAGAGGAGCCGTGACTGTCAGGGTTACAGAGAAAGAACAGCAGATCACAGAGGGCCTGGGGGTTCTTCTACTGGGGCCTATGGGCTCTTAGGAGGGTAAAGGGTGGGCCTCAATGATCCATGGACTCCCTGAAATATATGCTAAGTGTCGTGTGTGTGCAGTCAGTTGGTGAGAGCCCCTAGTTTTTGTTCCATTCTCAAAGGGAGTCCATGATCCCAAAATATTTCGGGAGTCCCTGGAAAGGCAACTTTGTGTTCTGCTTTTCATTTTTTAAACCCAACTCTTGGCCGGGTGTGGTGGCTCACGCCTGTAATCCCAACACTTTGGGAGGCTGAGGAGGGCGGATTCACCTGAGGTCAGGAGTTCAAGACCAGCCTGACCAACATGGTGAAACCCCGTTTCTACTAAAAATACAAAATTATCCAGGCGTGGTGTCGCGGGCCTGTAATCCTAGCTACTCGGGAGGCTGAGGCAGGAGAATCACTTGAACCCAGAAGGCAGAGGTTGCAGTGAGCCGAGATCGTGCTACTGCACTCCAGCCTGGGCGACAGAGCGAGACTCCATCTCAATAAATAAATAAATAAATAAATAAATAAATAAATAAATAAATAAATAAATAAAAATTTTAAAAAATAAACCCAACTCTCTGGGGACACCTAGCTCTTTTGGGGATAGACATTTTGTTAGGTACAGTTCACACACCTTCAACTGCACCTCGCAGGCCCCCTGAGCTACTGCTTCCCACCAAAAAGCAGTCATGCATGACTCAAGACCATGTCAGCCTCCACCGAGAAGTGCCGGTGTTGGGAAGGGGCCAGACTGTGCTAAAGAGTTGGGGGGGTCCTCTGCCAAGGCAGGTAGTTGGCCCCTGGGCCTGGGGTCTCCTCTGGTCTTTGGCTCTGCTCCACTGCTGGGTGGGGCGGAGAGGGCAGGAGGGGCATCTCAGCCTTGGCCAGGGTCACAGGAGGCGCGGGGAGCCCTGCAGGTGCTCGAGAGAGAGTCACGCACAGCAACGCCTTCCCAGCGGCCCTCGGCAGAATCAGGGTTGGTTCCCTCTCCTCTTACCTGAGAAGGCATTTCCTCTGCGAGCTTTCTTGCCATCATATTAATTCGCTCAACAGATGTTTTTTCTCAGACCTTGCAGGGATGAATTAACACATATTTCTAATGGGCACTGCTTTGGTTTCTTGGAGCCTCCGTAACAAAGTACCACAAACCAAGTGGAGGTCAGGAGTCTGAAATCAGGGTGCAGCTGGGCTCGCTGTGGAACCTGCAGGGGGAACCTGTCCCACACCCTCCACCCTCCACTCGCTCCTGGCGGGGCCGGCAGCCTCTGGCATTCCTGGGCTTGCAGCTCCGTCACTCCAGTCTCTGCCTTGTCTTGCAGCTGTCCACTCCCTGAGTGTCTGTCTTACACGCTGTCTTCCCGTGTCTCTTCCTACAGCGACACCAATCACATCGGATAAGGGCCCGCCCTCCTCCAACATGACCTCAGTTTAACTTACATCCTCATCACATCCACAAAACCCCGTTTCCATGTAAGGTCACATTCATAGGCACTGGGGGTCAGGATGTCAACATATCTTTTCAGGAGACACGATTTGGCCCACAGCAGGCACCTATGACATGCTGGACACAGCAGGGTGCCAGGGTCCAAGAGCATGGAGGGGCTGACACTCCCGTAGTGGGAGAGCAGGAATCAACAAACCCAGTACCCCCATGTGCCCACAGGCGCACGGTGAGAAAGAAACCAGGGCAAGGCCAGGCACGGTGGCTCACGCCTGTAACGCCAGCACTTTGGGAGGCTGAGGCTGGCGGATTGCTTGAGCGCAGGAGTTCAAGACCAGCCTGGGCCACGTGGTGAAACCCCATCACTACAAAAAATACAAAAATTAGCCAGGCACAGTGGTGTGTGCCTGTGGTCCCAGCTACTTGGGAGGCTGAGGTGGGAGGATTGCTTGAGGCCAGGAGGTCAAGCCTGCAGTGAGTTATGACTGTGCTACTGCACTCCAGCCTGGGCGACAGAGCGAGACCCTATCTCAAAACCCAGGGCAATATGGGAGTGGAGCTGGGAACCAACCTGAGACCTGGACCCAGGGGTCAGGGAAGGCCCTCCAGGGAGGGGGCTTTGAAGGAGAAACCTGAAGGCGGAACGGGGGCACAGTGTTTGTGGCAGGGGGACAGCAGGCGGGACAGGCGGTGCCTTCTAAGGACTCAGTGTGATGCGGCTGTGGTGGGTGAGTAAGATTCCAAAGAAGAGCAGGCAGGGCCGGATCACGCCAGCCCTGCAGCCGCGGGAGGAAGTTGGTTTTGGTTGAAGTTTGGTGGGAGGGCTACAGGCAGGGGAGAGGTGTGATCTGATTTCCGGTGTTTGGAAATCTGAGTTGGGGGTGGTGGTGCTGGAGGCCCGCAGGAGACCGGGCGGGTCCTACCAAGACTGACAGCAGCCTGGCCGGGTTCTGGCGGGGACAGGGGCTGTGACGTGGGCCGCCTGGAGGTGGCCTTTGGTGGCAGTGCTGCTGAGTGGCTAGTGCAGCAGGCGGTGGGAGGCATCGTGGAGGACTCCCAGGCGTCTGGCTTTGAGGCACTGGGTGGATGGAAATTTTGCCTTGTCGAATGGGGACAGAGGTGAGGGCATTTTCTGGAGGGGAATTTTTTTTTTTAATTTCTTAATTTTTTATTTTTATATTTTCGTACAGCAAAATGGACCTTTTGGGGGTACAGTTATAGGAATTTTAGCACATGGATAGAGTCATGCAACCGCCACCACAGCCTGGGTCCACAACAGCCCATCTCTCCAAAAACCCCTTGTGCCACCCTTTGGAGCCAACCCCTGCCTCCATCCCCAGACCCCTGGAAGCCCCCAATCTGCTCCCTGAAAATCTGCTGTAAGTGGAATCGTGCGGCAGGTGGCTTTTTCAAGGGGTCTCCTTCGTCCTCGCCGTGCCTCTGAGGCTTATGGCGTGCCCGCCTGTGTGGCTCAGGCTCCTCACTCCTGAGTAGGACTGCGCCGTGTGCCCGGCACACCGCGGTCTGTTTACCCATTCTCCGTGGAAGGACGTTTCGGTGGCTCCCAGTCTGGGGCGATTATGAGTACAGCTGCCATAAACATTCGTGGAAAGGTTTTTGGGTGAACATAAGTTTTCGCTTCTCTTGGGTAAACACCCAGGTGTGGACGGCTGGGTCGTCTGGTGAGCGTGTTTAACTCCAGGAGAAACTGCCAGGCCGTCTTCCAGCACGGCTGTGCACTGGAGGAAGCCTGACTTCTATTTTGGACGTGTTGGTTGTGAGCGTTTTGGAGGCATCCGGAGCATTTGGGCCTCTGAGTGTGAAGCGCAGGCGAGACTGGGCGCGGGGAGTCCTGAGCTCCGCGTTGACGATGACGCCCGCCGTGGGGGCGTGCGAGACTTCCGAGAGGAGAGCCGGGGAGCCGGGCGGGCTGCAGCCCTGAGATCAGAGAGAGGGGGAATCTGGCAGGGCGGTGCCCCAAAGCCACGCGGGAGCGATGCTTCCAGGGAAGCGGCCACCTGTGTCCGTGCTGCCGAGGGTCCAAGTGGAGGAGGCCAGCTTGGGCCCGTGGACCTGGGAAGATGGAGGTCACAGCAGATGCACCCAGAGCAGAGCCCGGGAGTCCGGGATGAAGGCCGTTGTGGGGTGGTTTCAGGGGTGAATGCCAACACTTTTAAAAGAGTGAAATAGGGGTGAAAAAGAGGGGGTGTAGGCAAGCTTTTGAAAACGTTTTGCTCGGAAGGGGAGCAGGGAGATGGGGTGTGAGCTGCTGGGGGGATAGGGAGGGGAGAGGGCTCTTCCTGAAAGGCGGGAGGCGCCTCAGCGTTGGCGTTGGGATGGGAAGAATCCACCAGGACTGAAGATAGCTGTGGGGAGGGCGGGAGGGACGCTGGGGACAGGAGCCGAGGAAGTGATCGGGGTGGGCGGAGAGCTGACAGGACAGAGGGCCACCAGCATGCGTAAGGGGGAAAGGCTGACTGATTTCATATTTAGGTCAGAAACCCTGCTTCTAACACCTTCTAGAGACTCCGTGTCCATCCTGACAACCCAGGGTGGCCCACCCTGGTGGCTCACAGAAGTTCCTTTGTCCTGAGTAAAGAGTGGCACATCACGGTGCCAGCGAGCAGCCTGCCTGAGATTCCAGCTCTTTCCATTTGCTCTCTTCTGGCAAGTCTCTTCCATTGCTCCAGGCCTCAGTTTCCCCACCTGTAAAATGGGATCTCGCTCTTATAAAGATTGTCTGAGACTTGCCGGCTCAAGTCCCAACACTCAGGAGGTGCCTGAGGAAGGGGAGCCGTTGATCCCTTGAAGGAGTCAGTATTTTGTCACCTGAACACACAGACCATGTTCCTCCGTCATTCGCCTGGGGGCCGAGTGGAATTCCTTGGCTTCATCTCCAGCTCTGTCCTCTGTCCCTTCATCAGTCAACAGTCATGCAGGAATGAGAAGCTCAGTTCATAGTAGGTGTAGCCAAAGGGACTTCGGAGGAAAGTGCTGCCACCAACAGCGGACGGGGGACTGAGCCCCACCCAGTTCTGCCTGGGCCACTCCCTCTGGGTCTGTGGCCATGACAACTGGCAGGCTCCTGTCCCCCCAACCCCAGCTCTGTGGCTTGCTGGGCCTCACCAGCTGCGACTGGGCAGGACAGACGGGGCTGGAGAGGCGAAGTTGGGTGGGGAGAGGACAGGCCACATCCAGGCTCATCCTCAGGCCTTGTTCTGCCCCAGGGCTGGGCTGCCTCCCTCCACATCTCAGCAGAGGGAGCATGGGGTGGGTCACTGTAGAGGATCCCTGGCCCTTC
Source organism: Hylobates moloch (assembly GCF_009828535.3). Lineage (NCBI taxonomy): Eukaryota > Metazoa > Chordata > Mammalia > Primates > Hylobatidae > Hylobates > Hylobates moloch. The sequence goes on from NW_026652285.1 coordinate 104,410,834, forward strand.
ATCCCATGTGAAGCCTGTTTTAGACTCACAGATGCTCCCTTAGATGTACCCGCCAAGTCACACACACATGCAGCCATTCACTCATCTGTAACGTGCCCCTGACTCACACATAAACACACACCTGCCCCACCCACACACGTGAATCTGCTTCCAGAAGCACCCAGTCATAGACACATCACACTCCACACGGCTGCCTCGCACCCCTGCTCACAGACGCGGACCCATAAGGTGAGCGGAGGCCTCCGCAGGAACCCGGGGTTCACCAGAGGCCTTGGCTTGACTGCCCTGGGCTCGGGGCTTCTCTGTGCTTCTCCCCCATGTTGAGGCACCCACTTCATGCTTGGGTTCCTGGAGGCCTCTTCCCACTCTGTGGGGCAAAGCCCCCTCTGGGCTTCTAACAATCCCTCCATCCCACTCTCAGCCTGAACTAGGTCCCAAGATGGACCCCCTATCAGCAGCCCTGCCCCCTAGAAGAGAGGTGCAGGCTGGCATCAGGATTTGGTTTCGGGACATGACTGGCCTCCCTCCCTCCCTTCAGTCTTGCCCTTTCTGTAGTTTTTTGTCCCTAAACACAAACCCAGTCACTTCTCTGCACAATATCTCTAGTGGTCTTCTACTGACCGTAGACTCGAGTCTGTGCTCTGTGACCACAGACTTTCCCTCTCACCTCCTTCTGCAGCCTGGGCTCGAGACGCCCAAGATCAGCCACCCCAAAGGTTGGGTCTCTTGGGCTGGCCTAGGGGCTAGTCCTTCTGCCTGGAACATGACCTGGCCCTCCCCAGCCTTCTTGTCTGGCAAACTCCTCGCCCCTCAGGACTTGGCTCAGAGAGCACCTCTCTGGAGCTCCTGAAGGCTGGAGACCTGTGCAACCGGCCCCTCGGTCCCCTTCTCCAGCCTTGGCGGCTTGCGGCAATCCCACAGCCTTGCCATAGCTACCACAGCTATGCACGTACACGTCTGACACCCGCCCCCATAGGCACTGAGCTCCAAGGGAGCAGGGATGGGGTCTGGCTTGTTCTCACCTTAGCACCAGCACCCAGAACCAGGTAGGCGTGCTGTAAATGTGTGGAATTCATTCATTCATTCAGTCAGTCATTCATTTATTCATTCATGAACAAATGAACTTACATGAACAAAGAAGTCTTACTATCTGGAACTCTGTCCAGAGAAGAAAGAGACTGGAATATAGGCGCTAGGAGGCAGAGAGGCAGGACCAGCTGGGCTTGCTAGCACCCACCCTTGTGGGTGGTTGTCGCCTCCCACCTTGTCGCCTCCCACCCTTCCACCATCACACCCTGCTCCTTCTCCTGTTTTCCTTGTGTGAGAAATGGGCCTCTCTGGGCTACCACCTGGGCCTGGTCCTTCCCTCAGGGGTGTTGGGCCTTCCTACGGGGAAAGAAGCAACCTCGCTGAAGTCAGCTAGGCTGCTCAGGCTGGGGTGCCTCCGCAGGCCCTGACCATACCCACCGTGTCACCCCTAAGCCGCACACCCAAGCCTCCCAGCACCCGCCTGTCAGCCTCTGTGTTGTATGCAAGGAAGCTGCCTCTGGCTTTGTAACGGGTAATAGGATTTATCAATAGACTGGAGGAGGTGAGGTATGTTAAAGCACTTAATAGAAAAGGGCTTCGCACAGAAGCCCAAATTTGATTTAGCCAATGAACTCAATTGCCAGCCTGATTGTGTTCCAGGAGGCGCAGCAGCCAGCATTTGTCCACGTTACCCTGGAAGAGCCAGGCTGCGCCAGGCGACCAGCCCAAACCACCCAGACCTCCCCTGTGTCCCCACGGCTCTGTTGTTGGTTCCCCGCTTTCTCAGGGTCTCAGGTTTGAATGGCAGTCCTTTGACCCAAACAGTCCCAAGCTCTCCAGCATCCAACAGCCTCCTTCCCTCTAGTGCCCGAGGCTTCCCCATCCCATGAATTAGCTAGAAGTCCAGTTTGCTACCATGTTCCTTTCACCATGATCCTCAAATCCATGTGTCCTCTGGTCACTTGTCACCTCTTAATCAAGCTGGCCTCTGCAGGCTTCCCTCCTGACCATTTGTTTCTTCTCCGACTGCTGCCCATCTCCCCACACGGCTTGCCCGAGCCAAGGACACATCTCTCCCAACCCCGCAGAGAAGACCAAGATCCCCAGGCCACAGTGTTTCATGACATCTTGACTCAGGCCTGGGCATAGCAGATGGGAATTACCATGTAGAAAAGAAGGACTTGAGGCCAGGTACGGTGGCTCATGCCTGTAACCTCAACACTCTGGGAGGGCAGATCACCTGAGGGCGGGAGCTCGAGACCAGCCTGGCCAACATGGTGAAACCCTCGTCTCTACTAAAAACACAAAAATAAAAAAAAAAATAAAAATTAGCCAAGCATAGTGGTGCATGCCTATAATCCTGGAAACTCAAGAGGCTGAGGCAGGAGAATCACTTGAACTTGGGAGGCGGAGGTTGCAGTGAGCTGAGATCGTGCCACTGCACTCCAGCCTCCAGCCTGGTCGATGACAGAGTGAGACTCCGTCTCAAAAAAAAAAAAAAGAAGGACCTGAGAGGATTTCCATTAGCCATCACCAACCTTGAGGCCACCCACTGGCTGGGGAGGAGAAACCCCTTAGCCATGTAAGCCCCCAGCCCCCTCCCAGGGAAGCATCATTCCTCACTGCGGTCCAGCCCCCAACCCCAGCTCTGTGAGTCCTCAGGAAGGGAGCACCCTTGTTGCTTCAGCCTCCTCCTTCATCCTGCAGAACACGCCAGCCTCCCGTGCGAGCATCTCCAGGCCAGTGTAAGATCTGGGATTTGCTTTAGGTTATTTTGCCCATAACCCAGAGGCTCATGAAAAATGTTTTTCCCAAAACAAAAGAACACTCTTCACCCAAAGATAAATGCGCTACCTGGCAAGAGAAATTGGAAAACGTTGCTGGCTGCTTTAAAATAGTAGTCTAACTTTAGCCCCCAAGGTACCAGAGCTCTGTGAGGCTGGTCTCAGTACACACGACATGTAATAATGTGGGGATGGGTGGTAACATACCAGGAAAGAAGGACCAGGCAATGTGATTAATGGCCAGGAACCCCCATGGTCCTGCAAGGAGGTGCTTTGAGAGAAGTTGGGGACTAGCTCTCCCAGCCCAGCACCTGCCCACCCCAGTTCAGAGCCATTGCTGTGAACACTCTGAAATCCCCGTGGGGCTTTGCCCGTGCAGGGAGCCAGCCCTGGGGACTCCTCCTCCCTGCCCAGCTCCGGCACCATCCCTGGCTCGCTCACCCAAACTCACCGCTTCCTCTGTCGTTCCCCCCAAGGAGTGGATGACATCACTCTTTCCGGCAGCCAGGAGTTGACCTACATTCCACCCGCCCTCCTGTCTGGGAGACTCTCCAAACCCCCCGCTCCTCTCTCCCTAGGAGGAGGGAAGGGCCCCGCTCACGATTTTTGTGGAGTGACGGTGCCAGGCCCAGGTCCAGATGGTGCCCCCGCAGCAGCTCCCAGGCACTGCCTGCCCCTCCCTGCAGGGCAGGGCACGCTCCTGCCTGGCACGGGCCAGGGCCCCTGTCATCCTTCGTGTGGCTGTCGGGCCCCCAGCTGGGCCTGCCACGTTTCCCAGAGAACTGGTGTTATCTGGGCTGGGCTTTCCCCTGGAGGTGAGGCCCGGTGCTGCCTACTAACAGTGTGATCTCCGGGGGCTTACTAGGGACTCATCAATTCAAGAAAAAGGGAAACTTAGCTGAGAAGGTGGCTATGGCTCTGTCCTTGCTGGCAGCAGGGCCAGCTTCCAGCAAGCGAGTGAGTGCGCCCCGTGTCAGGCCGTGAGAGAAGTCAGGGTCTGAGCAGAGGGGCCAGACAGCCACACGGGTGAGCAGGGTAACAGGTGGACCTGCCAGATGAAATACGGGATACCCAGTTAAACCTGAATTTCAGATAAACAAGGGAATCATTGTTTTTTAGGGTATGTCCCAAATATTTCATGGAATATACTTGTACCAACAAAATCATTAGTTATTTATCTAAAATTCAAAAAAAGTTTTGTTTTGTTTTGTTTTAGAGACAGGGTCTTGCTCTGTCACCCAGGCTGAAGGGCAGTGCAGTGGCACAATCACGGCTCACTGCAGCCTCAACCTCCTGGACTCAAGCGATCCTCCTGCCTCAGCCTCCTAAGTAGCTAAGACGACAGGTGCTCACCACCATGCCCTGATAAATTTTGTGGTTTTTTTTATTTTTTGTAGAGATGGGGGATGTCTCACTATGTTTCCCAGGCTGGTCTCGAACTCCTGTTCTCAGGTAATCCTCCTGCCTGGCCTCCCAGAGTGCTCAGATTACAAGCATGAGCCACTGCACCAGGCCTAAAATTCAAATGTAACTTAGTGTCCTGTATTTTTATTTGGGAAATCTGGCAACCATTGTGGCACGGGGCTCTGTGGGGAAATGACTCCAAGAGGCCAGTGGGGGCCGGGCGTGGTGGCTTATACCTGTAATCCCAGCACTTTCGGAGGCCAAGGTGAGCAGATCATTTGAGGTCAGGAGTTTGAGACCAGCCTGGCCAACGTGATGAAACCCCACCTCTACTAAAATACTAAAATTAGCCCGGTGTGGTGGCGGGTGCCTGTAATCCCAGCTACTCAGGAGGCTGAGGCAGGATAATTGCTTGAACCCAGGAGGTGGAGGTTGAAGTGAGCCAAGATCGAACCACTGCACTCCGGTCTAGATGACAAAGCGAGATTCCATCTCAAAATAAGTAAATAAATAAAGTATAAATATCTGGCAATATATTACTGAATCCTCCAAGAGGCCAGGGGGTGTGTCATCCCCTGTGAGCGGCCCCAGGGGCCTGGAGAATAGGTTGATTATCTCTATTTTGGGGAGCTGCAGGCTCTGAAAGAGGCTCTGGGGTGGGTGTTGGACGGGACAGCATGAATAAGGGGCCCCGCCCTTGGGGCCAGGCACCTCAGGGCTGCCAGGTAAGGCCAATCTTGGCACCTGGGAGCCCCTGTACTCTCGTCTCCATCCCTCCCTCTATCACCTGTTGGCTGTTGACAATAGCAACAGTAATAAGAGCTGACATTTCGGGAGGGCATGCTCTGTGCCAGACCCAGTGCTGAGCCCTCAAGGGTACCAGCTTAGCTTGCCCTTCCCTGACCCCTGACAATCCTGCCACATGGAAACAGCCACTTCCTAGGGTTACAGGACACCGACTGATTCCCCAAGGCTGGTCACCTTCCTACCTTTGTCCAGTTTTAGGGGTCAGAGGTTTGAACCCAACTGTCTGGCCACCGTGCAACGTGGTACTGCAGCCCAGCCGTGACACTCACCAGCCTTTAACCCAGCAGGTGCTCCATGCCGGATGCTGCACAGAAAGCTGCCATGCATTATCCCCTTCCTCCCTTGCTTCTTTCTGCAAACATTGAGCACCTACTGTGTGCCAGGCAGTGTGTTAGACATTTACCAAAAATTAAACCCAGAGAAGTGACTTGCTCAAGGTCGCCTAGCAAATCAGTAGCAAAACCTGGGTAAGAATCTGGCTGCTGACTCAGCCTCTCTCTCTCTCTCTCTCTCTCTCTGTCTCTCTCTCTCTCTGTGTGTGTGTGTGTGTGTGTGTGTGTGTGTGTGTGTGTGTGTGTGTTGTGTGTGTGTGTGTGTGTGTGTGTGTGTGTGTGTGTGTGTGTGTGTCCCATGGAGCCTTCCTGCTGCCGTCTGAAGAGCTAAAGCCGTGGGATTCTGCAATGGGGCAGGGGTGGAGAGGGAACAGCCCTGGTGACCTGGGAGGGGTCTGCTGGCCTCACAGGCCGGCCAGCTTGCCCTATCTCTGTGTTCGTTATTAAATCATCCTTTCTGATGGATGAGCTGAAAAGTGCTGTGTCGGGGGATCAGGTGGCCCAGGTGATGGTTTTCTGGTGAGATTGATGGTTCCTGAGGGTCAAATTCAGAGAGCGATCCCTTGGGAAAATTGATCCCGCAGAAGAAGGGGAAAATCTGGGCTGGAGTGTAGCAGGAGCCCAGACTGCCCACCCAGGTCCAGATCCAGGCAGAGGCTGGTGCCGGGAGAGCATGTGGCAAAGGGGGCTTCTTTCTTCTGTAGTTGTATTTCCTTGGCCGTGGCTGGGCCACAGAATTGGTAAGCAGGGCCACGGGCGGCAGGCATGGGGGCATCTGGCTTAGTGGCCCCTTTCCTGGCCTTCTTTGTCCCCATGGAATGGACGCGAAGCCAGCACTGAGAGAGATGCAGGGGGCAGGGGGCTGTGAGATCCAGCTCTAGTGCCATGCAGCCCCGGGTGCCAGGCCTGCTTCTTCCACCCAGAGCCCTGGCCCTTGACCCATCTGAGCCTCACATTCTCACCTGTCAAGTGGGAAGGACAGTGCTTTCTGGGTTTTCACGAGGATTTGTTTAATAACGCATGGCGTCTGTCCACGTAGGAGCACTCAGCAAATTATTTCTATGTGCTTGCTTATTTATTTCATTTACTTCATCTCCCGAGGGCCTTCCAGAATAGGGCAGAGAAATCACAGAAGGCCAGCAGCCTGAGGCAGGGAGGGGAAGGGTGTGCCTGTGTCTAGGGGAGCTGTGGGGTGGCTGCAGTTCCAGGAGCCTGAGTCTATCCCAGAGCCAGCACACTGAGACTCTTCAGGCTCTGCCCACTGCCTGCCCACTGCCTAAAGTGGGGTTCACCAGCTGTGTGGCCTTGGGCAAGTTGCTTAACTTCTCTTGCCTCATTTCCTTGTCTATGTAATAGAGATAGTCGTAGTAGACTCTGCATAAGGTTCCTGTGAAGAGGTGATAACTTCACTCATTGAAATCCCTGAGGATCCCTGGCTCTAGGAGCTCCTGAGTATAAGAAATGGAAAACTGTCATGTCCTAGGCACCTGCTTGTCTCATGCAAGAGCTTCATAAACTGTCTCACAGTTGATCCTTCCAACAACTCCATGAGGCAGGTGTTACTGCCATCCTTACTCTACAGATTAGAAAACAGGCCAAGAGAAATTCAGCAACTTTCCTGAGGTCGCACAGTCGTTGGCAGAACATCCCAGGCCAGTGGTGCCCGGGGGATGGGGCTACCATCTCTTAGTCACCCAGAAAGACAAAAGGAAGGCACACAAACCCCAGTGGGCACCGCTCTGTGCCAGGGCTTTTGTTTCACCCCAACCATGATGAGTGCGGGTGATGTGGCCGGTGCGGTCCATATTTCTCCTCAAGGCCAATATCACTGGTGTGCGTGGCAGCCTGTGGCATACGCAAGATATTGTTTCCCGCTCTTCAGGTGAGAAAAGCGAGGCTCAAGTTGGCTAAGAATTTGCGCAGGCCACACAGCTGTGTGCACCATGAGCTGGGCAGAAGCCCTGCCCACCAGCACCACGGGGGCTCCCGGCTCCTGCCACATGGGCCACCCGGGAATGCAGACACTAAGCGTGGCTCTGAATCGAGCTGCCTGGATTCAAGTCCTGCGTCTGCCCCTTACCAGCTGTGGAACCTCAGGCAGCTCACTTCACCACCCCAGGTCTCAGTTTCCCCATCTGCACCACGGAGATAAAAATGACATATCATTCAGAGGATTGCTGTGAAGGGCTAATGTGCTAATTCGGGTGGCACTCTCAGAACAGTTCCCCATGCAAAGTGAGCACTCACGCATCAGCTGTCTACCCAGGAGCCTTCCTTTGAGGCACAATGTGATAGCGTTTTGTTTTTTTGTTTGTTTTTTTTGAGACCAAGCGTTGCTCTTGTCCCCCAGGCTGGAGAGCAATGGCATGATCTCGGCCTACTGCAACCTCCACCTCTTGGGTTCAAGCGATCCTCCTGCCTCAGCCTTCCGAGTAGCTGGGATTACAGGCGCCCGCCACCACACCCGGCTAATTTTTGTATTTTTAGTAGAGACGGGATTTCACCATGTTGGCCAGGCTGGTCTCGAACTCCTGACCTCAGGTGATCCACCCGCCTCAGCTTCCCAAAGTGCTGGGATTACAGGCGTGAGTCACTGTGCCCGGCCACAATGTGATAGGTTTATACAAATAGGAAAACAAATCTCTGAAGATTTTTAGAAGAGATACTGCAAGAAAAGCCTGGAAGCTATAAGCCCTTCACTGTTTCCACACACCCCATTCATTCATTCACTCACAGCTTTACCCAGATGTGATTCACACGTTGTTCAATCCACACATTTAAAGCTTACAATTCAGTTGCTTTTAGGTTATTCACAGAGTTGTGCGACCATCACCATAGCAGATTTTAGAACATTTCCATCAACCTAGAAAGACACTCTGGCCAGGTGTGGTGGCACACACCTGTAATCCCAACTACTTGGGAGGCTGAGGCAGGAGAATCACCTAAACCCAAGAGGCAGAGTTTGCTGTGAGCTGTGATCGTGACACTGCACTCAGCGTAGGTGACAGAGCAAGACTGTCACAAAGAAAAAAAACAAAAGTCATCCACCTATCCTAGATATTTTGTGTAAATGAAATTATACGATATGGCTGGGCACAGTGCTTCATGCCTATAATCCCAGCACTTTGGGAGGCCCAACTGGGAGGATCACTTGAGGTCAGGAGTTCAAGACTAGCCTGGCCAACATGGCAAAACCCCATCTCTACTAAAAATATAAAAATTAGCTAGACGTGGTGGTGGGCACCTGTAATCCCAGCTACTTAGGAGGCTGAGGCAGGAGAATCACCTGAACCCAGGAGGCGGAGGTTGCAGTGAGCCGAGATCATACCACTGTACTCCAGCCTGGGTGACAGAGCAAGACTCCATCTCAAAAAAAAAGAAAAGAAAAGAAAGAAAGAAAGAAATTATACAATATGTTGTCTTTCATCGCTGACCACTTTCACTTGGCATAATGTTTTCAAGGCTCATCCATGTCATAGTGTGGATCAGTATTTCATTTCTTTTCCTGGCTGTATAGTATTCCATTGCCTGCTTACACCATATTTTGTTTTTCTGTTGATGGACATTGGGTTATGCCCACCTTTTGACTATTAGTAGCGATGTTGCTATCAACATTCAGGTACACATTTTGTGTGGACATGTTTTCGTTTCTCTTGGTTATATACCTAGGTAGACTTACTGGGTAACTCTAAGTTCACCTTTTGCAGAACTTCCAGACCGCTTTCCAAAGCAGCTGCACAATTTTACATTCCCACCAGCAGCCTATGAGGGTTCTGATTTCTCTGCATCCTCACCGGCAGGTGATTATCCGTCTTTTTGACTCTGCCTATCCCGGCGAGTGTGAAGTGGTATCTTATTATGGCTTTGGTGTGCATTTCCCTGATGGCTGTGACGTTGAACGTCTTTTCGTCTGCTGCTTGGCCATTTGTATGCCTTCTTCGGAGAAATGTCTGTGCAGATCCTTTCCTCATTTTAAAAACTGGATTATTTGTCATTTTATTATTGAGTTTTAAGTGTTCATTAGATGTTCTGGATATAAGTTCCTTTTTAGCTATGTCATGACTTGCAAATTTTTCTCCCATTATGTGGGTTGTCTTTTCGCTTTGCTGACAGTGTCCTCTGAAGTACAAAAATATTTAGTTTTGATGAAGTCTAATTTATCTATTTTTTTTCTTCTGCTGCTTTTGCTTTTGATATCCTGTCTAAGAAACCATTGCTTAATTCAAGGTCATGAAGATTTGCCGCTATGTTTCCTTCTTTTTTTTTTTTTTTTTTTGAGACAGAGTCTCACTCCGTGCTCAGGCCAGAGTGCAATCTCAGCTCACTGCAACCTCTGCCTCCTGGGTTCAAGTGATTCTCATGCCTCAAGACCTCCCAAGTAGTTGGGATTACAGGCACCCACCACCACACCTGGCTAATTTTTGTGTTTTTAGTAGAGACGGGGTTTCACTATGTTGACCAACTTCAACTCTTGACCTCAGGTAACCTGCCTGCCTCAGCCTCCCAAAGTGCTCAGATTACAGGCATGAGCCACTGCACCTGGCTCCCTACATTTCCATCTAAGAGTTTTCTAGTTTGCAGGTCTTTGATCCATTTTGAGTTAATTTTTATACGTGAGATGTGAAGGGTCCAACTTCATTCTTTTTATGTGGGTCTCCCATATTATTTATTTATTTGTTTACCTAATAATTTCTTTGAATTAATATACTTCAAAAATTTGGCCTCACTTAGGCAGTATTTTTGTGATCCCGGGTCTTATGAGTTTGACATTTAAAAAAAACATACTGTGTATTCAAAAACAAATAATAGCCTGTGGAGCTGTCTTACAGTCCGTGCGCCCGTCTCCCCCAGTCATCTGGCACATCCCACTTTGGGAGCCAGTGCTGATCATGATGAGTTTTATAGAGAGGGAGAGTGTAGCAGGGGCCGATTTGAGGTAGGGATTGTGAAAGGCCTCCCCGAAGAAGTGGCATTTGGCCTAGAATCTGACACCACCTCTAAATATTAGCTCTAGGAGGAGGGGCGGAGCCTGTAGTACATTCCAGGCAGAGGGAACAGCATGTGCAAAGGCCCAGAGGAAAGCAAGATCAGAACATCTGCTGGACAGAGACATGGAGAGAGAGACAAAGAGACAGGAGAAGACGGAGACATGGATAGAGGGGCACCGAGAGAACCAGAGAGGCCAAGAGGTCATATGCAAACACCAGGTCCACACACACACACACACACACACACACAGGCAGTGCCACCACGGTGACCTGCAAAAGTCAGAGAGACCAGAAGCACCCGCACTGACCAGGTGCCATGTCTGTGCTGGCCTTGCCAGCCTTTCCCCACACTGTGCCAGCTCCTCCCTGCAGCTCTGCTAGACAGAGCAATTCTCTCCTTTGAAAGAAGAGGCACTGTGCTCGTTCTGGGGCTCAGCCAGGGAGTTGAAGAGGCCAGGACATCTTCTCCTGTTCCCGAGGAAGACAGGACTGATAGGAGGGGCTGGTCAGGATGGAGCCTGGGCAGAGCCAGCTGGGGAGGGACGTCTGGATTTGGGTCGGGAGAAACCAACTGTGTGACCTTGGGCCACTTCTCCCCACCTGCACCACCCAGCCTGTCCAGCTCTGACACCCAATGGCTACCTATTATCACTGTTACAATATGCTTCTTGGACTCAGCCGGTCTTCTGTGCATCTTTACTAAGCCAAGGTCAATGTTATCATCCAAAGTTGATGGCAATCTTTTCTTTCTGATATCTAAGCTGATGATATCTAAAAATATCCCTTCCTCAGGCCAGCAGTGCAGAGCACATCCCTGGTTCCGTACGGCTGAGGTGTTCCTCTCCAGCCAGCTCGGGGGGGGGGGGGGGGTTAGATGGGAATTCAGAAGTTGCGAATTAAAACCTCCCCAGGTCAGATTTTGCAGACAAACTCTTGTTAGACAAAGTCAGACATGTTTCTTCCCTGCAGGTCTTGTCAGAGCCTTTAATCTGCTGAGCTGTGTTATGAGCCTCAGTGGAGTGAGGTAGGGGTCAAGGAGCAGATGTCAGGGGATTTGGAGAGCATCATATGCTTGACCAAAAGGTTTAAGCACAGGAGCTTTCTGTGCCAAGGACCATCTCTGGGATCTGGCGTCTCCAGAAAGAAGGGCCACCCGTACCAATAGGTGCCTGCTGTCCCCCTCTGTGCCTTTCCCAGAGCTAAGCCCATAGCAGTCCTGCAGCACGCCTGTGGCAATGGAGGGATGGGAATGCCAGGGAAAGAGTGAACAGGCTTTTTAATGCTCTATTTATTTCAGCTTGGTAACCTCAGCAGGGTTAGTGTCCAGGCTGTCAGGGGAAGATGGAGTTAAAATAACACAGACTTCAACAGTGACTAGCGCTGCTGGCCAGGGCTCTTGCTCTGCCTCGGAATTCTGTTCCAGAGAATTCCAGAGACGTCCTTCGTCCTGGGAACTGAGCATCACAGCACAGTGGATACATGTCACCCAAAGCGGTGGCTTCCTGAGTACCCGCCCTCCCACAGCCCACCCAGGGCCTGCAGGATTCTCTCCTCCTCCTGGGAGGAAAGGCGTCAGCTCAGAAACCCACTGCCTTCTCCACCCTTGCCTGACCTCATGTTTCTAAGTAACATTTCTAAAACATGGACTTTAGGCTGGGCACGGTGGCCCACACCTGTAATCCCAGCACTTTGGGAGGCTAAGGTGGGCAGATTGCTTGAACTTCAACCCGGAGTTTGAGACCATCCTGGGCAACACAGGGAGACTCTATCTCCACAAAAAATAAAAATGAAACTAGCCAGGCATAGTGGCACGCGACTGAGGTCCCAGCTACTCAGGAGGCTGAGGAGGGAGGATTGCTTGAGCCCGAGAGGCGGAAGTTGCAGTGAGCCAAGATCGTGCCACGGCACTCCAGCCTGGATGACAGAGTGAGACTCTGTCTCAAAACACAAAAAGACTCCATTGCCTGGATTTACCATAATTTCCCTAGCCATTCTGCAGGATAATTCGAGGACAGAGAGAAGACCCCAAGGAGGAAGGCAGCCCTGGTTACCAGAGCTGGCAGATAGGGGTTAGCTGGAAGCCCCAGGGCTGGTGGACGCAGGGGCCACTGTTTCTCCACCCAGATCCTTGCTCTGGAAGGCAGCCACCAGGGGACCCTTCATTCCCAGTCAGACGGGGACAGAGGCGGGGCAGAGCCGAGGGAGGAGGGCTCAGATGAAGCGCCTGGCAGGACTGATATATGAGGGAGGCCGGACACGAGGAGGGAGCTCTGCAGCCTGTGGTGTCCGGCAGGATTTGGGGAGTGTGAGGTGAGAAAACAAAAAGCCTCACCCCGCCCAGTGGAAGGGGAGCATGAAGAGAGAAGCAAATGCCAGTTACACATCCTCCAAACAATCTCTGAATGGACGAGAGCCAGTCAGGGGGAAACGGAAGTTGCAGTGAGCCAAGACTGTGCCACGGCACTCCAGCCTGGGTGACAGAGTGAGACTCTGTCTCAAAATACAAAAAGGTGCCACACACCCCAGGCGGGACGGGTGGGCCCAGGTGCCCTGCCCTGGTCCAGGCCTCTATTCGCAGGGTCTCACTGGTCTCTCCCTGCCCAGGCTTTTGTCTCCCAGACAAACCAGTCTCCATGAAGCAGCTACAGCGATATAAAATATGGCCCAGAGCAGGACACGCCTAACCAGGCAAAGGCTTGCAGAATAAAATCCCACCTCCGTCTCCTGGTCTGGCCTCCTCCACCCCCCAGCCTCATTGCAGACCTCACGGGTGGAACTCCTTTCAGCCCCAGGGCTTTCCTCATGCTCTTGCCTCTTTCTAGAAGGTTCTCCCCTTCTGGCCCGGCCACTCTTGATCGTCCTTCAGGTCTTAGTTTAAAACTGTTCTTCCTGGAAACCCTGGACTCCCGTGATGCCTTCTTCTTTGCACAACCCGTGGGCTCGTTTAACAGTTGAAATGAACACTGGAAGAGGTGTGTGATTCTTATTTTTATAATTAATAGACTTTATTTTTAGAGCAGTTTTAAGTTTACAGAAAATTGAGCAGATAGTACAGAAAGTTCCCATTTCCCCACCAGCCCTACACAGTTTCCCCTATTTTGGAGTATATTTGTTACAGTGAGGAGCTAACACTGATACAGTGTCATTCACTAGAGCCTGTTGTTTACATTAGGACTCACTCTGTGTTAGACACTTCAGTGAGTTTTGCCATATGCATAATGCCACGTATCTACCATTGTGGCATCATAAAGAATGGTTTCACCACCCTAAAACTCCCTGTGTGCCACCTATTTATCCTCCCTCCCTGTCCCCTCCAATCACTGACTTTGTTCATTGTCTCCCTGCTAGACCTGAAGCACCATCAGGGCAGGGAGCCATCTGCTTTGTTGACATTATACTCACTGTTCCCAGCTCAGAGCCCCTGCCACATAACAGGTGCCTGATAAATATTTTTCTTTGCATATTTTAATAAAAATAGGATTCTACTAAACCCATTGTTCTGCAATTTGCTTTTTCCAAATATTGACAATATATCTTGGAAGTCTTCTCATATCAGAATATAGAGCACATTCTCTCTCTCTTTCACTTTTTATTATGGAGAATTTCCAACACAAAGGAAGACAGAGTCTGCTATGATGGACCTCTGTGTACCTCTCACCCGACTGCAGTTACCAACTAGTGAACCTTCTTGTTTCATCTGTACCTCTGCCCATCAGATAATTTCATCTGTAAATATTTCTGTGTGTATCTCTCTCTGCTTTTTTTTTTCTTTTGAGATGTAGTCTCGCTCTGTCTCCCAGGCTGGAGTGCAGTGGTGCAATGGTTCACTGCAACCTCTGCCTCCTGCGTTCAAGCGATTCTCCTGCCTCAGCCTCCCCAGTAGCTGGGATTACCAGATGCACCACCACACTTGGCTAATTTTGTATTTTTAGTAGAGACAGGGTTTCACCATGTTGGCCAGGCTGGTCTTGAACTCCTGACCTCAAGTGATCTGCCTGCCTTGGCTTCCCAAAGTGCAAGGATTACAGGCATAAACCGCCACGCCCGGCCCTTTTTTTTTTTTTTTTTTTTTTTTTTTTTGAGACAGAGTCTTGCTCTATCTCCCAGGCTGGAGTGCAGTGGTGCAAACATGGCTTGCTACAGCCTCGAACTCCTGGGTTCAAGGGATCCTCCTGCTCTGGCCTCTTGAGTAGCTAGGACTGCAGGCATGTGCCACCACACTGGCTAATTTTTTTATTTTTTGTAGAAATAGGATCTCACTATGTTACCCAGGCTGGCCTCAAATTCCTGGGCTCAATTGATCCTCCTGCCTCAACCTCCTAAAGTGCTGGGATTATAGGTGTGCACCACCACGCCTGGCCTGTGTGGTTCTCTAAAAGATAAGGACTTTAAAAAACGTAACCACAATATCATCATCACACCTACTAAACATTAATTTAATATCATCTAACATAGGCAATGTCCAAATTTCCAGTTATCTCATAAATATATGTTCCATTTGTTTGCGTGTTTGATTTTACAGGATGTTTTGAACCAAGGGCCAGAGGAGCTGCACGTCTGCCATTAATTGCTATGCTTTTGAGCCTTCTCTTGCTCTACGTCCATCCTTTTTCCGTATCAATTTTTTCTCCACGCAACTCATCCATTGGAAAAACTGGGTCATTACTGTTGGAGTTTCCTCCAGTCCGGATCTTGCGAATGGCATCCCCTGGTGTCGTTCAGGGTGATGCTCTGTCCTCTGTCTTTCCTGTGCGCTCACAGCTGGGTCTAGAGGCTTGATCTGATTCAGGTTCAGTTGCTTTGGCTTCGGGTGGGGGTGTGTTCTTCTAGCGACACTCACTGTCTGCTGGCCTCTCAGTGGGAAGTTCTGGGCTGGTGCGGCTCAGTGCCTGGAGCCATTCATTCATCAGGGACTGCGAATTCTCTCGTGAAATGCTTCTATAAAAAGAAGCTTCCCCTCATCAACTTTCGGTTACCCCGAGGTACAGTTTATATAGGACAGGCAGGATAAATGCTTGATTCTTTCCCTTTATTTACCAGTTTTCAGAATAATGAGTCGCCTATAAATATTTGAATGAATGGATGAATAATACACGTGTGAATGAACTGACGGGGGTGTGGGAGTTGGGGGTTCTATCTGTTGCCTTCAAGGGCATGGCCGTGGGCCACAAGCTGACAGCAGAGGTCCAGCCTGAAGCCAGGTGCCTTTCTACACAATGAGGTGCAGCCCATGGCCAGGTCCCTGTCTACACCAGGTGTTGGCAGCAGCCTCTGTCACCCATCAACCCACCTCAGTAAAAAGCTAGGGTGATCAGAAGCTGTATTACTAAGAATCTAGCATCTGGGACAAGGCAGTATCATCACTCTCCCCAACTGAGATGTGAGGAATCCTTGAAACTAGCATCAGAACAGAGAGGAGGGCCGCGCGGTGAGTGCAGGTGTGGCCTTCGGAACACGGCGTTGATCTCTCTGCAGGAAGGGAAATCAAGGAGTTTCTGGCCTAAAGGTTGGGCTGGTGGCCTCCAGGGTTTCTTCCTGGGCAACCCAACACCCTCCTGGGCCCCTCCTGGGAGGCGCTCCTTTCCCCAGAGGCCAGGCCAGGCTGCCCATAAGCTCTCTGACATCTCTGCCCTCTCGGTGTCTCCCCAGGTGCAAGTGCAACCTGCATGCCAACCTGTGCTCCATGCGCGAGGGCAGCCTGCAGTGCGAGTGCGAGCACAACACCACCGGCCCCGACTGCGGCAAGTGCAAGAAGAATTTCCGCACCCGGTCCTGGCGGGCCGGCTCCTACCTGCCACTGCCCCACGGCTCTCCCAACGCCTGTACGTGCCATGCCCCGGGGCCATGAGCCCACATGGCTATAATCTTCCCCGCCCGTCAATGCCAGGAGCTGTGGATCATACACACGCACACATACCTGCACACAGGCACATACATGTGCACATGCATGCAAACATGCACACAGAAACATATGAGCCTGCATGCACAGGCATGGGCACACATATAAATGCACAAACACGTGCATGCACAGAAATACACGTGCATGCATGCCCCCCCCCCCCCCCACACACACACACCTTGTTCTACAGCTCCCAAACGCCAGGTCTTGTAACAAGTCCCTCCAGCACACCTGCATCCTGCAGAATGCTAAGCTGCCCTTCCAGCCCTGGTCCGCAGGGAAACCCGAGATGAGCTGCTCAGTCGCACTTCTGCAACCCTTCCCCTTCTTGACCCTGAAGGCTGGCAGGCGGCCCCCATGGGATGGCAGGGAGTGATGGGGTGGGACCCCCACTTCAGGTGAGGGGATCAGTAGCGTCATCCCTGATCAGGAGCATCTCTGGGGTGTTTGGAGCGAGCCACCAAGGCCAAGTTCTGTGTGTTCAGCACTCACCTCCATCCTCAGAGCAACCCCTGGGAGCTGAGCTTCTGTTATCCCATTTTACAGATGTGTCCTCTATGGCCTGCACCAGAGTCTCCCACACATGCTCTCTGCCCACCCCTGCCCAGCCATGCCAGGGAGCCATCCTCAGGGCCTGCCCACTCACATCTGCATCACAGACCCCCTTCTGAGGACCACCCACTCAGGGGGGCCCCAGCATAGTCCACACTGTCTCCATGAAATCAGAATGCCAGGAAGCCCCTGGGCTGCAAGTGGAGAAGGCCACAGACTGCCCCTGGGGCGGGCTCTCCCTGATCCCCACCATTGCCACTTTACGGATGCCGGCCGTTCTCAAGTGTGTACTTGGTGCCCGAGGCCCTCTAGGCACTTTGTGCATCTCGCTTTGCCCTCACACAGCCCCGCAGGGTGGAGTCCTTATTACGGTCCATTTTCCAGACGAGCAGACCGAGCCCCAGTGAACCTCAGGGCCCTCCCAGGTTTCACACTGAGTTGCATGCCAACGCCAGGGCTTAGGGCAGCTACTGGATCTGATGCCCAGACCAGGCCTGGGCAGTGGGTTCCTGCACCCCATCTGAGCATCCTCCCTCGATGGGTGAAAGATTTATGTACTTTGGGCTGATCAAAGCTGAGAGCCATGTGCAGAGGTCATGACAGGCATGTCACGCGTGTGCTGCAGCAGGCAGTGACAGGCCTTTGAAGGAGTGACTTGGCAGGCACCAAACAGCACTCTCAGGTCTTCAAAGGCACAAAAAGCACTCCAGAGGCTGACAGCCCACTCCAGCCGCTGCCTCCTCCCAGCTTCCTGTCCCCATCTGTTTGTGGTCTAAACCCTTTCCTGAGGTCTCTCTTTAGTGGCCATCACTCTCTCCCTGACTCACAAATTTGCTGCCCCTTCGTCTGTCCTGAGGGCCTCTCTCTCTTCCCTCCTATCTGCCTCCGTTCTCTCCATCATCACGCCCACTTTTTTTTTTTTTTTCTTCTTAGAGATAGGTCTCTCACTCTGTCGCCCGGGCTGGAGTGCAGTGGCGCAGTCATGGCTCACTGTAACCTCAACCTCCTGGGCTTAAGCGATCCTCCCACTTCAGCCTCCCAAGTAGCTGGGACCACAGGTGCATGCCACCAGGCCCAGCTAATTTTTATGTTTTTTTTGCAGGGAAAAGGTTTTGCCATGTTGCCCAGCCTGGTCTCGAGCTCCCGAGCTCTAGTAACCCTCCTGCCTTGGCCTCCCAAAGTGCTGGGATTACAGGCATGAGCCACCACGTCTGGCCAGGTCTGCCTTTTTTCTTCCACTTGCCCCCTGCGCCTGGAGGGTTCTGCCCGTCTCTGGCCACCTGAGACTCTTACCTGCAAGTCACACCTAGGAGGATCCACTGTCCCCACCCTCACCCCCCAGTCACCACCTCCAGTCTAGCCAGCAATGGATAGACAGGATTGTAGGGGCAGGGCAGCTGGGTCTTCCTTATTTAGGGGAGACTCCTGAGCTGGCCCCAACTCCTGCTTCCCTGGGAGTCCCCAGGAATTGCCTTTGAGGCCCCCAAGCCCCAGGAAGGAGGAGTTTCTTCTGGCATTTGCAGGGTCAGCAGTGAGGCTGGAGGCGCCGCTGTCCTCAGCACCCGAGTCTCCTGCCTTCTCTGGGGCGCCAGCAGGAAACAGCCCAAGGACATACAGAGGCTAATTTTGCCCTCACCCTGCCCCTGCCGTGACCCCTCCGCAGTAAGTGGCACCGACACCCATGGGGCCAAGCTGCAAGCCTGGGGGTCACCTTGACTGGAGACCCTCCTCCCGCCATGTTCTTTGAACTTCCCTCCATCCCCCCAAGTCTCTCCCAATGCCACCCTCAGCCCTGCAGCAGCCCTCACTCCCAATGTCTTCCCACCTCCTCACCCCTCTGTCCCCACCTGGCCAGCCCATCACCCTCCAGGGCCCAACTTGGAGCCCCCAGGACCTCCCCGTGCCCTGCCTGATGTCCCACCTGTCCCCACAGAGCCTCCCTTGGTCACCGCCCAGTCCTGGCCCTTGCTTACTGTGGCTGCACCCTGAGGTGCCTGCCCAGACACGGAGGTGGAGGAAGGAGTGGGTGGGGATGGGCTGGTCCTCCCAGGCCTCCCCGCCCGTCCTGCTGGCCACAGCCTTGGCTTGCCCCGGAGAAGCCCATGGGCCACACATTCCACTGCCAATCCCACAGCGTCCTTTCTCGGGAACACCGTGGGGAAAGCGGTGGCACCAGCTCCTTCCTTTTGCAACTGTGATGAATCTCACCCAGGGATTTCAAGGCCCCTGGTCACACCAGGATCATAGGCCTCCCCCATCCCCTGGACACGCAGAGACACACCTGGATTCAGGTCAGGCCTCGCCCACTCCCAGCTGTGTTTCTCCCCAAGCCGTGTGTCCTCAGCTGTAGAATCAGGACCGTGAGGAAATTCCCTAATAGGGATCTTGTGAGGACGGCATGGTTCATGTAGGGGATGCTGACACCATGCCTGACACGTGGGACGCACTCCACCTGCGGCATCCGCTCCCGTGGCTTCTCAGCGAGTCTTCCAGCCATGCTGCACTTCTTAGGAACACTCCATACAATGTCCTTGTCCTGCACTGGAGGGCCCAAAAATCTAAAATAAGAGGAGGAGTGCGTGTGAAGCTCCCAGTGGAGCGTTTGGCACCTGTCAGCATGTCCCCAAGGGCAAGTCATGGCTCTGAGATTCAGTGTCTCCATCTGCAAAATGGGCCAATAGTGGTTCCTCCCTCCCAGGGCTGCAGTGAGGATGAAACGGGATAATCCACCCCCGTCCCCACACCCTGCAGGTCATCATCATTGCCAGCAGTTGTGTGGTGGAGCAGGTGCTCTTGAGGGAGGGACACCTCCAGGTGCTCCCCTGCCCTGCTGGCCCCTCTGCAGGGAGGCGACCGCCAGGCCCCTTCCCCTGGGGCAGCCAGCTCACGCCCCTCTCTCTCCCGCAGGTGCCGCTGCAGGTTCCTTTGGCAGTAAGTACACGCCCGGGGAGGGCGGCCAGGGCCCCCACTGCACGAGCCTCTTTGCATGTCCTGGAAAAAGCAGGAGAGAAAAAAGGGGCTTCAGTGTCCCCTCTGGGACTTGAGCCTATTCACTCCCTCCTCTAATTATGCCCCATCTGCTTCTCCACCTCTCCCCCTCCACCTGTCCCCCCTCCATCTTCCCCCCCCACCTGTCCGCACTTCACATCATATGCCATGTGTCATGTGTCATTTTGCTGTGGCCCGCAGCCCAGCAACTCTCAGGCTCTCCCAGGAGCTCCATCAGTGCTGCTTTGGAAAACGGGACAGGACTTTTTGCAGGTCCCTTGGCCCCTGGGTGGGCTCCCTGCTCCTCCTGCCACCCGAACGTCTTCTCTCACCTGGCTCTGGGAGAGCAGTCTCTCCTGCCAGGCAAGAGTGGGGTGACCTTCCCCCACCAGGGGCAGAATCCACCCCCTAGCCTAACCGTGGGGGCAGCCTCCCCCTGGGCAGCCTCTGCAGCCAGCTTGGCCCAGGGCTCTGCTCGTTCAAGTCAGCTCAGGTCCCAGGGGAGTCGGACCAGGGAGGGGCATCTGCAGGAGGTGGGGGTCCTGAGAGTTCCCCAGGAAGGCAAGGGCGACATGGTGCCCACAGATTATCAGTAAATGTCATCGAGACTGTCCCCACTCACAAGGTGCCAGGCACAGTCTCTCATTTCAGCCTTGCAAACCCCTTCCCCTGGGAGGTCACCATCTGCTCTGAGAGGCAGCAGGAAAGAACTGGCCAATGTCAAAGAGCCAGCCGGGAGCAGACCCCAAATCTCAGAAATGCTTCTGGGGTGCACCGTCACCCTCCACCAGGGCTCTGTGGGGCCCCACATCCCACCCAAGTTGTCCCTCCTGGACCCAGAGGGCCCCTGGCTGGGAAGCCAGTGAGCCAAGAGGGCGCCAGAAGGAAGCCGGACCCTGCAGGGATGCTGGTCTGCACAGCCATTGTAAGTTGCTTCTCTGTGGTGTCCCCACCCCGGCAACCCCCCAACCCTCTCTTGCTTTTCCCATCTCTCACCAGGCATCAGCAGGTCCCAGAAAGACCCCAACCCCAAAGGCCCTGTGGCCACTGCGGCCACCACAGCCATGATAGGGGCCCCTACTACTCCTGTCCCCTCCACGTCCACTGCCTGGGCCCCCACGGCTCCCAGCACCCCACAGCCCACAGGTGGGTGCCAGGGTACAGTGACCCCTGTCATCCCACCCTCTCCTGCTTCTAGCCTGGGTTCCTGCCTCTCTTGGGGTGGGAGGGTCAGCAGCCCTGGGCGGAGAGCAGGGGCTTGGCTCTTAGAATAGAGACGCTAGAACCCTAGAGCTGGGAGGCCACAGGCCAAAGGGGCTTCCAGGTCACCTGGGTCAACCTGTTCCTGAGCCCAGCCAGGGGATTCAAGGGTCAGTTCAGCCTCCAAAATCGTCTTCCTCCTGCCCTTCAAGCCATTGCTTGGAAGGGCTCCCAGACCAGTGTGGCCAGACAGCTGCAGGAACTGGGAGGAAAGGTGCTGGGGGCAGCGAGGCCATCCTGACATGCAGCCAAAGACTGGCCTTTTCTCCCAATGGTGCTTCTGCCTCCATGGTCCCTGGAGCCCCGCCCACACCCTGTCCCCACCTGGCCCCCAGGGCCTCTCTGTCCTTAACCCCTCAGCAGCGCACCGGTGGGATGGATGGAGCAGGGTTAGCCCAGAAAGCAAATGTCTGTGATCAGCAGGGCAGAGGGAGCCTCTGGAGCTGGGTCTGGACACCGTGGGCTGCTGGGAATGTGGGGGCTGTATGTGTAGTGCAAGGCCAGGCCACGGCCAGACGTCCTGCCCCCTCAGGGGTCTGCCACAGACAAGCATGGAAACCTGATTCTCACTTCCCTCCAAAGGAGGATTCGTGTGTATTCAAGGCTGGGGGTGCTGGGGTGGGTCTCTGCTCTCACCTGGACTCACCTGGGGAGTGTCCCTGGACTCTGTGCACTGCAGGTGCCAGGGGTCTGAAAGGATTTATCCTTCCCAGAGGGCATCAGGAAGACGATGACCAAGGAGAATTCTTCCTGGTCCCAGCCAGAGAGGGGTATTCCATTAGCCTGCCACACCCTGTCCCCCACCACCCTGCAGGGAGGACCTGGTGGGGACTCCTGGCCCCTTGGGTAGTGCCCTGGCCCTCCATCTCTCTGATCCAAGGAGACCTGCCCCACTGATCCTTACCCCTGGAGGGGTGGCATTTCTAAAGGGCAGAGTCCCCTCCATCAGCTCCTGCCTCCGCCTGTTGCTGGGTGGACACTCAGGCTCCCCAGACAGGGGCAAACACTGAGAGAAAGACCGCCTCCTTCTAGGCCAGCCAGAGCGGCTCCCCTGGGGGCAGCACACCCCACCTCATTCTACATCCTTCCTTTTCCGCGGGAGGCATTTGCAGGAGGCAGGGGCTAGCCAAAACATTGGAGGATTTCAGGGAAGCCTCCTGGCCCAGGAATCCTCCTTGGGGTGGAAGACATGGGTCACTCTGAGAATTCTGGACTTCAGACATAGGTTGGCCCAGCCACAAGGGACCTGTGCTTTGCTGCTGAGCCTGTGGTGGGCAGACAGAAGCAAAAACAGTGGTGGTGGGTGCTGTGCCTGCCTCCAAACAGTGGTCTGGCTGGGAGGCCAGATACTCTCCATATCACATGTGCAAGTGCACATGCACACACACACACATGCATGCACACACACGCATGCACATGCACACGTACACACACACACACACACAGAGGAACTTTGAATCCATTTGCGGAGCTGCTTCTGACTTGGTGCCAGGGCAGCTGTGGGAGGCTGGGCAGATTGTGCAGTCGGGAATTAAAGAGGAAAAGTCAGAGGCCAGAGTGATAATTGTAGGGGAGGTGAGGGTCCCCAGGACCCCCTCAGTGAGCAGAAGGCACACCCTCTTGGCAACACAGTGTTGCTCTGCACCCTCAGCCCTGTGTCAAGAAGCGGGACATTAGGGGAGGAGGTGGCTCCAATGTGACAGCCAGTGGCCCCCATGGCCCACATCTAGGGGCTCCTCCCTCCTCTTCAGCAACTGAAATCCCTCCCAGTAGCCCCTATTAATAAAAACGATCATTGCAGTAGCTGAGGGTGAGTTCTCCTGGACTGTGCTCGTATCATCATATCATTGTATTCTGGGCTCACAGCTCCGTGAGATGGAGGCTGTTATCTTCCTAGTCCCACAGGTGAGGGGATCAAGGCTTAGGAAGAAGCAGCTGGATTTTATGATATGTAAATTACACCTCAATCAAGCTGTTTCAGAAGAAAAAAGGAGGCAGCTGCTCAAGGTCCCAGGATTATGGAGAGGCACGGGCAGGATTTGAACTCAGGGTGCGCCAACTCAGCCACCCAAAGCTATTGTCCTGAGGCCTCCAGGGGCTATGAGGTAAAGCTATCTTTTTTTTTTTTTGAGACGGAGTTCCGCTCTTGTCGCCAAGGCTGGAGTGCAATGGAGCGATCTCAGCTCACTGCAACCTCCGCCCCCCAGGTTCAAGCAATTCTCCTGCCTCAGCCTCCCGAGTAGCTGGGATTACAGGCATCCATCACCATGTCCAGCTAACTTTTGTCTTTTTAGTAGAGACGGGGTTTCACCACGTTGGTCAGGCTGGTGTCGAACTCCTGACCTCAAGTGATCCACCCGCCTCAGCCTCCCAAAGTGCTGGGATTCCAGGCGTGAGCCGCCGCACCCGGCCGGGTAGTGCTATCTCTAAAGCCTGGTTTGCAGGGCTTCCCAGTTCCAAAGGAGCAGACCGGGCTTCCATGGTGCCTTGGCACAGCACACAGGCCATGACAAGAACTTGCTTCCCACACACCTGAGTGCGTCCCTGGGCAGCCCAGCCAGGACTCTCTCCCTCCCAAAGACCCTAGTCCCTGAAAGATCCTGAATATCCCCGAGCGCCTCCCAACAGGTGCTTCGGGCTCTTTTACCAGAGTCCAGCTGGGCCTCCGAACTCCTGGGCCAGATGTTTCTCCCGCCTGCCAGTGTCAAGCTGCCTGGAGGACAGCGCTGCGGGCGGAAAACGCTGCTGGAGACACTAATCCTTTCCTGGGCTGGGCCATGGAGGGTGGAGGGAGACAGGCTCCGAAGCAAATGCCTTCAGGGCTGGCTTTCTCGTGGCTCTAATTAAGCCCTTGCCAATTTGGGCCTGGCGGCCTCATCTTCCCACTGAACATCCTATTAAAGTCAATTGATGTCCGAAGCTCCCCGCTCCCAGCTGGAAAGTCTTCCACACTTGTTAACTGGTAGCTTTTCCGTTTCTTTCCCCGCAGCCACCGTTGTGTATGATCCCTTCAAGAAGCCGAAAACAGCAGCACTCCCCTGTCCCTCTGGGTTTGTCCTTTGAAATTTGGGCACAGGGCCGTTCTTTGTCAGCCCTGCCTGCCTTCCTGGCTGTGTGTCCCGTTAGTCTAGGGGCTGAGCATTGTGGCATTGGTTCATGCTGGGGTCCCTGGTGAAAACGGGCCCAGGCCAGGGGTCAGGAAGGTAGAAGGGCAGTGATCGGGGAAGCAGGTCAGATGCTGGGGGAGGCTCCGGTCCCTGGACTGGGGCTGGCCAGAAAGGAGGCCTTCCAGGACACTTCTGGACACATCTAAGATCTTGGCCCGAACCCCTGTCCCACTTTGCAGCCATTAGCCAGAGACATC
Source organism: Hylobates moloch (assembly GCF_009828535.3). Classification (NCBI taxonomy): domain Eukaryota; kingdom Metazoa; phylum Chordata; class Mammalia; order Primates; family Hylobatidae; genus Hylobates; species Hylobates moloch. The sequence goes on from NW_026652285.1 coordinate 104,435,241, forward strand.
AGCTCAGAGAGGTCTGGGCCCAGAGGCGGAACGTGGTCTAGCTCTGTCCTTCAGTCAGAACGGGGACCACACAGGGAGTGTAGAAGGGTCTCGCTGAAGAATATGCAGATTCTCAGGCATGGGGCCACCTCTCATCTATCTGGCTTTAAGTCTTCTGCATGTGCCCTCCACAGGCTGCAATAGTGTAGATGCTGCCTCTAGTAGATTTGGACCCAGTTCCTTTGGCCAGTGTAGACACAGCCTCTCCTTATAGTGCTGCTGCTTCTAAGGGGCCTGTGGGGTGCGGGGCTGTGATGCCTCAGTATGTACCCAGCTTCCCTCAGCACCACCCCCTCGCATAACTTGGTTTCTTCTCTTCTTCCCCCCAAGAGTGGACCAGGCCATCTACGGCTGCCCCTCTCTCGAGCAGGTGGTCCCAGGTGGCCGCCCGTGCAGAAGGTATGGGGGCAAGGCCTGTGATGGGCCTGAGACCCCGGGGAAGTGCCCTCTTAGACTCATAGGCCCCTCCCTCTGTAGTGGAAGTAGCAGGTGTGCATGGTGGGCACCTGAGGTTGGAGGGGGGCTGCAGGAACCAACCGAGGGCACGGGTGTAGAATGTCGGTGCCTGGGGAGCTCTAGGGCACAGTGGTGAGGGAGTGGCCTGGTAGAGCAGGTCTACCAGCTCTGCCCCCAAACCTCACCTGCTTCAAGAGTTTCCATGTGGCACCCCCACGCCAAGCCCTTCCACCAGCACTCCCTCCGAGGGCTTCGGAGTCTGGTAGAGGCCCTGCCTCCCACGACAGGAACCCCCCTCTCCAGCCGCCCTTGCTCACAGGACACCTGGGCAGTTGCTGGATCAGAGAGAGTCAGAGGCGGCTTCCTGCAGGAGCGGGGGCCAGGAGACCTGGGAGGGTGGACTGTGGCGGGTGAAGGGGGAAGGCGGCACATTCCAGGCCGCAGGGCCAGCCGGGGCAAAGGGGCAGTGGGATGGCAGGGAGCCTGACAAAGTGGAAAATGTGTGGGTTAAAGGAGGGAGGGTGGGGTCCTGGGAGACACTGACATCCTCCTGCTGCGTGGGCGGAGACACAGGGCTCATCTGTAGCCACAGACAGACCTGCCAAGAAAACGCGCAGGCCTGCCCGACTCTCCAGAAGGGAAATTGTCCCTGGCCCCAGCTCACCAAGCCTGGGTGGGGAATTAGGGCCTGAGGTCTAGGGAACAGGTGAGCTGTTCTTTCCAGCTCACGTACGTGTTCAAATTTCCTCCAGCCCCAGCTCTGAGCAGCGAGCAGGGCTTTGAGCGCCCTCTACTGGCAGGAAGCTCTGGCGCCGGAAGCATGTTTAGAGAGGGTCCGAGGTTCGGTTCCTAGAAACCTGGAGGACCTGGGCCTGGTGTCCTCTGTGGTGATGGAGACAGAGCTGGCGGGAGCCATCGCTTCCCTACCCTGGGCCAACCAGGGCACCACAGACCCCCAGAGGGAAGCCAAGGCAGTGACGCTCCCGGGACAGTGGCCTGCCTGCTCACCCACAGATAGGGCGCCGGGGTCCCGGTGGGATTCTGGGCAGTGGAAGGCAGGTGACGTCCGTGTTCCTGGCTTGACAGCACTTGCGAGTGGGACTCCAGGGACAGCGAAGGATTCACTTTGGCTGGAGCAGGAAGACTGTTTCAGAAAGGAAGGGAGATGCCAAAGTCCTTAAGTGCCAGGTTTAGTCTCTGGGTTTGATGCGCCAGGAAGTTTGGAGAGGAGGTGGGGAGAGCAAGAGACGGGTGTGGTGTGCAACGCGATGTCAATCCATCTAAAAACAGTTTGGCTTCCAAGAAGGCCTTAGCAGGGCGCGGGGGGTGTCAGGGGTTACAGAAGTCATTTGGAGGATTAATCCAGCCAGATGTGTCCGTGGTCTCAGAGAGGGGACCAAGGGCAGGGCTGATTTGCGAGCTCGGGATGTGCTGTTTCCTTCAGGAAGGGGCCCCACCTCCCTGGGCTCTTCGAGGAGAGGGGCTGTGTGATTTGAGGCCAGAGGGGCCTCTCCCTCCCTCACATCTGAGCAGGCGACAAGGCTGCCTGCCCTAGAGCTGGCCCAGGGCGGCTTGGAAGCCTTTGCTGGGCTCTTCCCTGGGCAGCGGGACCATGACAGATGAAAGAACCTGTTTCTCATCTCTCCAAGCTGTGGGCCCCCCTGCCGCTGCCCCTGCCCCTGCCAAGGGCTACAGACTTTTCCAGCTCAAGCCCAAATCTCCTCAAGTGATGCCTATTGAAGAATTCCAAGGTAAGAGGATGGACCTGGGACTCCATCAGCCCCCCTGACACCTGTTCCCCAACCGCCACTGGAAAAAGACGGTGCAGGACAGAGGACCGACACCTGGCTCAGAAAACCCTCCTGGAGTAGCTGGGTCAAGGTTAAACTGAGTCTCTCTTCCCTACAGGCCTCCCTCCCCAAGGGAGCTAGGAGCAGGTATGAGTCAGAAGCCAACCTGGGCACAGTGGGCAGGCCACACAGCAGGCAGAGCAGATGCCAGAAATAGCCTGTCCCGGCTCCCCTGGGAGGTGTGACCCAGGGGCTCGCCTTGGTGAAGCAGAATCTGGGACACACGGGTCACCGATGCTGCTCTTTGGGACACTTAGAGGATGCCTCACCTCCTCATTGTCTCTGGAGGGACAAAGTGAAGGGGGCAGGACCAGGTGGCCCACAGGTGGGAATGCCCACCGTCTCTCCTGGGCACAGGCTGTTTCTCCAGGGTCTCCTATGCCCTTGACCACTGGGTCAGTCCCTCCTTATCCCATCACAAAAGAGAAGCTGGGTCCTCTAGAGATACACAGATGGTGTTTCAAGAGGGTGGCTGGTGTCCTTCCTTGTTCGGGGGCAGCCACGTCGGCTTTCTTGCTGGAGGGTGGGCGGGTGGGTGGGTGAGTACTGTGTCCCTTCGTAGGAACATCAAGGGATGCCCCCCCATTCTTAGGGATGGTGACCTTCCTCACCAAATCCTCCATTGACAATGTGGGGTTCACCTCCAATCCCTGAGAGCCTTGTCCCAGGCAGTCACGTGCTTGTCTGGTCCTCGGAGCGGAGCTGATTAGGCAGGGGTCAGCCTGAGAACCACGTAGGGGTGGGGTGCAGGAGGCGGCAGGACATGGTGGTGGTGGTCCTTGGTATGAAACCATGTGCTTCCAGGAACAGCAAGTCAGAAGCTGGGCCAGGACCAGGGGGAGGCATGCAGGTTCCCAGGGCTCCTGCTTTAAAGTGGCACTCACTCTTAGCATCCTGCAAAACAACCAAACTTGCAGAAAGCTCAGGCTAATAAGAAAGGGTCTGGCAGGTGGGCGTTTTCCTCCCAACCATCTTCCAAAGCAGCATGGGCAGGAGCTCCTGGCCCATTGCATCTTGTCCAGCGTCCATCCATGCATTCATCCACCAGAGGATACCACGGTGAGCGCCGTGAACCCAGGCGCCGCCCTGCCCCAGTGCACAGCCAGGTGGCATGACCCTGCCCTCCTTGCATGAATCACTTTCTAATCACCCTGGCACGTGGGCATCCTTCAGCGAGCGCTTGGCCCTGGTGCCCAGCCAGGCGTTAGCAGGTGCTGCCCACTGGCCTTCCCTGGTTCCCTGCCCACAGGGCCAGGTGGGAATCCCTGGGCTCAGCCTACCCAGGTTCTCCTCCGGGCTCAAAGCAGGGAGGCCTGTCTCTTCCTGAAGAGGGTCAGAGGCCTAGGGCACCTTCCGGTACCTTTTCCAAAGATGCCTTCCTCCCTCCATGCATGACCTGGGGTGAGTCCTTCTTCGCCCTGTGCCTCAGTTTCCCTGAATGCTCGCTGACCATTGGTATTTCTCCCACTTGGCCGGCCCAGACTGCGAATGCTACGGTCACTCCAACCGCTGCAGCTACATTGACTTCCTGAATGTGGTGACCTGTGTCAGCTGCAAGCACAACACTCGAGGTCAGCACTGCCAACACTGCCGGCTGGGCTACTACCGAAACGGCTCGGCAGAGCTGGACGATGAGAACGTCTGCATTGGTGAGAGGGAGCGGACATGGTACAGGGAACTTGCTGGAATGCGTGCAGGGTGCACTGCACTGCGAGGTGGCCTCTGGGGCCCCCTGCATCAGAATCACCTGGGGAGGCTGTGGGAATTCTCCCTCCAGGGCCCACTCCAGCTAAGCATCTCTAAGGACAGAAAGCTCCAGAAGCTGCTCTATTAGTAACCTCCCCTTGCGGTTCTCCGGCAGGCACTGGAGTTGCAAAACTTACCAGTGGCCTTTCCCTCTCTGGGCAACTGGAGGGGACACTGACCCTTCCTGGTTCCAAAGAGCTGTGACTCTGGCAGGTGGCAGAGGCCACTGAGCATCTGTCTGGGGCTGCTGGGGCTGCTGGGGCAGGGGAGGCGGTCCCCCTCCACAGCTCCTTTCCAGAAAGGTGGAGGAGCAGCCTATCCCTCCTCCTGGGGGGGGCCCAGTTGGGGGCCAAAAGATGGCCTTGCTGTGTGCATTTGGGCAAGTCCCTTCCCCTCCCTGGGCCTCAGCTTCCTCATTCATCAAATCGGGAGGCCGATCAGATCAAAGGTTTTCAGCTCTTTTTTGTGGCTGAAGCTTTTCTTCAAACGCTTTACTAGACCAGGTCCAGCTATAAAGCTGCTCTTCACCCCTGGTGGGCACGCGGTCTGCTTTCTTCCAAGTTCTACTCAAGGACTGGCTTTGGGGTAGAGAAGGAAGTCCATCAGGGCCCTGGGCCTGGGCAAAGACCAAAGCCATGACCGCCAACCAAAACGCACCAGCCTGGAATGGTTGCCCCTGTCATCAGTAAAGGCCAGGTCTTGGCCCCAGGGGCTGTCCCCCAACCCTGCCCAGCCAGGCCCCCTGGGACACCATCGCCCATCCCCCACCCAGCAGGAGGCTCTGGCTGCACAGAGGAGGGGCTCCTGCAGAGCTGGAGCTGTCGGTCTGAATTATGGCGGCAGCTGTCAGATAATTCCATCAACTCTAAGCGATCAAAGCCGCTGACGTCACAGGGGGCCAGCTGCAGGGACAGGGCAGGGCCTTTGGATCCAATTAGAGGTGCCCCCACCCTGGCACCCTCCTCCTCTCCCTGGCTCTCCCTGCCTCCACCCCCAGACCCAGCACTGAGCTGCAAGGTTTCTCAGGGTGGAGGATATTCACCCTCTCCCACAGAGCCCCAAGGCAACCAACTGGGCCCACCCCGGGAGCAGGAATAGGCTGTTCCTCCACTCCCCTGGAAAGGAGCTGTGGAGGGGGGCCACCCCCACAACACAGCAGCCCCAGACATGCTCAGTGTCGGAGTCATAGTTCTTTGGAGATGGGAAGGGTCAGCGACCTCCCTAGTTGCCCAGAGAGGGGAAGGGGCTGACCCAGGCCACACCAGTGCCAGGGCGGGGAAGGTGAGGCTGGGACATGTTTGATCCCAAGGAAGGAAGCTGGAGTCTTCTCTCCAGGCCTGGACACCCTGGGCAGTCCCCACCCGCCGTCCAGCCGCGGGCTCACGTGGACCCAGTGTGGGGAGCATCCCCTGGGGAGTGTGGAGATGCTCCCTGCGAGGCCGGAAGAGTGTGGGTCAGAGCAGACGGCGCCCACAGGTAGCCCTGACCGCGCGCCCGTGCCCGTGTCCGTCCAGAGTGTAACTGCAACCAGATAGGCTCCGTGCACGACCGGTGCAACGAGACCGGCTTCTGCGAGTGCCGCGAGGGCGCGGCGGGCCCCAAGTGCGACGACTGCCTCCCCACGCACTACTGGCGCCAGGGCTGCTACCGTGAGTGCGCGCCGGTCCCCCGTGGGCGGGGCCTGCGTAAAGGGGGCGGGGCAGGCCCGAGGCAGTGGGCGGGGCCTAGTGGGACAGGGCAGGGGCTGTGGACTGGGCCTAGCAAGACGGGGCAGGGCCGGGGAAGCGGGCGGGGCCTAGTGGGACGGGGAAGTGGCGGTGGGCGGGGCCTCGCGAGACGGGGCAGGGCCGGGGCAGTGGGTGGGGCCTAGTGAGAACAGGGCAGGGTTGGGAAAGTTGGCGGGGGCCTGGTGAGATGGGGCAGAGCCAGGGGCGGTGGACGGGGCCTAGCGAGACGGAGCTGGCAGGTGGGCGGGGACAGGATACTGCGGGGGTCCGGGGTCGGGCCGAGGGGCGGGTCCAAGAGCTCGGGGCGGGGCCTGATGCGACCTGGGGCACCGTGGTGCCTGGTGGGAACTACTAGAAAGACCGAGCTGGGGTTGGTTGGAAAGGTATTTGCGAGGACAGAGGGAGGGAGGCTGCCCGAATCGGCGTTAGCCGCGGGCACAGAGTGAAAGGAGGCTCCAGGCGCGGGAACAGCACGTACACAGCTCTGGAGACTGCAGGCGCGTCTGAAGAACGGCACCGAGGCCAGTGGGGCGGGGAGAGAGGGGCAGCGGTGGGAGGCAGCTGGGGGCCAGATCTCGCCCGGGCGCCGTCACCCTCAGAGCGGGGACGTTTCGCACCCAGCGCGCCCGGAGCCTCCTACACCCCCGGCCCAGACGGCGCCCCCGGGAGCTCGCACACCCCGCTTCGCAGGAGCTCGGAGGTTGGGGGAGGGGACCGGGCCACGCCTCGTGCTGACCAGCCCATCCGCCCGCAGCCAACGTGTGCGACGACGACCAGCTGCTGTGCCAGAACGGAGGCACCTGCCTGCAGAACCAGCGCTGCGCCTGCCCGCGCGGCTACACCGGCGTGCGCTGCGAGCAGCCCCGCTGCGACCCCGCCGACGATGACGGCGGTCTGGACTGCGACCGCGCGCCCGGGGCCGCCCCGCGCCCCGCCACCCTGCTCGGCTGCCTGCTGCTGCTGGGGCTGGCCGCCTGCCTGGACCGCTGAGCCCCACCCGGGGGACGCTCCCTGCACCCGGAGGCCGGAGGTCCCGGGGTCCCGGGATCCCGGGGCGGGGCCGGCGTCCGAGGCCGGGCGGCGAGAAGGGTGCGGCCCGAGCTGCTCCCAGGTGCTACTTAGCAGGGCCCCCCGCCCGGCCCGCGCTCCCGCCCGCACTGCCCTCCCCCCGCAGCAGGGGCGCCTTGGGACTCCGGTCCCGGCGCCTGCGATTTGGTTTCGTTTTTCTTTTGTATTATCCGCCGCCCAGTTCCTTTTTTGTCTTTCTGTCTCTTTTTTTTTTTTTTTTTTTCTGGCGGTGAGCCAGAGGGTCGGGAGAAACGCTGCTCGCCCCACACCCCGTCCTGCCTCCCACCACACTTGCACACACGGGACTGTGGCCGACGGCCCCTGGCCTGTGCCAGGCTCACGGGCGGCGGCGGACCCCGACCTCCAGTTGCCTACAGTTCCAGTCGCTGACTTGGTCCTTTTTCCTATTGTTTATTTTTCCTGCAACCCACCAGACCCCAGGCCTCACCGGAGGCCCGGTGACCGCGGAACTCACCGTCTGGGGGAGGAGGAGAGAAGGAAGGGGTGGGGGTCCTGGAAACTTCGTTCTGTAGAGAACTATTTTTGTTTGTATTCACTGTCCCCTGTAGGGGGGACGGGGCGGGAGCGCTGGTCACCGCGGGGGCCGATGGTGGAGAATCTGAGGAGTAAAGAGTTTGCTCACTGCTGCCTCCACGGCCTGTTTTCTTTCTGTGTTGGGGACGCTGGGCAGGTTTGGGGCTTAGAGAGGAATCCACAACAGAGCCTTAAAGAAACGGTTTCCCCACTGGGGCCACCGTTTCCCTGGGCCTTTCTGTGGATTCCAGCAGGCAGTCCCCCCTCCCTGCAGGCTTGGCTGGCAGAGTTCTCCACCCCGCGGCCAGGCTGCAGGTGCCCCACCTGTTAGGAGCCTCCCCACACTGAGAGGCTGTCTTTCTCCTTTCCCAAGAAAGAAATCCGGAGTGTATTGGCCCTTTTCTACAGAAGTCCAAGGGAAATGACTCAGGGAGAATCCTAGTAGAGGTTGAATCCAATGCTCTGATTTATACTCTGTCTCGATGGCCACCTCCGATGGATGTGTCATCTCAGACCTGTTGCAGCCGGAGCCTCAAGTCCAATATCAGGTGAAGCTGAACCCACAATTCGGCCACCGCCTCCTTCCAGAGTTTCAGATGGCCGGGTGGGCAGAGGCGGGCAGTGCAGAGACCCCAGGCGTGCCGGCCCTGTCTCCCTACCTTCTCAAGATTAGGGAGGGATGCTGGAGGGGACGGGGCAGCTTGGGAGTGATGAGAGGAAGCTCCTAGATTCGGGGCTCATCCCCTGGGGCCTGTGCTTCGGAGGATCCAGCAGTTCTCCCAGCCCCGCTTGGTGTCTCCAGCCCTGGGGCCACACTTCCCCCTTGGTCCAGCCTCCTGTCCACCTATGTTTATTTCAGAGCAGTCCCGGGGGTCCGGTCCTGGTTGCTAACTGCTCCCACTGCTCCACCTGCAGGTGCTCCCAGCACTGGCTTCTGCCACCACACCTGTTCTTTCCTGGCTGCGAGGTTTAGACCTGGGTCCTTCCCTTGAGCCCCCAAAGCTAAGCTAAGACCAAGTGGAACAAACTTGGCTTTGGGGACAGCAGGAGATTACAACACAGAAAAGGAGGGGGAGGTACAACGGGACACTGCATAGGACTCACAGCGTCCCGAGCCCACACACCAGCCCCTCCTGGCCTCCTCTCTCTGCTCCCACCCCCAGCACCCTGCTGACCCGGAAGTGCCTTCCGCCAGGCCCTGCATCCTCCTGCAGCTGGCCCATCTCTACCCTCACGTTCTTCCTTATGCACAGAACCCCACTGCCTGGGACCCAAAGCGCCCAGATAAAATAAAACACCTCTGTGGGGCTTCTTGTGGATAGGAGTGGCCAGGGGACGCAGCTCTGGGCAGTGAGATGTAAGCAGGAGTGATGGGTGGGCTTCCAGAAAGTTCTTAAAAGTCATCCCTTCCTCCACGCCCCACAAAGCCTCAGCTGTCCAAGTTTGTGGCTCTGGTTTTTCTCTCTCATCCCTCCCTCTGCTCTTCAGTCAGCAGGATGGGGAAGGAGCCTTCCTGAGACACTGAGCATAAGAGTGTCACCCTCAGGACAGTGAAGGGTGGAGCTGGGGGTGGAAGTTGCAGAGCCTGGGACACCTGCCTTGGCTGCAACCTCTGCACTGCTTTTATTTATCTACTTATTTTTATAGAGTTGAGGTCTCACTGTGTTGCCCAGGCTGGTCTCAAACTCCTAGGCTCAAGTGATCCTCCGGCCTCGGCCTCCCAAAGTGCTGAGATTACAGGCGTGAGTCACCGCACCGCCTGCCTGTCTTACTGTGTGAGAAAAAAAATAAACGTTGATGTGATTAAAACACTAGAATTTGGGTTTTCTGTTCCATGCACACTTTCCAAGTTCTTGGCCCTCCCCGATTGGCATCCAGGCCCCCTGAGTCCTCTAAGGCCAGAGAGAGACTGAAACTCACCCTTCCTTGGCCACAGCCCCCTGTGGTGACCCTCAAGTCACCAGGAAGAGGACTGTCCATGACTCAGGCCGAGGAGTTCACCTCTGTCCAGAACAGGACTGCCCCTGCCTTCCAGTGAGCACAGGGCAGCCGAGCAGAACTCACCCCAGAGAAACAGCAGCGCTGGCCGCAGTCAGTAAACAGCAGGTGCTTCCTCCTAGTCATCAAGATGATAAAATATCACCTAGAAGCAGAACTAGAGGCAGAACTCGAGACAGGGACAGCAGGGCCCAGCCCCAATGGCCAGCCCTGGCCAGATCCATGCGGCTGGGGGCCCTGGAGCGTCAATGACATCCCAGCACTGTTCTTGTCTGGAGGCAAGTGGGCCACCCTCTGTCAGGCACCAGTGCCAGGCTGGCATGGGGGGCTGCAGTAGAAGCCCCTGGTGCAGAAGGTGGGCGGCTGAGGGCTGTGAAGAGGCCCACACGGTGGTGCAGAGGGCATGCCTCTTTATGTCACCCTGGGTGTGTCCCCGAACACCCTCGAGGGGTCTGGGAGGTGGGGGGCCTCTGTGGGCACTCACTCTGTCCTCTTTGACCTCTGTCAGCTGGGCCCACGCTGTGTCAGCTTTTCTGGCACCGGCCTGTGCATCCAGGGCCGGGGAGGTGGAGCTTGTTGTAAATCAGAGTGGCAGCCCCAGTCCCCGGGGACACACTCAGGCCCTGACCTCCCCGGAGGGTGGAGGGAATGTTGCCAGTGGCCATTTGGAAAAACTCTGACATCTTCCAGGCAGCAGGAGAAGGAGAAAACAAGGTCAGCGGAGCCCAAAGTCCTAGACCATCCTCTTCAAATGGCACACCCTTGTCCCCAGAGCTCATATTTTGACATCTGGTTCTGGGAGGTGAGGAGGAAAAGGCTCCCATTGTGCAGCTTGGATCATCATCACCGCATCCCCTGGGGTACTGCATTAACCCTCACCTGCACCCTAGGGCAAGGTTTTCAACCTTGGCACCATTGACCTTGGGGGCTGGGTAATTCTCCATGGCAGGGGGTGGGGGCTGCCCTGTGCACGTGGGATGTGCGGCAGTATCACTGGCTTCCGTGTGGCACTTCAGTGTGCCCCATCCCCAGTTGTTGCAACTCAAAGTGCCTCCAGTAATTGCCAAATTGGGGGCAAAATCGTCCTAGATTGAGACGCACTGCCTCAGGAGGCAAGGATCGTCATGCCCATTTTATAGAGGGTAAGTGGAGGCTAGGAGAGGCAAAGTCACTTGCCTGGGGTCACAGTTTATAAGGAGCAGAGGGGAGAATTGAACCCAGGGCTGCCTGACTCCAGAGCCCAGTGTTTCACCCCCAGGCCAGGCAGCCCTGGGCAGGCATCGGGCATCCACTCCCAGGCGGGCGGCCGCAGCTGCCCCCCACCTCCGTGCCTCCAGCTGCCTGCCTCCTTTGGCGCCCACAGCCAGGTCAGGCTGAGCAAGGAACCCTGGGGGGCCCAGCTTCATCTGAACCCCTCTGCTGTCGGGGAAACCCCTCCCCTAGCCCTCTGCGGCAGCGTGGCCTGTCCCCTGCCCCCACCCACTCCCCTAAATAAGCAGAATTGCTGCGTCGGCACTTCCTGCCCAGATCATGCCTTACGGTTACGAGGCATTTATGGGAGCCTGGGGAGCAGCCAGCAGCATCTCCTGGCAGACCTGAGCCTGCCTCCCTGTCTCCCCAGGGGCCTGGTCCATCCCGACACATCTCAGCCAGAAGCGTTAAGGGAAAGGCCCCAGGAAGAAAAACATTACTTATTTATTTTTCTGTTTAAATCACATGTCACAACTTGTAGGAAAGTTCGAAGATACAGAAAAGCAAAATCGTAATAATTTTTGTATTAAACTCACCCACAATTCTTCATCCAGAGCTAATAACTATTAATACTTTCTTTTTTTTTTTTTTTTTTGAGACGGAGTCTCACTCTGTTGCCCTGGCTGGAGTGCAGTCGCGCGATCTCGGTTCACCGCAACCTCCACCTCCTGGGCTCAAACCATCATCCCACCTCAGCCTCCGGAGTAGCGGGAACTACAGCTGTGCACCACCACGTCCAGCTAATTTTTCGTATTTTTGGTAGAGGCGGAGTTTTGCTATGTTTTCCAGGCTAGTCTCAAATCCCTGGGCTCAAGCCATCCTCACTCCTCAGCCTTCCAAAGTGCTAGGATTACAGGTGTGAGCCACCACGCCCAGCATAACCGTTAATGTTTTCTGATAGATACTTCTAGTGTTTTTCCACAAAATAAAACCCACACTCAGACATCACCCCCCACCCCTGCATTTGCTAAGCCCTAGCACTGAGGCTGGACATGCCTTATTTCAAGGGTCCCTACAGTGATGCTGAGCGTGGGATCAATTAATATAATATGGTCGTCTTACAGCTCCACACACCAGGGCTCTGAAAGCGTCCTGGCCAGGGACCTTAGCCACAAGCACCAAAAGAAAACACCAGGTGATTTAAGAGGCAGAGGAGATTATTTGAAGGATCACAGACTCCTTAGACACATGTCAGGAGAACAAGGTAAGAGTAGGGAAAGTGGGCCGCGCGGTGGCTCACACCTGTAATCCCAGCACTTCGGGAGGCCAAGGCAGGCGGATTACCTGAGGTCAGGAGTTCGAGACCAGCCTGGCCAACGTGGCAAAAACTTGTCTCCACTAAAAATACAAAAATTAGCCAGGCGTGGTGGTGGGCACCTGTAATCCCAGATACTTGGGAGGCTGAGGCAGGAGAATCCCTTGAACCTGAGAGGCGGAGGTTACAGTGAGCCAAGATCGTGCCACTGCACTCCAATCTGAGCGACAAAGCAAGATTCTGTCTCAAAAAAATAATAAAAATAAAAATAAAAACTAGCTGGGTGTGGTGGCAGACGCCTATAGTCCCCCCCCACTCGGGAGGCTGAGGCGGGAGAATCCCTTGAACCCAGGAGATGGAGGTTGCAGTGAGCCGAGATCACGCCGCTATACTCCAGCCCAGGCAACAGAGCAAGACTCCGTCTCAAAAAATCAAACAGCTGAGCTCGGTGGCTCATGCCTCTAATCCCAGCACTTTGAGAGGCTGAGGTGGGTGGATCACCTGAGGTTAGGAGTTCGAGACCAGCCTGACCAACATAGAGAAACCCCGTCTCTGCTAAAAATACAAAATCAGCTGGGCGTGGTGGTGCATGCCTGTAATCCCAGCTACTCAGGAAGCTGAGGCAGGAGAATCGCTTGAACCTGGGAGGCGGAGGTTGCAGTGAGCCGAGATTGTGCCACTGCACTCCAGCCTGGGCAACAAGAGCAAAACTCCGTCTCAAAAATAAACAAACAAAACAAAAAAGAGGAGGTAAAGTGGAGTCAGGAAGGGCACCCAGTATCCCGCCCAGGGTGGCTGGAGAGCCAGAGCCTCAGATGCTGCCCTGGGCACAGCCCTCACCCCCAGGGCTGCCCCCCGCTGGCCTCCCCACCACAGCCCCCACCACACACCCGCACCCTCCAGTCCAGCATTTCCCACTCCAACATGGGGTTGGCCTCTGTTTCCTCAACCAGAGGAAGAAAACAAAGAAGGAACGTCCACCGAGGAGCGGGTGTGTAAGTTGCCCGGGGTCGCACAGCCAGGAAGAGCCAGAGGCCAGGATTCAAATGCACTCTCTGGGGCAGGCCACACAGCCCCGCGCCTTTTTTTATTTTTATTTTCCCTTTATTTGTTTATCTTATTTATTTTTAACAACAATGGCCTCATCGTATACACATCCTTCTTTAGCCTGCTATATAAAACTTAGCACTGTATCTAGACTATCAAAGGAGGTCTTTTAAAATAAAACAGAGGCCGGGCATGGTGGCTCACGCCTACAATCCCAGCACTTTGGGAGGCCAAGGTGGATGGATCACCTCAGGAAAGGAGTTCGAGACCAGCCTGGCCAACAAGGTGAAACCCCATCTCTACTAAAAATACAAAAATTAGCTGGGTGTGGTGGCAGGTGCCTGTAATCCCAGCTACTCCGGAGGCTGAGGCAGGAGAATCGTTTGAACCCGGGAGGCAGAGGTCACAGTGAGCCGAGATCGTGCCACTGCACTCCTCTGGGTGATAGAGGGAGACTCCTCTCAAAAAAAACAAAGAGTAATGCAAAGCCCCACCTTTCATTTTTTGCCCAGCCTCTCACCCTCTTCCCCTCCCAGCCTGGGCCCGCTGGCAGTGGGACTCCGGCTCCCAGGGCAGGGGGTTGCCATGCGCCCTTCTGACACCTCAGGGTCTGGCCTAGTGCCTATGCTCTTGGTGGCACAGGAGACCTTGCTGTCCCGCAGGGGCGGCCAGGTGGAGGCACCTGCAGCCAAAGTGCTCCAGATGGCTTCCAGCCAGAGGCTCTCTCCCTGGATGATGGAGCAGGTGGCCCTTGGGACCCAGCCAGGAGTAGCTGGAGTGAGGCCCAGAGTCCTGGGAGCTCGTGCCTTTCACAGCTGACCCAGTGCCCACAATTCTGCCCCTGAAGGGGAGGGCAGCTCCCCAGGCAGAAGGTCAGTGAGCTCTGGAATCTGATTTGGGCTTGAAGCTGTCCCCCACCACCTGCCAACTATATGACCTTGGGCAAGTTCCTCAGTCCCTCTGTGCCTTGGCCGTCTCCTCTGTGAAATGGGGATGTTAAAAATAGTGCCTGCATGGTGGGGCCGTTGTGAGGAGTGAATGAGTTGAGCCTCGCAGTGTTTAGAACAGGGCCTGGCACAAAGTCAGCCATCCGTAAGTGTCAGCTGCTATGATTGCTTTGTTTCCTCTGTGCCCCCCTCCCCAAAACCTGCCAGGAGGCTTCAGGCTCACTCACACCTCCTTTCTCACTCACCATATTCCTGAGCACCTCAATGTGACCAGCTTGGCCCAGTGAACGAGACACACACAGGCTCTGCCCTCCCGGAGCTCCCGGTGGGCCCCTTGCTAGCACCTGCCTTACACACCAGGCAGGATTGAGATTCTTTGTAATCTGCAGAGGGGCCCAAGCTTTTGTGCCAACAAGAAGGACCAGGAAGATTCCCGAAGCCCCTGCCCGCCCCACCACCCTCACCTGGCCAAGCCCGGCCCAACTCAGCAGGCCCCAGAAACCTCGGTGCCTGTTCCTCAAACACCCGGACACCTCCTTCCCCTTTCCGCTCCTGCCCACAGGGGGTTTAGGATTGGGGACAGGGTTGGTTGGGGGGTAGGGGACGAGGGCAGAGGGAGGCTCACAAGACTGGGGAGGTGGGGCGTGAATGGGACAGTCGCGGACCAGGAAATGGAGGTTCCAGCGCCCTTTCTAGCAGGCACAGCTGACTGTGCCACCTGCCTTCAGAGGCTTCCCCATGCCCAGTTAAGGATGCATGGGCCCCCTGGCTTGGCCCAGCAGGAACATGAGGGCCAGGCAGGGCCAATTCCCAAGAAGCTGAGCTTGCGAGGGACCCGTGGAGAAGACGGGCCTGTAAGTCGAGGACGGGGCTCCTGGATGCCCCCACAGTCCAGGCCAGGCTTGCAGTGCTGGGGGGTACAGGCCCGGACAATGCCTTTGGCAGGGTGGCTTTGAGACCTGTGACCCGAGTTTGGCACAACCAGGCAGTGCTAACCCCGGAGACCAGCATCCCAACCTCTGGGTGTCAACACGGCGCCCCCTGCACTTCCAGGGCTAGGACAAGAGCACGGATGGAGGCTCCTGCACCATGTGTCTGGATATTTAAAGCTGCCCATCAAGCTGTTGAATAAAGTTCAGCCAGTCCTAGACAAGCAATCCCTTCACAGTGACCTGAAAGGCTGGGCTCAAATCTGCACCCTTGGACTCCTCCAGCTGCGGCCAGCACATGGTGGGGTGGCTGGGCCTGGCTTCCCCAACCAGTCGCCCTACCCAGGCCCTGATCCTCGGTGGCCTAGAAGGAGTGTGCAGGCTCTGGGGGGCACGCCCCTTAGGCCCGTGGCGGGGTTGGGGAGGCCCCGAGCAGGGCTGTAGATGCCCAGCCTCACCTCTTGGGGCCCCCTGGGGCCACAGAAGCTATCAGGCAGCCTCTGTGACCCCTCTTGGAAGACCGGCCACAAATAGCCACGGTCGCATGGTGCACACAGGGGCAGAGCTCTGGGGTAGCATTAAACCTATGAGTGGAGACATTTGGGCCTACCCCCAGCCAGCCAGTGCCTGCTGGGCCAGCAGCAAATGCCTACTGCTGCATGTGCCAAGCTGGACAGCCCTCTGCCAGCCACTGGGGCAACCAAGGGAAGTCTTGAGTGAGAAGCAGCCTCAGTTCAGACTGACGTGTCAGGGGCACGTAAGCCCTGGTGTTGCCGGTTCTTTAGATCAGCATTTCCCTGGGGACCAGTTTCATGGAAGACAATTTTCCCATAAATAATCAGAGGGGGGATGGTTTTCAGGTGAAACTGTTCCATCTCAGATCATCAGGCATTAGATTCTCATAAGCAGCATGCAACCTAGATCCCTTGAATACACAGTTCACAATAGGGTTCGTGTCCTATGAGAATCTGGCAGGAGGTGGAGCTCAGGCGGTGATGCTCACTTGCCGCTCGCCTCCTGCTGTGTGGCCCCATTCCCAGCAGGCCATGGACTGGTACTGGTTTGTGGCCTGGGGGTTGGGGACCCCTGCTCTAGATGTTTCAAGAAAAACCAGAAATCTCAAGTTTAATGTCAACCTTTGGATTTTCAAACATTGACAACTACCTTGTCTATCTTTAAAATCATGGGGACCAATT
Organism: Hylobates moloch; assembly: GCF_009828535.3. Lineage (NCBI taxonomy): Eukaryota > Metazoa > Chordata > Mammalia > Primates > Hylobatidae > Hylobates > Hylobates moloch. The sequence continues at coordinate 104,451,284 of NW_026652285.1, forward strand.
CTTCAAAAAGTCAAACAGAATTAACATAAGATCCAGCAGTTCTGCTCCTAGTACAGGTCCTCAAAGAACGGAAAGAAGGTATTCAAACAAAAGCTTGTACACAAATGCTCACAGTGGCATGATTCACAATAACCAAAGGCTACTGGGAAAACAACACAAAAGCCGCATTTGGGAAACAAATTGTCCATCAACTATCCATCAACTAATGAATGGATAAACAAAATACTGTACAGCCACACAGTGGACTGCGATTCAGTCAGAAAAAGGCATGAAGCACTGATATACCTACGATGTGGGTGAACTTAAAAACATTATGCTGGCCGGGCGCAGTGGCTCACGCCTGTAATCCCAGCACCTTGGGAGGCCGAGGCAGGAGGATTACCTGAGGTCAGGAGTTCAAGACTTGTAGGGACCAGCCCTACAGGGTCTGTGGGGTTTTCTCCCCGTGTGTGGAGATGAGAGATCGTAGAAATAAAGACACAAGACAAAGAGATAGAAGAAAAGACAGCTGGGCCCAGGGGACCACTACCACCAAGACACAGAGACCAGTAGTGGCCCCGAATGCCTGGCTGTGCTGTTATTTATTGGATACAAAGCAAAAGGGGCAGGGTAAAGAGTGTGAGTCATCTAATGATTGATAAGGTCACGTGAATCACATGTCCACCAGACAGGGGGTTCTTCCCTGTTAGGTAGCCAAGGCGGAGAGAGAGAGGACAGCTTACATCATTATTTCTTCTATGCTCTTTTCAGAAAGATCAAAGACTTTAATACTGTCACTAATTTTGCTACTGCTAGCTAGAGGGCGGAACCAGATGTACAGAGTGGAACATAAAAGTGAAACAAGAGCATGACCACTGAAGCACAGCATCACAGGGAGACCGTTAGGCCTCCGGATAACTGTGGGCGGGCCTGACTGATGTCAGGCCCTCCACAAGAGGTGGTGGAGCAGAGTCTTCTCTAAACTCCCCCAGGGAAAGGGAGACTCCCTTTCCCGGTCTGCTAAGTAGCGGGTGATTTTCCTTGGCACCGACGCTATTGCTAGACCACGGTCCGCTTGGTAATGGGTGTCTTCTCAGATGCCGGTGTTACCGCTAGACCAAGGAGCCCTCTAGTGGCCCTGTCTGGGCATAACAGAGGGCTCACACGTCTTCTGGTCACTTCTCACCGTGCCCCTTCAGCTCCTATCTCTGTATGGCCTGGTTTTTCCTAGGTTATGATTCTAGAGCAAGGATTATTATAATATTGGAATAAAGAGTAATTGCTACAAACTAATGATTAATGATATTCATATATAATCATATCTATGACTATATCTAGTATAATTCTTGTTATTTTATATATTTTATTACACTGGAACAGCTCATGCCCTCGGTCTCTTGCCTTGGCACCTGGGTGGCTTGCCGCCCACAAAGACCAGCCTGGCCAGGCCAACATGGTGAAACCCCATCTCTACTAAAAATACAAAAAATTAGCCAGGGGTGGTGGTGGGTGTCTGTCATCCCAGCTACTTGGGAGGCTGAGGCAGGAGAATTGCTTGAACCCAGGAGGCAGAGGTTGCAGTGAGCTGAGATCGCACCATTGCACTCCAGCCTGGG
>NW_026652285.1:104453278-104555725 GCF_009828535.3 Hylobates moloch
GTGGGGGAAGCTGCCATATCCACAAACAGTGTGACATGAGGATAACAGGGCAGGGGAGGGCAGGAACAGACCCTGAATGTAGAGATGGGGAAGCTCTAAGGCTGGGTGCGGTAATTCATGCCTGTAGTCTCAGCACTCTGAGAGGCTGAGGCGAGCAGATCACTTGAGGTCAGGAGCTTGAGACCAGCCTGGCCAACATGGTGAAACCCTGTCTCTACTAAAAATACAAAAATTAGCTGGGCGTGGTCGCACCTGCCTGTAATCCCAGCTACTCAGGAGGCTGAGGCACGAGAATTGATTGAACTTGGGAGGCGGAGGTTGTGGTGAGTTGAGATGATGACACTGAACTCCAGCCTGGGTGACAGAGTGAGACTCTGTCTCAAAAAAAAAAAAAAAAAATGGCAAAGCTCTGGAATTGTGGAAACTTACAAATGGGAGCGTTGTCAGTAACATCAGGACTTGTGTTAAGAAAGGCCCAGCAGGAAGGCAGGAGGGCTGGCAGGATGAGGCAGAAACCTGGAGGGAAGGAGGAAAGTCGACTCCTGGGGCCTCCAGTCAGAGTGTGCCAGAGCCCAGGCATCACTCCTGGCCCTCATCTCTCCTGTCATGGAGACCGAGGAGCTGCACGCGTGGGTGTCTCTGGTCTGCCTGTCCCTCCAATGAACTCAGTTTCAGGAGAGCTTCTAACAGAGGAGTCAGAATTGGTGGTTGGGGAGGGTGGAATTCTGGGACCCAGCTCTTGGTTTTTCTTTTTTTCTTTTTCTTTCTTTCTTTTTTTTTTTTTTTTTTTGTGACAGGGTCTTGCTCTGTCACTCAGGCTGGAGTGCAGTGTTGTGTAATCTTGGCTCACTGCAGCCTCAAACTCCCAGTCTCAAGTGATCCTCCTGCATCAGCATGAGTAGCTGAGACTACAGCCACACACCACCACCCCTGGCTAATTTTTTTTTTTAGAGATGGGGTCTTGCCATGTTGCCCAGGCTGGTCTCAAACTCCTGGTTTCAAGCCATACTCCTTCCTTGACCTCCCAATGTGCTGGGATTACAGGTGTGAGCCGCTGCACCCAGCCCCAGCTCTTGGTTTCTAAACAGCCTTCTCCCCTAAGAGGAAGCAGAGTAAAGGCTGGTTCATGGCTGGGCAAAGAACATGGAAGGAGAGCCTGGACATCTCCTACCACAGGCAAGGAGGTGCCCCAAGAACGAAGAGGATGCATCCAAAGCCCGGGGGCTGGCTGATCCGGTTCCTGCTGACCAATTCAGAATCATCGGAATATCGAAAAGAATAATGACGGCACTGAATTATTATGCTACACTGATTTTTTAAAGGAAATCATGGGACTGATATTCGAAATGAGTGGGAGTTGTGGGAGGAGGACAGTAGGGATCCCTTCTTTATAAAAGAACGTCAGCCAATGAATTTTAGGTGACACATTCAGAAAACAACACATTAGAAAATTGTAAGGTTTTGGCCAGGCACAGTAGCTCACACCTGTAATCCCAGGACTTTGGGAGGTCGAGACCGTTGGATCACTAGAGGTCAGGAGTTCGAGACCAGCCTGACCAACATGGTGAAACACTGTCTCTACTGGCCGGGCGTGGTGGCTCACGCTTGTAATCCCAGCACTTTGGGAGGCCGAGGCGGGTGGATCACCAGGTCAGGAGATCGAGACCACGGTGAAACCCCGTCTCTACTAAAAATACAAAAATTAGCCGGGCGTGGTGGCGGGCGCCTGTAGTCCCAGCTACTCGGAGAGGCTGAGGCAGGAGAATGGCGTGAACCCAGGAGGCGGAGCTTGCAGTGAGCTGAGATCGCGCCACTGCACTCCACCTGGGTGATAGAGCGAGACTCCGTCTCAAAAAAAAAAAAAAAGAAAGAAACACTGTCTCTACTAAATACAAAAAATTAGCCAGGTGTGGTGGCTCATGCCTGTAATCCCAGCTACTTGGGGGGCTGAGGCAGGAGCATCACTTGAACCTGGGAGGCAGAGGTTGCAATGAGCTGAGATTGCGCCATTGCTCTCCAGCCTCGGCAACAAGAGTGAAACTCTGCCTCAAAAAAAAAAAAAGAAAAAAGAAAATTTGAAGTTTTTAGCCTCCAGTGTGGCAGCGGATTCAGGCAGGCTCATAGACAGACACTCAAGGCACTGGTGAAGGGCCTGTGGGCCACAGGGCACGTCCATGGCCGCAGAGTTTTACCCCACAGATGGCTGATTAATTACGAAGACAGGAAGCTGGCGGACACCCCCTGGAGCAAGTGACCAACTCAGTGCCACCAACAACGGGACAAACATATTTTGTGCTCCTGATACAACAGCACAGGAAGGACACACCACCACTGACACAGTATTCTTCCCCCAAATATGTAACCTGACTCTACGCACGAGGGAACAATCGCACAAATTCAGATAGGGAGGTGTTCTCTAAGATAACCGGCCTGCACCCCTCAACAATGCCCATACGTGTGCAGGAAGGCTTATGTTGGAAAAAATAATAGTAAAAACAAAAAAATAAATAAAAATGCCAATATTGTGAAAGACCAACAAAAAATAAAATAAAAAGGGGGTGGAGTTGTTCTGAATGAGGAAAACTAGAGATACAGGACAGCCACGCACAATGCATGATTCTATGTTGGATCCAAATCAAATCCTTTTTTGAAAAAAAATACAGCAATAGGCCGGGCACGGTGGCTTATGCCTGTAATCCAAGCACTTTGGGAGGCCGAGGTGCATGGATCACGAGGTCAGGAGTTCGAGACCAGCCTGGCCAATATGGTGACACCCTGTCTCTACTAAAAGTACAAAAATTAGCCGTTGTGGTGGTGCATCCCTGTAATCTCAGATACTCAGGAGGCTGAGGCAGAAGAATCACTTGAACCCGGGAGGTGGAGGTTGCAGTGAGCTAAGACTGTGTCACTGCACTCCAGCCTGGGCGACAGAGTGAGACTGTCACAAAAAAAAAAAAAAATACAGCAATAAAGGACATCTTAGGACCATTGCAGAATTGTGAATATGGATGATATATTAGCTAGTGTTATTATATCAAGTTTAGATGTGATAATAGTGTTGTGATCATGTAGAAAAATGTCCTTATTCTGGCCAGGCGCGGTGGCTCAAGCCTGTAATCCCAGCACTTTGGGAGGCCGAGGCGGGTGGATCACCAGGTCAGGAGATTGAGACCATCCTGGCTAACACGGTGAAACCCCGTCTCTACTAAAAAAATACAGAAAAATTAGCCGGGCGTGGTGGCGGGCACCTGTAGTCCCAGCTACTCTGGAGGCTGAGGCAGGAGAATGGCGTGAACCCGGGAGGCGGAGCTTGCAGTGAGCGGAGATCGCGCCACTGCACTCCAGCCTGGGAGACAGAGCGAGACTCCATCTCAAAAAAAAAAAGAAAGAAAAATGTCCTTATTCCATAGAGATAAATGGTGAAGCGTTTAGGAGTGGAATAGCCTGACACCATAGCATACTTTCAGATTGCTCAATGAAAACTGAACACAGACAGAGGAGCTCATGACAGCCTGGGCAACATCACGAGACCCTGTCTCTAAAAAAAAAAAAAGAAAAAAACCAGAAACAAGGGAGTGCAATGTGGTGAGATTGGTGAATCTGGGCAATGGCTATTTAGATATTCCTTGTACTATTTCAACTTTTCTTTAAACTTGAAATTTTCAAAATAAAAATTTGGATAAGAAACAGGCCAGGTGCGGTGGCTTGCACCTGTAATCCCAGCACTTTGGGAGGCCGAGGTGGGTGGACCACCTGAGGTCACGAGTTCGAGACCAGCCTGGCCAATATGGCGAAAACCTGTCTCTATTAAAAGTACAAAAATTAGCCGCGTGTATGGCATGTGCCTGTAATCCCAGCTCCCCAGGAGGCTGAGACAGGAGAATCTCTGGAACCAGGGCAGCGGAGGCTGCAGTGAGCAGAGATCGTGCCACTGCAGTCCAGCCTGGGCGACAGAGTGAGACTCCATCTTAAAAGAAAACAAAAACAAAAACAAAAACAAAAATTAGCCGGGCCTTGTGGCAGGCACCTGTAATCCCAGCTACTCAGGAGGCTGAGGCAAGAGAATCACTGGAACCCTGGAGGTGGAGGTTGCAGTGAGTAGAGATTGTGCCACTGCACTCCATCCTGGGTGACAGAGCGAGACTCTGTATCAAACAAACAAACAAAAAAAAGAAACAAAAAATGTTGAATGACTATTAATAAATAGAGCTAGACTGATGTGGTTGCATTTATGAGAAGTGAGGAGAAAAATTCTATCCCTTCCACATGCCATGCCCAAAAATAAATTCAAGTGGTTAAAGACATAAATGAGAAAAGTGAGGCTTTAAAATGCTTAGGAGATTGATTAATTCAACTACATTAAAATAAAAACCAGCCGGGCGTGGTGGCTCACGCCTGTAATCCCAGCAATTTGGGAGGCTGAGGTGGGTGGATTACTTAAGGTTAGAAATTCAAGGCCAGCCTGGCCAACATGATGAAACTCCGTCTCTACTAAAAACACATAAAACTTAGCGCGGTGGCTCACGCCTATAATCCCAGCACTTTGGGAGGCCGAGGCGGGCAGATCACGAGGTCAGGAGATTGAGACCGTCCTGGCTAACACAGTGAAACCCCCTCTCTACTAAAAATACAAAAAATTAGTCGGTCGTGGTTGCAGGCGCCTGCAGTCCCAGCTACTCAGGAGGCTGAGGCAGGAGAATGGCCTGAACCCGGGAGGCACAGCTTGCAGTGAGCCAAGATCGCGTCACTGCACTCCAGCCTGGGCAACAGAGCGAGACTCCGTCTCAAACAAACAAACAAAAAAAAAACAAAAAAAAACTTAGCCGGGCATGTTGGTGGGTGCCTGTAATCCCAGCTACTCGGGAGGCTGAGGCATGACAATCTCTTGAACCTGGGAGGCGGAGGTTGCAGTAAGCCGAGATCACGCCACTGCATTCCAGCCTGGGTAAAGAGCGAGACTTTATCTCAAAAGTAAAACAAAATAAAAACCTTCTGTACAACAAAAGACATCAGTAAAAAAGCACAAGCCACAGAGCGAGATAAAATATTGGAAATATATGTGATACATAAAAGATTAATGGAAAATATTTGGAGAATTTTTCTTTTTTTTCTTTTTTCTTTTCTTTTTTTTTTTTTTTTTGGAGATGGAGTCTCACTCTGTTGCCCAGTCTGGAGTGCAGTGGTGTGATCTTGGCTCACTGCAACCTCCACCTCCTGGGTTCAAGTAATTCTCCTGCCTCAGCCTCCCAAGTAGCTGAGATCACAGGTGCGCGCCACCACACCCAGGTAATTTTTGTATTTTTGGTAGAGACAGGGTTTCACCATGTTGGCCAGGCTGGTCTCCGACTCCTGACCTTGTGATCCTCGTGCCTCAGCCTCCCAAAGTGCTGGGATTACAGGCGTGAGCCACTGTGCCCGGCCAAGAGTGATCACCAAAGTAGTAAAACAGTGAAAAATGCAAACAACCCAAGCGCACAGGACTGAGAGGCTGGATGTGCAGCCCGCTCCCATGCTGGAACATTCTCTAGCTCTTCCAATGAGTGAACTGCAGAGGAATCCTCACCCTGAGCCTGGCTGACACTTGGGACTGGATAACCCTGTCATGGGGACTGTCCTCTACCCATGAGATGCCATAGCATCCTCCTGGGTGACAACCACAGATACCTCTACATATTGTCAAATGTCCCCCTGAGGGGACAGAATTGCCCAACTAAGAACCACATTAGACTGGGCATGGTGGCTCACTCTGTAATCCCAGCACTTTGGGATGCCCAGGCGGGCAGATCACTTGGGGTCAGGAGTTCAAGACCAGCCTGGTCAACATGGTGAAACCCTGTCTCTACTAAAAATACAAAAATTAGCCAGGCGTGGTGGCAGGTGCCTGTAATCCCAGCTATTCAGGAGGCTGAGGCAGGAGAATTGCTTGAACCCGGGAGGCGGAACCTGGGAGGAACCTGGGAATTGCTTGAACATGCCACTGCCCTCCAGCCTGGGTGACAGGGCGAGACTCCATCTCAAACAAACAAACAAAAAGAACCACATTAGAGCCATATGAATCCTCATGGATAAATCTTAAAACATCGTGCTGAGTGGAAAATCCATATCACAGAAAGGTGGATGCAGTATAACACTTTTCATATGAGGGCTAAAAGCACACCAAGCAAACATGATGGCCGCACACATATGCAGTGAGGTCTCAGGCTCATGTCACTTCTGCAAAGGGAGAGAGGGACAGAGCATGCCACAGGGCTCCAACTGTATCTATAGTTCATTTATTTCCTTAAAAAGTAAAAGATCTAAGGTAAAGAAACGGGAATGGTGGGTACAGGGTGTTCCTTATCCTATTATTATCCTATTCTGTATGCTTGAAATAGCTCCCTTTAAAAAAATAACAAGAAGCCTGGTGCGGTGGCTCACACCTGTAATCCTAGCACTTTGGGAGGCCGAGGTGGGTGGATCACGAGGTCAGGAGCTGGAGACCAGCCTAATCAACATGGTGAAACCCCGTCTTTACTAAAAATACAAAAATCAGCCGGGCGTGGTGGCCCGCGCCTGTAATCCCAGCTACTCGGGAGGCTGAGGCAGGTGAATCACTTGAACCCGGGAGGTGGAGGTTGCAGTGAGCAGAGATTGCGCCACTGCATTCCAGCCTGGGCGACAGAGCAAGACTCCGTCTCAACATAAAAAAATAAATAAATAACAAGAAACATCACCTGTCTGCGGAAGGCGTACTGTGCTCTGGTCCTGGGATCCGGCTAAGAGACGTGGGGCCAGGGTCAGAGTGTGGCAGATGGGCCTCTTCCGACAGGGACCAGCTTCCCCAGGGTGGCCTCCTAGCTGAGCCTGGTAAAAAGATGAAGAACATTCTAGGGGGCCAGGCTGGAGAGCCCAGGAATTGCAGACAGAAGTGAGCCAGGCAGGGGCACTCCACATGTGTGTGGGTGCGAGTGTATAATAAATAAGGGCTGCAGGGTGAGCCCCAGTCCTGCCTAGGGCAGGAGGCAGGGGAATGACACGGCTTCAGGGGTCTGAAGAGGGGCAGGGGGATGGGAGGCTGGTGATCCTGGTTCAGCTGTGAAAAAGCAGGTGCCTGAGGGAGCCTGGCGTGGGGGTGGCCCTGGGTTTCTGCCTCCAGCCCTTTGAGGAGGATAGGCTTTGCCTGCCCTGTCTCTAGGGGTCACACGTGGGAGTTAGTGGAGTGCAGTGAAGGCCCAGGCACATCCCCTTAACGACAGGGGCGGGGCAGCTGCAGTCCCGCCCACGGCCACCGGGGGCGGTGTGTATGGTTCTCTGCACAAGCCGAGGAGCTGAAGGAGCACAGGGAGGATGAAATCCTAAAACCTAAAGTATAATAAAAAAAAAAAAAAAAAGAAAGAAAAGAAATCCTGCCCGCTCTGCTCTGGCCGCCTGGGTGCAGCTGCGTCCTCCTGGAGGCAGGAAGGGGCACCAGGCGGGCTAGCGGGCCACAGACCCACAGATGAATGGGCCCACAGCCCAGGTCCTCACCACTGCTCTCCTAAGCAAAGAGCAAGTATCCAGGGAACCTCGGGGGTGTTGTTAGGGTTAATATTTACGAAAGGCTTCATAGTGGGGCCGGGCGCGGTGGCTCACGCCTCCCAGCACTTTGGGAGGCTGAGGCAGGCGGATCACCTGAGGTCAGCAGTTCAGGACCAGCCTGGCCAACATGGTGAAACCCCGTCTCTACTAAAAATACAAAAATTAGCCGGGCGTGGTGGTGGGAACCTGTAATCTCAGCTACTAGGGAGGCTGCGGCAGGAGAATCACTTGAACCCGGGAGGCGGAGGTTGCAGTGAGCCGAGATTGCACCACTGCACTCCAGCCTGGGTGACAGAGCAAAACTCCGTCTCAAAAAAACCAAAAAACAAACAACAAACAAACAAAACACCACAAAAATACCAAGGGCTGCACCCCCAAACCACTAAATCAGTAATGCTAGGATGGATCCCAGGCAATCAGAATTTTTTTTTTTTTTTTTTTTTGGTTGTTGTTTGGGACAGAGTCTTGTTCTGTCACCCAGGATGGAGTGCAGTGGCATGATCTCTACTCACTGCAACCTCTGCCTCCTGGGTTCAAGCGATTCTCCCGCCTCAGCCTCCCAAGTAGCTGGGATCACAGGTGCCCGCCACCACACCTGGCTATTTTTTGTGTTTTTAGTAGAGACGGGGTTTCACCATGTTGGCCAGGCTGGTCTTGAACTCCTGACCTCAGGTGATCCGCCAGCCTCGGCCTCCCAAAGTGCTGGGATTACAGGCGTGAGCCACCGCGCCCGACCTCAGAATTTTTTTAAAAAGCCCCCCAGGTGAGCCCAATGTGCTCCCTAAGGTTGAAAACTCAAGGCTGAAAACTACCAATCTGACAATTCTGTTGTAATGCTGCTTGAAAACAAAGGTAACTGTCTACTGAGCTGACAGGAGAGCAACACAGAGTTCCTCCTCCTGCAGTTTCAAACACCCAAACTACGAACGCCATTTCTGCCATTTGACTTGGCAAATACCATCTGTATAGTAGGACAGGGTGACGGTAACTCAGGTCTTTGGAGTCATGGAGGGATCCCTTGTGTACAGAAACTGCCTGTGTGGTGCTGTACAACACTATCAGTTCTATTTAAGCTGAGGCTGAATTTTAGTTTCCTCCCTGAATCATTTATTCCTCAAACTATGAATGGTGAAACCCAGGAGGTGGGGGCGATCGTGGGGGCAGATGGGTCAGGAGAGACATGTCTGGTGACTTCAAAAACCATCACTAAGGCTGCCGCAGTAACAAATTCCACAAATGACTACTATGCAGCACTCATCTCTCGCCCAGCCGTTGGGCAAATTTATTACTCCCCCTAAGTCCCAAACACACCATTTTACCCTCCCTGGTAATTTGTGTATGCATACTGAACAAGCCAAGCAGGCCAAGTGGGCTGTGTGCACACGCTTCTGGGTACAGAATGAGACACGGAAGCAGAGGTCAAGTGCCTTTTAACAGGCACAAGTGTGGGGAAGCTGACTACACTTCCTCAAGTTATTGCTTTATGAAGTGTGTTCCACTTCTATAACCATCAGCAATTACCCCTGGCCAGGGCAATTCTACCCTGTCCCTCCACCAGTGCTTCCGGGAGCTCCTTTCACGGGTCACTGTTCATCTGTTCCTCCTATCTCACCTCCACCCCAATTCCAGCCTAATGATCAGCACATATTTCTGTTGGACCAAACTTCATTCTGTAACAAAACAGCACAGCTGGCCTCAAGGCACCTCATTACTGTACAGAGAAGATTCCAAAAGCAGCTAGGAAGGAGGGTCGGGCTGGATAATGAAACTTCTTATATCTGAATTGCACAAATCCCCACCAAGTAATTTCAGCATAAAGCAAACCAAATGGCAGACGAAATGATGTTAGTACCTTGCAGTTTACTTCGTAATACATAACTTCTAATCCATGTCCGTCTTCTTGTTTCTGCTTCTAATTCTGCCATTTCCTCTTAAAATTTAGGGTTTAACAAAGACAACAGGGTTAATGTTTGCCAAATCGCAGCTAGTAATTCACAGCATAGAAAAGTCAAAGCTATAGCAAAAAAATTGCTAATCCACACAACTTTAAAAAATAGTTCAGTACATTTTTGTTATAAAATTCATTTACAGGAGGTTATTCACATGTACTTGTCAAATTTACTCCTGATAATTCACAAAAACATACAACTCAACAAACTGTGCACAATAAATCCAAGGCAAATTATATACAAAGAGACAAAACAAGTTTTTAAGTAGCACATATTCATTTGAAATAACTAATATTGAAAGAAGGCAGGGAACTTTCTTTTAATGCCATGGAAAGACGAAGCAAAGAGCCACACTTTACACCTTGTAAAAAGAATAGCCCTGTTCAACAACGCTGCGCTGACAGCCACATCAGGAAGGGTCACGGTGAACACAGGAAATGGCTTTGGCAAATACTTGTACCAACTGGAACGAGTGAAGTTTCAAAAGTAATGTGAGGTGCAACCGCATTCTGCTGTGAAAGGCCGTCACAGGACACAGGCTCGTCCGTTAGAAAGGATGATATAGTTCTACCACTAATTCTTGCAGAATCAGATCTGCTGAGTGGTGAACCAACAGCTGAACACAACGTAAGAACAGGCATCAAACTTCACTGCAAATAATATTGTTCAGTGTGTGGCAGCAAAATATGCGTTTTAGAGAAAACTTATTTCTCAAATCATGTGTTAAAAGTATTAACATGAGCAGAGTGGGAGACATCCTGACCCCAACTGTTTTTGCCATGCCTCCCTTTAGAAGCTTAGGAGTTTGTACATTCCCTAAGTGGCCACCACTACAAGTGTCTGCTAAAATGGGCACTTCATCAAGATAACAGAAAAGCAAACTTGAACGAGATTTCTTCCCAAAGGCACATGGAAGAAGCTGATAGAGCCCTTGACCCAGACAGAGTGGGGCCCATCCCTACCCGTCCTGAACTGTCGCACACTGCATGGCTAAAGACAAACTCTCCACCCCCACACAGGAAGCAGTAGCTGATTCTGGGGACAAAGCACTCTAGGAAGTCACCTGCTCCCTGAGTTACAGGAGTTGGTTCAGCTGACATTAGTCAGATGTCCGGACACCAGTGAGAGAGACACAGGTAATGAAATCAAATGCTCAAACTTTTGGCAACCAAAAGTTGTTTTTTAAAGCTCTTTACAATCTGCTCAAGTAGAATTTCTAACACAAAACCCTCTTTTGCTTAAAAAGCAGATGACAAAGGAAATATCAAATAATGCACATGAATCTTCAGCTATTTTCCTACCCCCAAATGAGATAAGGGGCTGCAGAGAATTCACTACAGACCCCTAGTTTTTACAACTGTCAACTGTACATTCTCAGGTTTAGGATACTCCAATTCACTGTGTGGATATTTGGAAAATTGGACAAAATCAGGCAGCCCACCCCTTCCTTGTTCCGAGCTTCCTCGATCTCCATTCACCAGGGCCAATTTTTTTCCCCCGCAAAGCACTATCACCTCTAATAGTGGCTGGAAACACCTATCAGATATTCTAAACAGCATGTATTTTTACCAGGTAGATGATTTCTGAAGATCACAGGAAGTCTACCACTCTCTTCCCAGTTCTGAACTCCTCTGGTTACCCTTCATTTTAAACCGGGTGCTTCTTCCCCGCCCAAAATATTCTATTTGGCCTGCCCCAGTGGTTCCCAAGCTGCCTGGTGATCAGAATCCCTTGGGAAGTGTTGAACACACAGCATCCCAGGCTTTCTGGAAAACTAGTTAGATCTGTCTGACAATCTGTAAGCTGAGGCGATTCTTCCACAGCTGACCCAGCGCTAATCTGGCATTTGCCAACCACGTGTCTGTACGTCACCAGTCACACAAAGCTCACAATATGCTGGGAGCCTTTGAATGGTAGCTCAAGAATTATTCTTTCACTCCATCTTCTTCTCTCTCAAGAATAGGAATTTTAGCTAGGGAACTATGTGCATACTAAAACAGGTAAATGAACTCATCACAAAAACATAATACCCTGGGCCAATGCACTGTATCTAAAAATGCACCATGTCAGCAAGACTTTACCTAACAAAACCGTGCTGCCCAAAGTGTCCCCTAGGAGACTCCAGGTTTTTGGGGGTTTTTTGCTTTTTTTTTTTTTTTTTTTTTTTTTTTTTTTTTTTTTTTAAACTAGAGCTAGAGACACCTGACCCACCAGCACTAACTCAGCTTATTCCAAGCTAGGCTGTTAAATAAATCTGTCTTGCCCTAACAATGGTTGAAAGGACCTGCCCTCCTCCCATCTGTTTTTTTTAAATATAAAGTTTGTTCTGTTGAAAAAATGATTAACATTTTAAACAGGTGAAAGAAAAGCGGTCTACTAGACTAAATTTTAAAAGGATTTTGTTATTTGCTATACAAATACACATTTCAACTTGTACAACATTGACTCCAGTCTGACCTCCTTGTCTATAGAAGACGAAGAGATCAACAGTTCCAGTCTCTGATTTCAAGGACATTATTACTGATACACAATGCCCTCTGAAAGCTTTTGCAAATGACAGAAAATACTGAAGATGACCAGAGGCTCAGGTGTTAAGGATGCATTTTCCATGTTTTCCAACAGCACACAAACTCCTTACAAAAAACAAATAAGCTTATCTAGATGCTCCCACGAGCTGGTCATCTTCAGTTTACAATATGCTGTGGCTGCTGGCCCATGTCACTGGGCTTTCCTATAAAAGCTTTCTTTTCTTGGAACTGCTGTCCTCCTGCTCCAGTCTCCTCTCGTCCCACCTAGAGTTCCTCCTGGTGTGATGGGTCTCGGAACCACACTTCTCCTGCTCCCCTTCACTGAAAGCCCTGGCCTCTCTCCTGTGACAGAGCTCCTCTTCCGGGTCATCACATTTGCTCTGACACGTGGAAGCCTCGGGACTGGCAGCTGGAGGTTCGCCCTGCACGGGAGGTTTGTGGTTGCTCAGAGCAGCCACTACAGCAGCGGGCTGCTGTGCATGGCTCAGGTCCTGGTGAACGACAGGGAAGCCCGGCTCGCCTGAAGGAGGTGTTGCTCCAGGATGCTGGGGGCTCGAGGGTTGTGGATCCCATAGGAATATTCCTCCTTTGACCTCAATGCCCATCCTCTTCAGCAGCCGTGGGTCCCGAAGTTGGTCATGAACAGGAGGTCTTTCAGGGTCCTTTGAAGTAACAGTAAGAGTAGTTTCCTTGGAGTCAGAGGGTGTGTGGTATAGAGAAGCAGCCACAGATGGCTTGGCAAATCCACTGTCTAGCTTGCTGCTGGGCAAACCACCCTGGGGTCTGGACACCTCTGGGGCTATGGTGGGAGGGTGAGTGAGACTTCTCTGCAGCACAGGCTTGAGTTTCAGAATCTTCATTGCATCATGTCTATAGTTTTTGTCACAGGTCTTAATAATGGCACCACGCTTCTGAGCATCCTGAATCAGCTGATTCCAATGCTGGTTTTCCTTGAAACAATGAGAAAGGAGAAATAATTACACCCCAAAGAAACACTGCTTGGGAAGCATAGAGTTCCAGCTTTCATTTCTGAACAAATAATATATATTACTGTAGGAACAGATTCTCAAGATTCATTACTCGTCAGACAAGGATGAAAGGAAAAAATAAATTTGAATACAAAATGATAAAGTCCCATTCCTAAAAAATAAGACCTGGTCACAACCTATAATGGAGAACTTCAACTTTTTTTTTTTTTTTTGAGACAGAGACTCTCTCTGCCGCCAGGCTGGAGTTCAGTGGTGCGATCTTGGCCGAGACCTCCATCTCCCCGGTCCACGCCATTCTCCTGCCTCAGCCTCCCGAGTAGCTGGGACTACAGGCGCCTGCCACCACACCCGGCTAATTTTTTGTATTTTTAGTAGAGACGGGGGTTTCATCGTGTTAGCCAGGATGGCTTCGATCTCCTGACCTCATGATCCGCCCGCCTCAGCTCCCAAAGTGCTGGGATTACAGGCGTGAGCCACCATGCCTGGCCGAACTTTAACCATTTTTATCAGTGCATTCAACTGCAATGCAGGTCTGCACTAGTCACTAGGAGCATCATGTTGCTACTTATATTTCAATAAATTAAAATAAAACAAAATAAAAAATTCTGTTCCTAAATTGCATCAGCCACATTTCAAGTACACAGCGGTCACACATGACTAATGGCTATTGTACTGAGCAGTGCAGACACAAAACATTTCCATTATCACAGAAAGGTCTTTTGGACACTGGTGATCTAGAGTACTGCCTACAGCTCTTGGCAGGACTAACATTCTGAAACAGGAAGGTCTGGTTTCAGAAAGCAAACTTCTGAGTGCATGTGACTATTCTAGAAAAAGGCCCATTGCTTTCACTGGATTTCCAAAGGCCTCCCAAACCCCAAATGGCTAAAAGATCTTCATCCACTGAGATCTCAAGATATCATCTCACTTTCTGCCTGTTTCCTACAGGAGCTTAAGATACTAAACTCCATCTCGGGAAAGTCGCCAAACGCATGCATCTCTCCTCTCTTCCCGACAGTTTCTTCAGAAGCCTCTCATGGGGGCTCCTGTCCTATTCATTAAAGGTATGTTAGGGAAGCAGTGAGGCTGCACAGTATTTACTTGCTGTGTCACCTTGGTCAAGTCACTTGACCTCAGAGCCTGTTTCCTCATCTGTAAAACAGGAGTAATATTTTATTTAATGGATTCTAAAGTGCACGTTGCTTTCACATTTTACCATTTCTGACCTTAGGGAGCTTCTTGGCCATGTACTTATCCTTGGAGATTTCATGAGGAGGCAATTATAACCCTTAGACTTTTAGTCAATAAACCACTTAAAAATCTCGCCTGAAAACCTTCTACAGACATTTTCTGATAAGACAAGATAACACCAGCATTAAAACTTATGCACTGGGCCGGGTGCAGTGGCTCACGCCTGTAATCCTAACACTTCGGGAGGCCGAGGTGGGCGGATGACCTGAGGTCAGAGGTTCCAGACGAGCCTGGGCAACATGGTGAAACCCCGTCTCTACTAAAAATACAAAAATTAGCCAAGTGTGGTGGCGCACACCTGTAATCCCAGGTACTTGAGAGGCTGAGGCACGAGAATCGCCTGAACCCAGGAGGCGGAGGTTGCAGGTGAGCTGAGATCGTGCCACTGCACTCCAGCCTGGGCAACAAGGTGAGGCTCTGTCTCAAAAAAAAAACAAAAAAACAAAAAAAACCTTATACACTGGAGATCAAGGGCCCTAAGAAAATCCTGGAGACAATGGTGAAACTCTTAGCAAATGCTAAATTGCCAACCTTATTACTGCACTGGGGATGAATGACAACACTGATGACTATGGATTGGGAAGTGATTCACTCATGCTAGATTCTGAAAGTGAAATATTTTTAGGAATATCTTAACCTATTATTTTACTTGTATTTTCTATGTATGGATAAGAATATGATAAAAATCTGTCTAAAGTATTAAGAGAGTCCTTTCAATAAATATGAAAGTTCTAAGTGAAAATAAGGCACTGTGTCATAGTCTAATAATGGTACATAAAATAGTGGTGCATATTATAACGAATGGTTTCTTAAATTTGATAAACTATGGTAATAAGCTGACTTCACAGTAGTTTTTCAAGGTCTGGAGAAAGTCATGTGACCAGAATAAAATGCTTGGCCCAGTAGCTGGCATATTGAAGACAGGTCTGTGGAGGGAGCGTCAGGCTCTGGGGCTCAGTTCTCTTTCTCACTCAGATCTCTAAAGATCCTTAGCCTGTGGCTCAAACACACACGTGAAGCAGATGGCCTTGCTATTTTTGCTAAGTTTACTACACCTAAACTTGGTGTTTAATCCATTCCTAAGATCACAAAAACCGTTCTGAGCAGGCACTATTAGCCTTGGTTTCTCGGAGGAAATCAAACACTTTAATGATTGATCCCATTTCCATAAGGGGAACTAGGCTAAAAAATTAAAAACAAAAACAAACAAATCCCCAAAACAACAAAGAAAAAGCCCAAGGACAAAAAAAGTTAGAAAGCCCAGCTGACAAATCGGGAAGTTTCAGATTCTAGTCTGTCTCTTTTTGTAGCACTGCCTTCCTAGAGTGAAAACAGTGTTGGTGCCATGAGCTGGAGTCAGTGGTCTGCACAGTTGTGGAAGTGTGACCCAGGGGCTCCCAAACACTGTCTAAACGGAATGTGAAAAAGGGTTACGGAATAACCTTCTAAACCCCAGCTTCCCATGTCCTCCTCGGGCTGCCCTGCCTCCTGCACCCCACCCTTCACAATCACAATGGGCCTCATCCATCCAGAGTGTATTGCCAAGACACATCAACACCCTGAGGTGCCAAATTAAGGGAGGATGAAAAACAGTAGTGCCCATGAAGGCTCCTTTAATCAAGGCATCACTGAAAGATGTATCTCTAGTAACATTTCATTTGCTTTTCAGGTTTAAACATTATCAAAATCTGTGATATTAAATATATTTGTCTTGTTTTGCTCAACTGTACAAGTAAGTGTTAACAGGCTATTCAATTGATAAGAGATCACGTTTTAACACTCAGATCCTTATGGTCACAGGAAAAGCAATTTTTAAAAATCCAAACCTATATTTTGAGATAACTATAGATTTACAGGAAGTTGCAAAGTACTGAGAGGTTGCATGCACCCTTCACATGGGCTCCCCAAATAGTGATAAAAATCAACTTTTTAGGCCGAGGTGGGATGACTTGAGCCCAAGAGTTTGAGACCAGCCTGGACGAAATGGTAAGATGCTTTCTCTACTAAAAGTACAAAAATTAGCTGGGTGTGGTGGTACATGCGCCTATAGTCTCAGCGACTCAGGAGGCTGAGGTGGGAGAACAGCTTAAATCCAGGAGGCGGAGGCTGCAGTAAGCTGTGATTCTGCCACTGCACTCCAGCCAGGGTGATAGAGTGAGACCCTGTCTCAAAAAAAAAAAAAAAAAAAAAGGTAAAACAACTTTTTAAACTTTCAAGTTATACAGAAATTTTTGTGAGAGAGGTGGAGATCAGTGAGATTAAAGGCTTTTAATTCTAAAAAGAGATTACCCCAGTGAATCTTATCCTAAACAAGTAGGAATGGAAGTACAATTTCAAAGAGAGGAAAAAATAAAATAATATTGCCTTCTATTCCACTGGATATATTTAAAAGTGATGTAATTATTTTAATTGCTGTATTTTAAAATGTCAATATTGATAATACATCAGAAGCATAATCTTCAGTAATATTTAAACTTACAAAGATTTTTTCTATCAACTTAAAAATAGGAGGTACATAAAAATAAACGGTACACAGCTTTTAAAACTTCAGAGTAGGCACACAAACGACAAAGGCTGGAGGTGATAGAGGAGGAATGACACGAGAAAGGTGTATCTGAGCGCCACCTGGTGGCAGGAACCAAAACCAGAGAAAAAAAGCCACCAAGTTGGCTCTTCTTAGATGAAATCAATGACTTTATAAAAAAGAGAAATGAGGAAAACTACAAAGTTATTACCCCAATGAGACAAACAGCAAATATGTGCTACATCTAGCTGTGATATCAGTGAATTAAGCTGTACCATTTGTCTACTAAAGTTGGAAACTCGTACACCTCTTCCAGAGGGGCGCCTGTCCCGGCAGAAGAATGCCGGAGGCGCTAAGTGCTGGAGAAACAGAGTGAGCAGCACGGCTCCCAGTGCCAGCAGAAAAGCAGAGCAGAGCACGCGCCTGCAAACTCTCTCTGGCATTAAGCTGGGCTAATAACAGCCACATTTACTGAGTGTTTACTAAGTGCCGAGCAATTGCTATGGCACTTTACATTTGTGGGTTTAATATACCTTCTTAACAATAATCCTATGATGTGGATAATTTGTTTTAAAATGGTCACCTTGAGAGCCCAGTGTAGATACTTGGGTTCTGGGCTGAAAAAAGGCGAATGGTTCACGTGTACACAAAAGCTCCTAGGAAGAAGTTGCTGGAAAACATAACAACCATTATTTTGTAATCCAGAAATCATTTACACTTTGATGGAAAATAAGAACAAAAACTCAATCCAACAACAGTAACAATGGGTAAACTTCTGAGCTCTCTGGTACCTACCATCAGGGTCCTCAAATGTCCAAGGATGAAGAGGCTGTACTTGGCTCGTGTGATGGTGACATTCAATCTCTGCAAACTTGCCAGGAATCTAGGCAATAAAAAAGAGCTCCTTCTTTGTCTAGAATGACTTAACATGCCCATGTGAGACACAGGTGGACTCTAGAATGACTCAACGTGCCAGTGTCTGACAGAGGTGGAATCTAGAATGACTCAGCGTGCCCGAGACACAGGTGGACTCTAGAATGACTCAGCATCCTCATGTGAGACACAGGTGGACTCTACAATGACTCAGCATCCTCACGTGAGACACAGGTAGACTCTAGAATGACTCAGCGTGCCCATATGAGACACAGGTGGACTCTAGACTCAGTATCCTCATGTGAGACACAGGTGGACTCTAGAGTGACTCAGCAAGCCAGTGAGACACAGGTGGACTCTAGAATGACTCAGCATGCCCATGTGAGACACAGGTGGACTGCAGGCAGCTTTTCCGGGACTCCTCCACTCCTCTAGAAGTCACAGTGCTTTCTTACTCTCCGTCCCAATACAGGGTACCGGGCACAGAAGAATTCCTATTAAAAACAGGAAACAAACCAAAACCTCGGGGCTTCCTTCAAAGTGATGTATCTATCAATTTCCTATTTTTACCTGGATGAGACCATTGGAAATTTTAACAGTGCAATCTTGAAGCTTTGAAAAATCCTAAAAATGTGGTACCAGCCCAATCACTTTATTCTTACATTTAAATATATCTGGATTGTTAAGATATTGTAGAACTAGTGTAGAAATACATGAACACCAGATAAATATTTCAATAGATCAGAAAAAGAGCTCAGAAATAGAATTGATGTATAAAAGTGAAATTTCAAATTAGCTAGGAAAGAAAGGACTATTTATAAACTGACCGAGATATAACTGGTCTCTGTATATGCAGCCCATCCCAGGGAGGGGCAAAGATTAGTTACTATTTTATTTGAAAACAAACTAATTTATAACCTGTAAATCCTGTCTGCTTCTCATGACAAGGAACAAATAATCATGTAAGAGTCTTGGGCTTGGGTTATTTTCTGTCACTCATACAGGTGTCCTTGGCATCTTAAATAAACTGACAGTAGTTAAGGTGAACAAACTTAGCCAAAGCAGGAAAACACAGAAAACAATGACACTTTGACACATACCATGGAGAGTAACATGCCTCTGCAAAGTATAATCTAATTATTTATTTGAATCTTATTAAATAAAAGAACAGATTCACACTATGAAATGGGTTAATATAAAAGACACTAAGGCCGGGCGCAGTGACTCACGCCTGTAATCCCAGCATTTTGGGAGGCCCAAGCGGGTGGAGCACTTGAGCTCAGGAGTTTGAGATCAGCCTGGGCAACATGGCGAAACCCTGTCTCTACAGAAAAATACAAAAATTAGCTGGGCGTGGTAGCACATGCCTGTAGTCCCAGCTACTTGGGAGGCTGATGCAGAAGAATCGCTTGAATCCAGGAGGTGGAGGTTGCAGTGGGCCAAGATTGCACCAAGATCTAACAGTGGGTCTATTTCACAACTTAAAAGAGAAACTTACATAGTATTACACAGGTTTTCACAAAAGAAAATTAAGAAAGCAAATGGTGTTCTCCAACAGTGATAATGAACCTAATCCTGAATTATAAACAAGTAACAATGTATAAAAGTATAAAAGAGCAACAATGACAGTAACTCACCCAATTGAACCTTGCATGCTATTTGCTCTGACACATGTAACAATAACACAATCCTTCTGCCGACCCTGGAATGCATCCACAGTATCTACTTCTGCTGGTCTATTTACAAAACAGAAACATATTTACTGGAAAAAGGAAGATAATTATTAAATATACATATTTATAAACTAGTTTTTTGGCTTTTCAGTCTAGCCTCACTCCTATCCAGGCTGGAGTGCAGCGGCATATTCATAGCTCACAGTAACTTGAACACCTGAGCCCTGTCTCAGCCTCCTAAGTGGCTAGGACTACAGGCATGGACCACTACCCTAATTTTTCCATGTTTTGTAGAGATGGGGTCTTGCTATGTTGCCCAGGCTGGTCTCAAACTCCTGGCCTCAAGCAATCCTTCCACCTCACCCACCCAAAATGTTAGGATTGTAGATGTGAGCCACCATGCCTGGCCTTAGTCTTTATTTTTTAAGAAACTTAAAAAAAGAGAGAGAGAGTCTCACTACATTGCCCAGGCTGGACTCAAAACTTCTGGGGCTCAAGCAATCCTCCTTGCCTCAGCCTCCTGAGGAGATGCATGCACCACCATGCTCGGCTGCTAAGAAATTGTAAAAATATTTTCTTGGAGGTTAGCCTGAATTTTCTCCTCTCTCCATTCCCTGGCAACCACTAATCTACTTTCTGTCTCTACAGATTTTCTTATACTGTGAGTTTCACATAAATGGAATTACGAAATGTGATTATTTGTGACTGTTCCCTTAGCATAACATTTCCAAAGTTCATCCATGTTGTAGCATGTAACAGAACTTCATCCCTTTTTTCATTAGTATTTCACTGTACCACATAGTACAAGTTATTTACTAAGACTTGGTGTTAAGGTGGCAGCGCTCCCCAAATCGATCTACAGATGTATTACAACTGCCTTTTTTACAGAAATGGTCATGCTGATACTAAGTCTCTGGCTGGGCATGGTAGCTCATGTCTGTAATCCAAGCACTTTAGGAAGACTGTGTGAACTCAGGAGTTTGAGAACAGCCTGGGCAACTTAGTTAGACCTTGTCTCTACTAACAATGAAAAAACACAAAAAATGCAAAAAAACAAAACAACACTAAGTCTTCCAGTCCATGAAAACAGGATGTCTTCACATTTATGTAGGTGGGTTTTTTTTTTTTTTTTTTTTTTTTTGAGATGGAATTTCGCTGTCATCGCCCAGGCTGGAGTGCAATGGAGCGATCTCAGCTCACTGCAACCTCCGCTTCCCGGGTTCAAGTGATTCTCCTGCCTCAGCCTCTGTAGTAGTTGGGATTACAGGCGTGTGCCACCATGCCCAGATAATTTTTGTATTATTAGTAGAGACAGGGTTTTACCATGTTGGCCAGGCTGGTCTTGAACTCCTGACCTCAGGTGATCCACCCACCTGGGCCTCCCAAAGTGCTGGGATTACAGGCATGAGCCACTGCACCCGGCCTATTTAGGTGTTCTTTAATTCCTTTCAACAATGTTTTGCAGTTTTCGGCGTACAAGTCTTACACTTCTTTGGTTCCATTTATTCCGAAGTGTTTTATTCTGTTTGATGTTATTGTAAATGGAATTGTTTCAACTTCCTTTTCAGACTGTTCATTGCTAGTTGCATCAAAATATAATCAACTTCCATATATTAATCTTGTATCCTGCTAAGCTTATTATCTCTAACAGTGTCTTTGAGTGGTTTTGTTAGGGTTTCTAGAAATAAGATCATGCCACCTATGAAAAGAGATAGTTTTACTTTTTTCTTTCCAACAAAGATGCTTTTTATTTCTTTTCCTTACTTAACTGCTCTGGCTAAAACCTCTAGTACAATGTTGAAAAAAAGTAGTAAGAGTTTCAAACATCTTTCCTCATCTTAGAGGAAAGGCTTTCATTCTTACCATGAAGTATAATGTTAGCTATGAGTTTTTTGTAAATGCCTTTTATTAATAAAAAAAGTTCCTTTGTATTCTTAGTTTTTTTTTTAATCATCAAAGCGTTTTGGGTTCTGTGCAATTTTTTTTTTGTATCCACTGAGCTGATTATGTGGGTCTCCTCATTCTTCTAATACAGTATATCATATTGATTTTCATACGTTGAAGCAATCTTGCATTGCTGGGATAAATCCTACTTGGTCTTGATGTATAAATACTTGTAATAAACTGCTGAATTCAGTTTGTCACTATTTTGTTGAGGATTTTTGTATCTAGTCATAAGGGATTTGGATCTGTAGTTTTCTTGTGATACCTTCCCTTGGCTTTGGTATCAGTGTAATACTGGCTTCAAAAAATGAATTTGAGGGTTCTATTTATTGGAAGCATGTGAGAATGACTTGTGTTCATTCTTCTTTTAATATTTGATAGAATTCACCAGCTTAGCTTGGTTCTGGGCTTTTCATTATTGGGAAATGTTTCATTATTTGTTACATAGGTCTGATTTTTTCTTTTTTTTTTTCTTTTTTTTTTTTTTTTGAGATGGAATCTCGCTCTGTCACCCAGGCTGGAGTGATGCAGTGGGGCAATCTCAGCTCACTGCAGCCTCCGCCTCCTGGGTTCAAGCAATTTACCTACCTCAGCCTCCCGAGTAGCTGGCACTACGGGAGCGCCCCACTACGCCCAGCTAATTTTTGTATTTTTTTCAGTAGAGATGGGGTTTCACCATGTTGCCCAGGCTGGTCTCAACCTCCTTACCTCAGGTGATCTGCCCGCCTCAGCCTCCCAAAGTGCTGGGATTACTGGTGTGAGCCAACACACCCAGCCTATAGGTGTGATTTTCTATTGTTTTCTAGATTCGATTTTGGTAGTCTGTGTGCTTCTAAGTTAAGATGATTTTGGCCGGGCGCGGTGCTCATGCTTGTAATCCCAGCACTTTGGGAGGCCGAGGCGGGCGGATCACGAGGTCAGGAGATCGAGACCATGGTGAAACCCCGTCTCTACTAAAAATACAAAAAATCAGCCGGGCGTGGTGGCGGGCGCCTGTAGTCCCAGCTACTCGGAGAGGCTGAGGCAGGAGAATGGCGTGAACCCGGGAGGCGGAGCTTGCAGTGAGCCGAGATCGCGCCACTGCACTCCAGCCTGGGTGACAGAGCGAGACTCCGCCTCAAAAAAAAAAAAAAAAAAAAGATGATTTTAAGGTCATGGATTTCCAATATTTAATCTTTAATTTTACTGTTGAGGTAAGAAGGAAAAAAACATGATCTTCATTCTACACATAAAGGCAATACAAGGGTTAAATCATTTATTTAAAGTGAAATGTCACTTTTAGTCTTGCTAGAACAAGAATTCAGATGAACAAGTCATGGAACTAAAACGTAAAGACCTGGCAAGTTTCTTAGTCAATTCCATTCATTGCCAAGGAGAATGCTGACATGCCAACTGCCAGGAAGTACCCTGTCTACCCAGGAGCTACACAGCACAAGTCTATGAAAGCCAGCAGCATTCCAGCTTCCTTGTGCCGTATCACCAATTCCTTAAGAGTTTCCCTTTTCTTCTTTCCTTCTATATCCTTTCATTCTAATTCAACAAGAAAACTGGAAATATTTATAAAAATACCTCACCCTTTTCTATCGAACTCTTTGTCCAAATCCTTCTGAATCATCGTCTTCTGGGCCTTGTAATGCGTTATTATGCCAATGTTTCGAAAACTAACATCCTTTCTTTTGTCTTTAATAAGCTTAATTATTTCCATCACCAGTTTTATTTCTTGAACATTTATATACGAGCTAAACAAGATGGAAAAAGAAAACACAATGTTATCAAAACTAATAGCAGGCTAATTGCTAACTTAAGTTCTACTGAGTTTGTTTCCCATTATAGTAAAGGGCAGGCAGATGGGCTTCATCTTTTATTCAGCTAGCAGTGACTCCAAGAGGCTGTTACAATGACCATTAATGTGGTATATATGAATAAATGTGAAAATACTATGGCGAATGTGAATACATGTGAAATGCCCAGTGAAAAATGAAGCTGTAGAGAGAAAAGAGTTTGAAATCAACTGAAGTTCAGGCATCACTTTCTCCATCTGTTAAAACAGGGAGAGCAGTAGTAAGAACAGCAGTATTAATAAGAACAAAGATGTGAATAAGAGATAGCTAACATGAATTAAGGATTAACTATCTTCCGAACACTGAGAAAATGCTTTAGATGTACGATCTTCCTTGTCCCTCACCACTGGCTGCATACAACACACACCACACAACCGAGCAGCTGCCATCCACACAGACTCAGTGTGAAGGATGTGTCCCATTTGACCCCAGTTGAACCACATGGGGCCCTGGAGCAGGTTCATGTCCTCTTTGTAGTCCTCACCAGCCTCGTATCCTGCACTCTCAACCCCTCCTGAAACCACATGCTCCCTCACGACCATACCGGACCCAAAATGCACCAAGACCAGGGGATGCACTGCCCCATCCCTTGATTCCTGAGGCTACCTTACCCGCCTTGCTTTACGAGCCTTAAATACCCATTCTCCTAACTTTGAGACTTACTAAATGGACAACCCAGTCAGCTAGCGATCTCTTCCATCCCTGAAATCTTCATTTTCCTTGGTCCCCTCCCAGATTAACCCTTCTGGTCAACATTCCACTCATAACCCTCCTTCCTCATGATGCTCTGGGGCTTAACTCGCAATCCTTTGCTCTCCTCCAACAGGCCCCATTAAAACCTTTAGGCTGCAGTCCCTCCAGCACTACAATCCCATGGCCAATCCCTCCTCTGTATGTTTAACCTCTTCAATGAGTGTTCCCTACTTCCACCTCTGTATCTTATCTAACGCCTGATTCTTGCCTGAGGACACCACCTGCTCTGCAGCCATCCCATGATGTAGAAGTGGGATTTGTGTTTCCTCCTACTTCATGACAGAGTGGTGCTTGTATCTGTGCCAACAAATGCTGCCCCTAGACCGTTCCTCCCCTACTCTCTCACAAGAATCCCCAGCTCCTCTGACATCGCTGCTTTCTAGCAACACCACCACTCCTCTTTGCTGTCATATACAGACCACCTGAACACATGCCCTTATTCACAACCCAATACCATCCAACCTCTGTCACTACTTCCTTCCTCCCTTTCACATCTTCATTCAACTGAATTTATACTTAGCCTTCACAGTACTTAACCCAACTGGAATAACTGCTTACCTAGGTGATTACCTGGTGAAGGCCTGTCTTCCCATGAGATCACCATCTTGCAATGGGCATGTCTGTTTCCCTCACTGCTGTGAGCTCAACAAGTATCTACTCAAGCACTTGCTTATGACATTAGGTAATATTATCCCCATTATACAGAAAAAAGAAGCATCAACTTAAGTGAAAATGACTGTGCCCTGACACTAGGCAGAGAGATGAGTATAGGAAATGCATTTAACAGAAATACGAATGCAAATCATGTAACAATTCTGGGACTAACAGAGGACTGAGGCAAG
Organism: Hylobates moloch; assembly: GCF_009828535.3. Classification (NCBI taxonomy): domain Eukaryota; kingdom Metazoa; phylum Chordata; class Mammalia; order Primates; family Hylobatidae; genus Hylobates; species Hylobates moloch. The sequence continues at coordinate 104,478,003 of NW_026652285.1, forward strand.
AGGAGAACATACTCATTATCCCGTCTTTCTGAACCATCCCCGACATCAAACACAAGGTACGGCTGAAATGGCCAGTCTGATGAACATCGAATGGCTTCTGTCTGTCTGTAAAAAAAAGCAGTCAACATTCAGAATAAAGTCAAGATTTAAGAAAATATTTTGGTATTACTACAATTTTTTCTGTGTGGTGATGTGGGCTGGGGCTAACAGGAATATTCTTTTCTAGACGTGTATTAGTAAAAGGTACAAAACAAATTCTACTTTTTTGCTGGTGCTAGGAGAGGTATCTATATCATTAAAATATAACAAGTATGATTGGAAAGACACTCAGAATACAGTAAGCCACAGAATACTATGTTAAGTATGGTCCCACGTTTTTCCTTCAAAAATTTAAAAAGTAAAAAAAGATATGCATAGTAAAAGGACTGAAACTTGGCCAGGTGCGGTGACTCTTGCCTGTAATCCCAGCACTTTGGCAGGCCAAGGCGGGTGGATTGCTTGAGCTCAGGAGTTCGAAAGCAGCCTGGGCAACATAGCGAAACCCCGTTTCTACAAAAAGAAAAATACAAAAATTAGCCAGGCATGGTGACTGAGTGTAGTCCCAGCTACTCAGGAGGGTGAGGCAGGTGGATCGATTGAGGCTGGGAGGTTGAAGCTGCAGTGAGCCAGGATTGTGTGCCACTGCACTCATTCTGAGTGACAGAATGAGACCCTGTCTTCAAAAAAAAAAAAAAAAAAAAAAGGACTGAAAGTGGATATACCAAAACGTTACCAGTGATTATTTCTGGGTAGTATAAATATAGGTGACTTTTTCCCCTTTTCTATGTGCTTTGCTGTATTCAACATGATGGCTATTATAACAAGACAAAATTATTAACCCTTCAGGATTTATGCCTTTTATGACAAGACCTAAGAAGACACTAAAATGTCTGTTCTTCGTAAGTAGCTAAACTACAACAAAATAAGGTCACAAACAATAAGGGGAACTCACCTATTTGTTTTTAAGTTTCTGTTATAAACATAGTTAGAAGGGAAGAGGCATATGTCCGGATGCATCCTGTACTGAACAGTGAGCTGTAGAATGGGCAGCCTGCTGATCATGTTGTGTTCTACATTCTCTTCCAGCAGTTTGCAGAAGCGAGCCATCAGTGACTGGTCGTAGCCATACTCCTGTGCTTTCTGTGAGGGGCAAAATAAAGCAATAATTTCCAAGAATCCATTTATATCTTTCCCACTATTATAAACACAATTACTGAGATCTAATATGTACATGGCAACGTTCAGGCAGCGTTAAGATTACCAACCACAGCTTCAGAGAAAAAAGGTGTTTCTGACTCTGAACCTCAAAATGCCATGAATCTTTTTTTTTTGGAGACACAGTCTCGCTCTGTCGCCCAGGCTGGAGCGCAGTGGCGCGATCTCAGCTCACTGCATCCTTCACCTCCCAGGTTCAAGCGATTCTCACATCTCTGGTCTCCTGAGTAGCTGGGATAACAGGCATGAACCACCACACCCAACCAAAATGCCATGAATCTTGAATATATGTGGAGGTATTTTCTACTCATATACTGCTAATGAAAGAGAGATGATCTTGTGAAAGACGACTGATGCTATTTTGATGCTACAAGACGCCACCCAAAAAAACCAGTAATAAAGGAAGCAGAGAAATGTAACATAGATTTTAACAATTATTTCTGGGAGTATACCCTCACAGATAGACATATTGAATGCCACCGTAAACAAGCCTTTTGAAGACAAAATTCTTCATTCATCCATCTAATATGTACTAAGCATCTATAACTTGGAGTGCTAAGACCGCTAGAGTGAATAAGATGAAGTCTCACAGGACTTCATTTCCAGCAAAGGAAACAGACTCAACTTATGTGTTAACCATCCCTAATCCAAAAATCCAAACTACTGCAATGAGCATATCCTTTGAGCGTGAACTTTAAGTACAATGTCAGCACTTGGGAAGTTTCAGATGGTGAAGCATTTCAAATTTTTGAATTGGGAAAGCCCAAGCTGTGCTAAATGGATTTCACAAACCAAATAACGGGTTATATTCTGCAATCTGAAAAACAGTGACCTAAGTGACAAATGGGATAAACTGTCTTGATGTTATCACAGCTGTGCCTTGGGATATACTTTCAGATGGCAGCATCACAGAAAGTTTCAAAAAGGGGAGGGGGAGGGATAGCATTAGGAGACATATCTAATGTAAATGACGAGTTAATGGGTGCAGCACACCAACATGGCACATGTATGCACATGTATACACATGTAACAAACCTGCACACTGTGCACATGTACCCTAGAACTTAAAGTATAATTTAAAAAAAAAAGGTTTCAAAAAGTACTTTATCTTAAATAACGCTGAAGTAAAAATGCGCTGAAAACTTCACTAAGATGATGGAATCTTCATGAGTGATGTGAAAGATACTGGCACTGAAGATGTGCAAAGCCTGAATAAACTTGTTTCACAAACTACGGGAGCAGAAGAAAGGCATTACTTCTTAACCTATTTATATGTGTAATTCTAGACAGGTTTGTGTAAGTATAAAATAATAATTATTAATAGACATATGCCAATTTTGCCTAAATCCTAAAAAGTTTATCTGCGTTAGCTCACAAAACCTAATTTTTAATCTTTTCTTTGGGGAAACAGAAAAGGAACTTATGTAAGGTAACGCATCTACCTCCAGACAAAACCTTAGTCCATTCTACAAATGACATAGATTTATTAATATATATACTCTGACATGGGAGGACGTCCCTGATTTACTGATTGAAAAAAAAACCAATTCTGCACAGAATGATTTTGCCACCTTTAAACAAAACCAGGACCCACGTACATATACACATAAATATATACATGTATACAAACCATATACCACTTTTTAGTAACTGACTCACTGTTGTCCCCTAGAATACAAACACCATAAGGGCAGGGGTTTTGTCTGTTTTCTTCACTGTCATAACCCCAGCACCTGAACAGCATGTGAATTGTTGGCACTCAATATATACATACTGAAAAAGATGAATAAACACACAAATGCCCAGCAATATCTGTTAAAAATACTCACTTTCACTGCAATTATCACTAGAAATAGGTGGTCAAAAAAGGCACCTTATAGAAATGAACTTTGTAATTATTTTCTCAAAATAGCCCGTTTTTTATTTGGACAGCAATTTAAAAAGCACAAACGGATTTTTTTTCTAATTTTTGTTGTTTTTATCAATCATTAAAGTAGGCAGTAAAGTTGAGGCTCATTAACAATCTCTCTTTTCACTATATGCCAAGGCCCTTCAATGAAATACTGCATTATTTAAACACAGAATTTGCTCTTCATTATTCTCCAGGAATAAAGTTACCTGCAGCAGTTCTTCCCTACACACACAGGTTTTCACTGGGTGACAGGTGTGCTTCTGGGCCACAGTCTAACATGATCATGTACCTGTGCTCAAATGTCATACAAAGAACTGCACTATCATTCTGAATAATTCCGAAGTCAAAAACCACTAACGATAACCACCTGCATTCATTCCATACTTCAACAAAAATGCTTTGAAAATGATCTGTTCTCTAGGATTATTTACGAGGCCACTGCTCAATTATCTGTATAAATAATCTATGTTATTAGTAAAAAATCCACATTTTATTAAATCTCAAAACCTCTTCAGATTACTTCAAAACATCTACTGAATCCTGATTCTGATGTGCATTTCCAGGAGACATCTTTCTGGAGATTAAAAAAACCAACAGAGTAGAGTAGACTACAATTTGGTTCTTCTCTTCCCAAAGTCAGAGCTCGTAATTCCGTCTTTTTTCCCCCGTACCTTCACTTTCAGACGATGTGAGGGGCACAGACATGTTCTTGTATTAACACTAGAATACCAAATTCTAAAAATGGAAATGTACTCCAAAATTAATTTAACTTCATGTTTTCCTCAATGTGTACATATTTAAATAAAAATGAGGAGGGTAGGATTCTTTCTCTTTATTTCTGAAGTTTTTCTTTTATTATTGTTTTGGTGTTTGTATGATTAAAATAAATCAGATTCAGCTCTTAAACGATGTGCACACTGCCTTTCCCAAGGCTTGGTTTCCATGGCACGTCATCCATTTAGGCTTCCAAGTCCCTGACACACTGCTTCTGCCACACATACACAGAACAACAACTGTGACCACAGGGGCATTTTTAGGAATTTATTTTTTATTTATTAAGTGCTTCTCTTTTCTCAGTTACTGCTTACTTTTCCCTCCAAATTAAGAGGCCAATCCAAGAAAGATGTCTCTCCCTCCTGAAAACAAAAATTTTAAACAGCCCCTTCCATTTTAAAGCAATCTGAACATAAAAAACTTACCATAGAGATGACTGTGGGAGGGAGCTGCTTAGGATCTCCTACTAGGATGAGCTTGTTGCAGCGATGGATGAGTGGAGTGAGAGTCTCAATTTCACAAGACTGTCCAGCCTTGGTAACATACAGAAGGGAGAGGCAGTCTTAACAATCTTTGCTATTTATCCATATAGTTTATCTGATTAAAGTTCTAACCATTCAGAAAAGTATCACACTTCTCCTGCACCAAATATCAAAAATACGAATTTTCCCTGAAAACAAAACCAACAAAATAAACCCTCCAGGCTGTGGGCAGTGGCTCACACATGTAATGCCAGCACTTTGGGAGCCAAGGCGGTTGGATCACCTGAGGTCAGGAGTTCAAGACCAGCCTGGCCAACGTGGCGAAACCCCATCTCTACTAAAAATACCAAAAAAATTAGCTGGGCATGGTGGCAAGTGCCTGTAATCCCAGCTACTCAGGAGGCTGAGGCAGGAGAATTGCCTGAACCCAGGAGGCAGAGGTTGAAGTGAGCCAAGATCACATCACTGCACTCCCATCTGGGTGACAGAGTGAGACTCTGTCTAAAAAAAAAAAAACAATAAATAAATAAAAAGTAAACTCTCCAAACACATGTTTAAAAAAAAATCACACATGTATTCTGAAGTCAGGCACCAAGGGGGCCACTACCACTTGGGAACCAGCCATAAGTTCAGAAGGCCATGCACATCCTAGATGCACGCTCTTTGTTCCTGCTGGGCATGAGCCTGAAAAACACTTTCTCCTCTAAAGTCCTTTTAAAACTTTATTTTAAAATTTTTATTTATTTTTTAATTAATTAATTAATTTTTTTTTTTTTTTAGAGTCTCATTCTGTCACCCAGGCTAGAGGGCAATGGCATGATCATCGTTCACTGCCTCCCGGGCTCAAGCAATCCTCCCACCTCAGCCTCCTGAATAGCTGGAATTACAGGCGCACACCATCACTCCTGGCTAATTTTTGTATTTTTAGTAGAGACAAGGTTTCACCATGTTGCCCAGGTTGGTCTCAAACTCCTGGGCTCAAGCGATCCACCCTCCTCAGTCTCCCAAAGTGCCAGGATTACAGGTGTGCGCCACTATGCCCAGGTTCTTTTCAAAACTTTGTATTTGAGGTTCAGAAATCACATTAGGAGCGTCCATGAGTGTATTTCCCCATATCTTTCTTCCTTGTTCCTCAGCATGCCTCTTTGATGACAAGACTCAAATTTCTCTTAAATTCAATGACATTTTCTTCAACTATTTAATCATTTCCACTTTTTGTCCTTTCCTTCTGGTGAAAACTGGATCTTGAGTCTCCTGATCACTCAATTCTCTGGTATCTCCTGCTCCATCTCTTTTGTCTTCTGACTCTACGTTCTAACAAACAGTAGGTACCCAATAAATGTTTGCTCAAAGAGTAAAATAGGAATAAAAGATGTCAGGTGAACATACTATGGCTCAAAGCTATCCAAAATTCTATTAAAACTACTTCAAAAGGTTACCAGAGATATTCTAAGCAGGAGCGAGACAGTCACTCAGCAGAGATTTTGTTAGAAACCATCAGTCATCCTCAAGACTAACCCCCAATACTGGAAAATCCACTTTCACTATGGAGGGTCATTAAGAAGCGTATTTCTACATAAGGGAATACACATGTAATAGCAAGTACAAATCAGATGCAAAAAAAAAAAAAAAAAAAAAAAAAAATTTCTTCAACATCTCAGCAGCCACAATTCATCTAAGACTTACTCCTCATAGTACTAGTCAAAGTTATATGGCTGACCGTTCACTGACCTCATCAACAATGACACAGCTGAAGGGGACTCCCCCTTGCCCACGGAAAGCAGACTCAAGTAGTAAACCACCACTTGTGCTCAATGTGCAGCAGATGACATGGGACTCTAAGATGATGATACTCTGTGTTTTCTGTGGACGTCCTTGAACCTAAGAGAACAAAGGTTAAATCAATATTCAGCTGTACATCAATCCTTGACTATGACAGGCCTATGTTTACTATAAAACACTATTTATTAAAATATATTTATGACAGAAAAATATTCAGTAAAAGTTAGGGGGAAACCCTCAAATCTAGGAAACAGCAGAAACATTTAAGATAATCACAAACCAGAAAGAATGTATGCTTTGTGGCTGAAACATAGAATATGATTTAAGCACTTTAAACATTTTTATCCAGGGTTTGATTTCGTCAAAGTAGATTACAATCCTTCCTGTAGTCGGATATATGCAGGTAGGTATCTGAAGTAGAGATGTAATAATTCTGAGTTGTGAATTATATGAGTAAAACCAGGGTTGGAATTCAGCCTGAACGTACATTTTTCTGTTAGTTTTTAAGTATATAATATTGCCCCTTTTTTTAGTGTTTTTGCTAGTACTAACAAAAATGCCTGTGAACCTGACAAATATTCTATTTCCACAGTAAGAAAAACAAGTTTGGTCTCCTTCTATAATGCAATGTACTGTGATGGAGCCAGACAACGTGAATGATGCCTCACAATCACACCACATAGTGCTCAAATAAATCAGCATTTTCATCAGAGATTCAGTTTGCTTCTTTTTGCTACTAAGAAGTAGTGGTGATTCATCTCAGCACATCTGATATATTCAACTATGGAATTCAAGGCATGCGTGTGAGCTTCAGGAAGAGGGTGGCACTGACTGTCAGACACTGTCGTCAGCCATCTAGTGAGTAAAACTGCTGAGCATAGTTCCATGGCCCACAGAACACATGTGATGAGCAGCAAGAAACATCCGTGAAGGTGGACTTCATCCTTCACTCAGGAAAGATTAATCTGGGGTTCTGTTTAAAACTTTAATCAAAAGCTTTCACATAACTTTTAAATAAACTGCTAATGAAAATATGCATTAAATTCAACTGTATTTTAGTCACAAAGAGAAAGATCATAACACATTCAGGAGAAAAACTTCAGCAAAAATACTACTAACGTCATCAGTTACTATTACCCTCTTTCCCTGACCCCAGTGTGGTTTGATTAGGGCTGCATTCTGACAATCAGGGTATACACCTGGCTCGGCCAAGCTTCAATTAGTCTAAATCTTACGGGATATTTTCACGTCCAAAAAATACTGGGGAAAAGCTACAAAACATTACAGGAGTCTTATGATCTAACACAAGTACAAGGAGGTTATGCTCTAACCAAGAATTGCAAAAAACAAAAACCAAAAATCAAAATCAAAGTGCTGTACTTTCTTATGCCAAATTCTGCCCACCATCACTCTACTTCTATCCAGGTTGGAGCTCTGGAGGGCTCACAGTTGCCACCCTCATCCTAAAGCTCACATAGGTGACTTTTTTTTTTTTTAATACAGAAAACACCCACAAAGCTATTTTCTTTTTTTTTTTTTTTCTTTGAGACGGAGTCTCGCTCTGTCGCCCAAGCTGGAGTGCAGTGGCGCGATCTCCGCTCACTGCAAGCTCCGCCTCCCAGGTTCACGCCATTCTCCTGCCTCAGGCTCCTGAGTAGCTGGGATTACAGGCGCCCGCCACCACGCCCAGCTAATTTTTGGTATTTTAGTAGAGACGGGGTTTCACCGTGTTAGCCAGGATGGTCTCGATCTCCTGACCTCGTGATCCGCCCGCCTCGGTCTCCCAAAGTGCTGGGATTACAGGCGTGAGCCACCGCACCCAGCCAAAGCTGTTTTCATTAACTGTTTATCTGATGATAATTATCATAATTGTTTTTTGCAGTTTGTGGGAAGCAGAATTAGAGCACCTTATAAGAAAGAATTTACATATTTACCGAGACTTAAAACAGAAAAAAGATAATTTATAACCACCTCTTTCTTAGAAATCTAAGATGGTGGTAAGAATTCATTCTTAGGTTAAAGAAAAAAATGCAAATGTTGTTACACCAGTTTCTCCACTTCCACAGATATTTGTAATTTTTCATAACAATTTAAAATGTAACTGAGAAAAGCCCATAGCTGGCCAGGCATGGTGGCTCACGCCTGTAAAGCCAACACTTTGGGAGGCCGAGACAGGGGATGACTTGAGGTTGGAATTTCCAGACCAGCCTGGCCAACATGGTGAAACCCCGTTTCTATTAAAAATAGAAAAAAAAAATGGCCGGGCGTGGTGACTCACGCCTATAATTCTAGCACTTAGGGAGGCTGAGGCGGGCGGATCACAACGTCATGAGATGGAGACCATCCTGGCCAACATGGTGAAACCCCGTCTCTACTAAAAATACAAAATTTAGTCGGGCGTGGTGGCACGCGCCTGTAGTCCCAGCTACTTGGGAGGCTGAGGCAGGAGAATCACTTGAACCCAGGAGGCAGAGGTTACAGTGAGCTGAGATCGTGCCACTGCACTACAGCCTGGCGACAGAGAAAAAAAAAAAAAAAGGCCAGGTGGTGCCTCACGTAACCACATTTTGGGAGGTTAAGCAGAGGATCATGTCAAAGATCCAACCATCCTGGCAAATTAGCCAGGCATGGTGGTGCACGCCTGTAATCCCAGCTACATGGAAGGCTGAGGTTGCAGTGAGCTGAGATCATGCCACTGCACCCCAGCCTGAGAGACAGAGTGAGATTCTGTCTCCAAAAAAAATAAATAAATAAAAGCTCATAGCTTATCTGAACAGTCATAAATTTTAAAAAGAAAAAAAAAAAGAAAATGTTACAGGTGAACTACTTACCTCTTTAATTTTAGAAGCAAGTTCCTGCCTTTCCTTAGAAACTTTGGAAATGTTTTCATCTAATTCTTGCCTCTGGAAAAAAATTCAAATATCGTAATTAAAACTAAACTAAGCATTTTTAAATGCCTTCCATTGGACTGCCTCTAATTTTAAAAGAGCCTGTATTTTACCAGTGAAAAATGTATTTACCCAGCTGATTTCCTCTTTACCACTGGAGTCCTGACACACTCTGTATGCTGCTGTGTAAGACTCAGCTGTGTCCTGTGCGCTGCACCTGAGCTGTCTGCTTCGCATTCAAGCACTGGGAGCATCACGCCGCCCTTAACTTCCAGGTGATTCAAATGAGGCTGTAAATCACACCCCAACCATTCCTCTGGCCACAGTGATGGGCATCTAACACAGGCCTGAACAATCATGCACCCATCTTCTTAAAAATAGGGATTAGACCTGCTTGCTCACCCAGGGACTAAACTAACTGCTTCTTTGGATATATGGATGCTAAGAGAAAAGACCTTCTCTCCCTCTGGGGTTTCTAAGCTGAGATGGGGGAAGCCCTGAGATGCTGACACTCACCTTCTCCCGGAGAAGAAATGGCTGACACACAGGAAAACAAATTATAGAGTGGAGAAATGATATCATGTGACCCTCTGGATCCACCCATACTGAAGCTAATTCCCTTTCTGTCTAACCTAATTTGAACTGGGCTCAACATGCAACTGAAAGATAACTAATAAACTCAGTATAGCTTTAATATAAGGCAGTACAGCCTATAAGCCAAATGCAAGGCCACGTGCAGGGAGTCGTGCCTGTAATCCTGGCACTTTGGGAGTGAGAGGTGAGAGCACTGCTTGAGGCAGGAAGTTCAGACCACCCTGGGCAACACGGCAAGACCCAGTTTCTACAGAAAACAAACAAAAAAATTAGCCAGGCATGATGGCACACGGCTATAGTCCCAGATACTCAAGAGGCTGAGGCAGAAAGACAGCTCACTTGAGTCCAAGAGCTTGAGGCTAAATTGAACCACAATTGCACCACTGCACTCCAGCCTGGGCCACAGAGTGAGACCCTATCTCAAAAACAAACAAAAATGCAACATCCCACCTATTTTCGTAAATAAAGTTCTACTGGAACACAGCCACATCCATTTGTTTATGTATTATCTATGGCTGCCTTTGTGCTACCAAAAGCAGAGTTGAATAGCTGCAACAGAAACCAACTATATGGCTTGCAAAGCCTAAAATCTTTACTAGAATATCTTGCCCTTTACAAAAAAGTTTTTAAAAATATTTTTAAAAAATTTTAATAAAAATGAAAAAATTAAAACCAAAAGGACAAAAAAAAGGCAGAAAGAAATGTGTTAACCTGAGACACATTTTTAGTGTCTTAGTACACATTTTTATACATGAATCATGCCATTCCCCAATAAATAAAGGGCATTAAATACTCATTAATGAGGCTGGTCGCAATGGCTCACACCTGTAATCCCAGCACTTTGGGATGCTGAGGTGGGCAGACCAACTTGAGGCCGGGAGTTCGAGACTAGCCTGGCCAACATGGTGAAACCCCATCTCCACTAAAAATACAAAAAATTAGCCAGGTGTGCCGGCACATCCTTGTAATCCCACCTACTCGGGAGGCTGAGGCAGGAGAATCACCTGAACCCAGGAAGTTGAGGCTGCAGTGAGTCAGGATTGTGCTACTGCACTCCAGCCTGGAAGACAGAGCAAGACTCTGTCTCAAAAAAAAAAAAAAAAACTTGTTAACTAGTTCGTATACCTGAGTTATTATTTAAATAACATTATTTAAGAAATGCAAAGATACCTGTATTTCCCGTCCACCTCGGCATAGAGCTCGCTGCCGGGAAAGCTCATCCAACTGATAATCTAGAAATTCCTTTCTTTTATGCATCGCCTGAACATGAGAAGGTAACTCTTTTTCTAATAAAAATAACAAATAAAAAATTATATGCTATTCTAATCCTAACAAACTCACACACATATACCACACAATGAGAAGGAAAATTAGTTCCCAAAGCCAGACTAATTCTGGAGGCTTCAAATTACCTTTAGTGGCCAAGTCATTTTCCACCAAACAAAACAGAGAAAACACTAGTATATACCACATTCAGTACTTACTCATTCTGTGGTTTACTTGGCTGTCCAAACTGAACTTTAGAACCTCATTATTAATAGACTTTTCTGGACCCAGTCGTACTAAATTTATATCTCCACAGTTTCCTGTTGGTAAGAATCACAGTTAAGGACTAATAAGGACACTGCTGATCAATCCTGTCTCTATACATAGTATCTATATTTCTAAGTAAATATGTTAATAATCAGAGAAGGGAGCGAACATGAACTCCCAATTAACTAGACACCAGGGACTACACCACAAACTTCTTATACATTATTTCAGATACTGTTCCTAACAATCCTATAAGGCAAGTACTTATCATTTCTACCTAATAAAAGCTAGCAAGGCCATCTCAACAGTACACTACAGAGCTGAGATTCTATTATAGTAACATTTGCAAACTATGTTCAGTAGGACATTCCATAGCAAAATAGATTCAAGAAAAATGTTGAGATAAAATAAATGAAGCAGTTCTCTTATGTTGGGGAAAGGGCTTGTGGGGTGCCTGCATAAACCGGCCATAAAAATACGGAACAGTAAGTTGCAGAAAGCCCCAAGAGGCCTCTGAGGAGTAAAGCCTTCTAATGGCCATCACGTTCCCATGACCAGAACGTGACCTGCTCTCCTATCTGTAAACACTGTGCTCAAGGAGAAAGACACTCCTTTGAAGCATTGGAATGTGGCCAAATATGCCAGCTCCTAGTTAGGCCCACTCCCCACAGCTGCTCTCCGATAAGTTAAAAAATAAATCAGTAAAGTTTATACTGCTTCAGCACAAAGAAAATTTATCTAAACCGCCATTGCTATAGATTAGGTGTATGACACACCGCCCCCCTTTCACCATTTCACACCTGAACATCTGCTTCTTAAATCTAAGTGATTGTACTCAATAAATAGTGTGGAGATCAGAGCTTGGCGCCTTTGCAGCCTCTGATTTGCTCTGGCCCCCTGGCTCCCTCCTTTATGAACTCTTAACCTGTCTCTTCTCATTCCTTTGTCACCACTGGACTTCAGGTACCCTACGGGTGGTGTTGAGGCTGGTCCCCAACACTCTTAACCGCAGAATATTTCAAGAACTTTTATATGTTATATATTAATATGTAATTTTCCGAACAGAATCTTATTTGACCATCGAGTCTTCTTTTGCAGAATACTCAGAATAAAGCTTTTAAAACTGTGTTCCACATCACCTTGATACTCTAGAAACTAAGGGACACAAGATAATAGAAATTCTTGAGTATAATAATTGCAAAAACTATAAAAACCAATTTAACCTGCCTGTTTACTAACCACGTTTTAATCTCAGGTTAACACATTTCTTTTTGCTTTTTTCTTGTCCTTTTGGTTTTAATGTTTTTGTTTTTCTTTTATTATAATTTCTTCTGTTGGGTTTTTTTAAATCTTTTTTCTGGTCGGGCACAGTGGCTCATGCCTATAATCCCAGCACTTTGGGAAACAGAAGCGAGCAAACCACTTGAGGTAAGGAGTTTGAGACCAGCCTGGCCAACATGGCAAAACCCCATCTCTACTAAAAATTAAAAAATTAGCCAGGCATGGTGGCACACACCTGTAATCTCAGCTACTCAGGAGGCTGAGGCAGGAAAGTTGCTTGAACCCAGGAGGTGGAGGTGGCAGTAAGCCAAAGATAGCACCACTGCACTCCAGCCTGGGTGACAGAGCGAGACTCCGTCTCAAAAAAACAAACAAAAAAAACACCTTTATTCGTCTTTTTTTTTTCCCCACGTGTTATTATTTTATCTAAAAATTCTCCACTACAAGGCTGGGTACAGTGGCTCACGCCTGTAATCCCAGCACTCTGGGAGGCCAAGGCAGGTGGATCACAAGGTCAGAGGTTCAAGACCAGCCTGGCCAACATGGTGAAACGCCGTCTCTACTAAAAATACAAAAATTAGCTGGATGTAGTGGCACATGCCTGTAATCCTAGCTACTCGGGAGGCTGAGGCAGGAGAATTGCTTGAACCCAGAAGGTGGAGGTTGCAGTGAGCTGAAATCGCACCACTGTACTCCGGCCTGGGAGACAGAGCGAGACTCCGTCTCAAAAAAAAAAAAAAAAAAAAAAATCCCCACTACACACTACAGCCAGGTGCAGCGGCTCAGGGCTGTAATCCTAGCACTTTGGGAGGCCAAGGTAGGCAGATCACTTGAATCCAGGGGTCTGAGACCAGCCTGGGCAACATGATGAAACTCCACCTCTATCAAAATTGACAAAAATTAGCCAGGAGTGGTGGCCTCCCCCTGTGGTCTTAGCTACTTGGAAGGCAGAGATGGGGGTATTGCTTGAGCAAGGGAGGCGAGACCAGTCTCATAAATAAATATTCCCCACTATATCGCTGGGCTAAATTATGCAATCATGTAGAGTTTGCCAGCATTTACTCCAATTGGACACGTCACAGTTATTTGTTTACTGTCTATCTCCATCCTTTAAATGTCAAACCCCAGAAGAATAGGGTTTTGATCACCACCTAGAAGAGTGGTGGGCACATAATAAATACAATGATTATATGAAAAATGAATGGCTTACTTTTAGTTATCTACAGCATATTTTTTATCCCAGTTCAGCTCATTTTCCTAAATTTAAGGTCAACATTTACTTGAGGGTTTGAAAACCTCTTTTTTCTTTTTTTTGAGATGCAGTCTTGCTCTGTCACACAGGCTGGAGTGCAGTGGTGAGATCTCGGCTCACTGCAAGCTCCGCCTCCTGGGTTCACGCCATTCTCCTGCCTCGGCCTCCCAAAGTGCTGGGATTACAGGCATGAGCCACCGCGCCCGGCCTGAAAACTTCTTAATTCACTTACGTTTCCACTAGAAAGGTAGATGAGATTGCCTGGAAACCCACCTACTATAAGCACCCAGAAATGTTCCACAAATTATAACAGACATCCTTTACACTGCTGGGTAAGCTCAGCAGAATGTTAAGCGAAATCCCTAGAGGCCAAAAACAGAGAGAGAGCTGAAAACCAGATTTGAAAGCCCCTGAGATGTTGTGGCACCCATAAGGGAGCAACGCTGGGCAGTGTCTAGGTGCCTGGGAGTCTGTTTTGTTAACATTCTTGAGGTATAATTTACATTCAGTAAAATGAACAGACTTTAAAATTCTATTGAATTTGACATTGCTAAAGCTACCATTCCAATAAAAACATAGAAACTTCTACAATGGGAGCTTGGTAATGCCCACAAGAAAGTAGAGGGGCCTGGAAGAGGTGGAAGAATTAAAAACAAGTGTAATTATCTTGGCTTAGGCTCAGCTGGGCCAGGAAAAATATTTTAATTAAAATATAAACTATTAATCAAGAATTTAATTAAATTTAATTCCATCTATTACTGATTTAGATAAAATAATTTTAAAATAATTTATTTTTTCTGGCTTACAAAAAATAAATTTTCTCCTTGTACTTTCCTACCCCTAAGGCTGTGTCACATGTGCATTTAGGGAATAAATATATAATACAGCAAATGTGGTCAGGGGCAGTGCCGCATGCCTGTAATCCCAGCACCTTGGGAGGCTGAGGCAAGAGCATTGCTTGAAGCCAGCCTGGGCAACACGATGAGACCCTATCTCTACAACAAAAATTTAAAAATTAACCCAGTGTGGTGGCAAACCTGCAGATCTAGCTACTTGGGAGGCTGAGGCAGGAAGATCACTTGAGCCCAGGAGGGCAAGGCTGCAGTGAGCCATGACCGTGCCAAAAAAAGAAAAAACAAGAAAACATGAATAGACTTACAATCATTAATGACATTTAAACAGTAAATAGAAATTTACTCATTCTGTTAAAAAAAGACAACAAATACAATGCTAATAACAAATTAGCCTTCAAGAAATAGACAAGCTGTCTTATACAAAACATTCCAAAGAATAACAAAAAAGTTCCCAACTCATTTTTTCTTTTTTGAGACGGAGTCTCGCTCTGTGGCCCAGGCTGAGTGCAGTGGTGTGATCTCAGCTCACTGCAACTCCGCCTCCCGGGTTCACGCCATTCTCCTGCCTCAGCCTCCCGAGTAGCTGGGACTACAGGCACCCGCCACCACGCCTGGCTAACTTTTTGTACTTTTAGTAGAGACTGGGTTTCACCATGTTAGCCAGGATGGTTTCGATCTCCTGACCTGGTGATCCGCCCACCTCCGCCTCCCAAAGTGCTGGAATTACAGGCGTCAGCCACCACACCTGGCCCCAACTCATTTTTTAAAGCCTGTGTAACTTCAATACTAAAACTAGACAAATACAGTGTAACAAAAATTACAGGCTGGCCTCATTTATGAACATTAATTTCAAAGTCCTAAATAAAACATTAGCAATCTGGCAGTGTATTAAAAACTAATACAAGACACCAAGGTGACCTTATTCTCTAAGAATCAAAGATATTTTAACATCAGAAAAATATTATGATTTACCATATTAACAGATTAAGAGAATTTTCATTACCATTTGAAGCATGCAATAAAATTCAACACCCATTCATAATAAAAACACTAATGAGAAAGCAACTCTTTAATCTGGTAACGGGTATACACAAAACCCAGAAACATTATACTTAATGGAGAGACATTCAAGTCATTTCCTTAAAGGAGACCCAGGACCACTGAAAATAGTGAAAATGAAAGTACTGAAAAAGAAAAAAAGGTCTCTGTACTCAGAGAGGATATCATTTGCTGTCTTATTTATTTATTTCTTTAGAGGCAGTTTTGCTCTTGTTGCCCAGGCTGGAGTGCAAGGGCGCAATCTCGGCTCACTGCAACCTCCACTTCCCGGGTTCAAGTGATTCTCCTGCCTCAGCCTCCCGAGAAGCTGAGATTACAGATCCATGCCACAATGCGCGGCTAATTTGTATTTTTAGTAGGTACAGAGCTTCACCATGTTGGTCAGGCTGGTCTCAAACTCCTAATCTCAGGTGATCCATCCACCTTGGCCTCCCAAAGTGCTGGGATTACAAGCGTGAGCCACCGCGCCCAGCCTGCTCTCTAATTTAAAAAAAAAATAAGGCTGGGCGCGGTGGCTCATGCCTGTAACCCCAGCACTTTGGGAGGCCGAGACAGGCGGATCACAAAGTCAGGAGATTGAGATCATCCTGGCTAATACGATGAAACCCCGTCTCTACTGAAAAAATACAAAAAATTAGCCGGGCATAGTGGCGGGTACCTGTAGTCCCAGCTACTCGAGAGGCTGAGGCAGGAGAATGGCGTGAATCTGGGAGGCGGAGCTTGCAGTGAGTCGAGATCGCACCACTGCATTCCAGCCTGGGCGACAGAGCAAGACTCTGTCAAATAAATAAATAAATAAATAAATAACTAACTAACTAACTAACTAACTAACTAAATAAATAAATAAATAAATATCCAACCTAGACACCTCGTTTGCCTCACCCTAGTCCTGGCCCGGCTGTGCAGTCAATACACACCTGAAAAGCAGCTTAAGCTCACGCCATCATGGAAAGGTAAATTAAAACTACCAACTGCATGCTGCACAGGGACGCTCTCAGGAGCTAACTAGTACAATCACAGAATAAAGATGACATGTTCCAGCCTCTCTTATACCTCGGTGTGGCCAAAAGGAAATAAGCAGAGGCGCTATTGGCAGAACCTAGAAACTTTCCTCATAACATGGCTAGTATGTTCCCTCTGCCCCTTCATCTTTTTCTCACACTTGCTGGAGCTGGAGCGGCTATCCTGACCACAGGTGCACTCGAGAACAGGGGCCACACAGGGGCCACACATGGTGGAGCAACCAGATGGAGCCCGGGTCTCCAAGGACTCTCTAAGGCAGAGTAGCCATACCAGTTCTCAACTGCCCACCTCTGGGTTTTTGATTTTAAAAAAAAGAGGTAAACTTCTATTATATTTAAGCCACTGTATTTGGAGTCTGCTAAATCAAATCCTGTTAAAAGGCACTGTTAGGTATCCTTAAGGAAAATTAAATTTGGAAGGGAAGACAAGACATATGAGCTTGGAAAGATCATCAAATACAAAGCCATAACTATACCACTCAACACGAGTGATATGAAAAATAAGTGTTAAGGTTAAATAAAATGAAATAATTTCACATCTTCACTTTAGTGCCCTGAATCATCCGTTGTAATGCTCATTATTATGTACATTCTACCGAAAAAAGTTATCCCTCTAGTGTATTTAACATTCCTAAGCTTCAGTTTCCCCATCTATAAAATACAGATGGTAGGGTTAACACCAAGTTCACGGGATTATTTTGAGAATTACTGACACATACTCAACACTCAGTGACTGTAAACAATGATTGTTTTCACCGTTTTCAATAAGCCCGTGCTTACTCAAAGCCTCATCTTTCACCGCCACCTAATGCTCTAGGAACCTCATGAACCATCTGAGGCTCTCTTGCCCTGATTGTTTTTTTATGGCAATCTCTGCTGCTCAAGTACTCCCTAACCCTCTACTTCCTGTGGCTAACTCCTAACTGCCCTTCTCTAACCCTCACACAACTGAATCGGGGTCCCTCTAAGGTATCTGAAACACCCCCACATTTTAGCCCTACTGTGGAACTTATCACTCTATACTGACCTGTCCACTTCCTCACTAGGCCGTGTATCTCCTTGAAGGCTTCACTGATGAAACCTCAGTACCTGGCACAGGGCCTGGCACAGGGTAAATGTTCAATGAAATACTTGCTAAATGAACTCACAAGCCACAGATTCAAGCAGAAGCTATTACCAGGACTGGCTTGCTCTTTCCTTTGTCATTCAAAGTTGCCTACACTTAACACTGAAAACAAAAACAAATTAAAAATCCACAGAAGTATCATACCTAAAGGATTCTTCTTGTTTTTACATTTTTCTTTGAATTCAAGGATAATTTTTTTCATGAGTTCATCAACAGCTGCATTGGAAGGTGCACACACGAGGACACGGTTTTGTTTGATTTTGGCATTGGAGTTTTCATCTGAATGCCCCTTCCTCTGGTTCTACAATTTGCCACATATACATACCAAACAAACACAAAAAATATGGGTGAGCTCTATTACATAGCTTTAAAGTTTGTCTTTACTTCCATGTATTTTTGAAAGTTCTCATAACAAAGTTAAAAATAAATAAAAGCATCTACATGTAACACTGATATTTAAAATTACTCCAGCAAAAAATTTTGTCATAACTGCTCTGAACCTCACTTTATCATCCACTTACTTTCATCAATACTCAATCCAGGCCAGGCACGGTGGCTCATGCCTGTAATCCCAGCACTTCGGGAGGCCGAGGCAGGCAGATCACTTGAGGTCAGGAGCTCGAGACCAGCCTGGCCAACATGGCGAAACCCCATCTCTACTAAAAATACAAAAATTAGCTGTGGGTGGTGGTGTATGCCTGTAATCCCAGCTACTCGGGAGGTACTTGGGAGGCTGAGGCAGGAGAATCACTTGAACCTGGGAGGCAGAGGTTGCAGTGAGCCAAGATCGTGCCACTGCATCCCAACCTGGATGATAGCGAGACACTGTCTCAAAAAAAAAAAAACAAAAAAAAAAACAACCACAATCCAACCAAAATGCAGCCCAGCATTCACAGCATTTGATGTGACCTACAGTGAAGCCTGAAGACCATCATTCTAGTCCTTATGATTTGTTTCACATAAGATAGTGGTTTTTTTTCCTCTTTTTATTTCCCATAACCTTCCCTCCCTCTGCCACCCTTTTCTCTGACACAGTTACACACAATATAAAAAATATACACAAAGCAAAGAGGAAATGGCATGTTAATACTTATTTACATGTCAGTTAACTCAAGTAAAGTAAAATGATGCACCTAGTTAACAGCATCAGTGCCCTCACCCATACCTACCTCTGTCAGTAGACGATAGAGGAGGCCAACAATAGTTTTTGATTTTCCTGTTCCAGGTGGTCCATGAATCAAGCAGATTTTGGCAACTGATGATGAGTGTTTCACCATAGCATATGCAGTTTCTATTGCTTTCTTTTGGTCTTCATTGAAATCTCTTAAGTATGCAATCTATATAAAAAACACATTTTTGAGAATGAGTTGCTGTTTCTGTAGTGGAATTTGAAAGGAAGACCATGAAAAAGACCTGTCCAAATTTCTTTCAATGCGTCAGACAAAAGCTTTGGTTATGGTCAGACAAGACAAGGACACCAAAGTGACCTTTCATCTAAAAAGCAAGTTCACTACTGGAATGAAAGTTAATTACTTACTAATTACTAATTAGTGTCTGTAAGGCTTCAAGTACTTACAAATACCACAACTGTATTTTTATTTTTTATTCTTACAAAGATAATCACAATAAACTGCATTTACTAATCCACAACTTTTCTTCTATTTACTACTCTGCTTTTTTCCTTCTTTAGTCAATTTTCTCCTTAGTGAAAACATCCCAAGACTATTTCTTTCCTAACACATGATACAGTGGAAAAAGCATGGATTTCAGGGTCAGATCTGACTCTAAGCTTCACTTTCACTTACAAGCTAGGTCACTACACTCCTAACCCAAGCCCTGGCGTCTGTTACTCATTAAATCTAGGATTCCTTAAAAGGTGAGAATAGACTGAGATAATGCACATAAAAGCCATAGCATACAGTAGAGTTTCAAAATAGTTAGTTTCCTTTTGCATTTTTCTGTTAATTTCCTAGAGTTTATACACAGCTTCACATGTTCAGCTGACAACTTCATCTTTGCATTTCCAATAATACCAGCCAATTCTCCATCAATCATTCAAATGTAAATTTAACACCACTAAACCTGAGACTTCTCACCTAATGCACATTAACCTAACATTTTAATGTTGCTCTTCCAGCAACCTTCGACTCTTATTGTACTGTACCTTTTCCTGAAGTGAGCTGATTTAACCTAAATTACATACTTTGCAATATTAAAGAAAACAAACACTAAACTGTTCACCGTGAACACATTTTTGTTGTAGACATATAGGAATATGTAGCAGCTAAAAAACATGATGCTTTAACATCCTAACGTGAAATTATCTAGTATCATATAATCATCACTCACAATTCTCTCAGATGTTGTAGTTAGTAAATCTTTTGTACAGAAGTCCATAGGGTTTGGATTCAGAATAGCTCTAGCCAGTTGGTTCCGACTACCCAACAGAGACATGGCTTTCAACTTCCTTTGTGTAGTTACCAGAGAACTGATTACGATACAATTCACAAGTTCGTTTAAATTGGCCGGGAAGTTCTCTTGAGTCTGGATGGAAAGGTAACACTCAGCTTTCCCATTACGCACTATCATCAAGAAAGAGAAAAAGCAACTTCAGTTATCACTGAATAATGTTGCCTAGTTTAAAAGGTCATGCAGAATTAGGTATTTTAAACATATTTTTGGATATTATTTACATAATTTACCCAGTAAATATTTATGGACTGCTTCCTGAACCCAGTAATGTTCTGTCCTCCAGAGGCTTATTTTCTAGAAGAGGGAGGCAGATAACCAAATAAATATGTCAGGTGGTAGTAAGTGCTCTGAAGAAAGCAGACAAAGGGAGGAAGTGATGGGGATGGAGGCAGATAAGCTGGTCCGAGAAGGTCTTCCTGATGAAATATTTGAGCAGAGACTTGAAGTAAGGGAGTATGCACTTAGCAGGAGGTAAACAGTACCACATGCAGAAAATCAGCAACTGCAAAGATCATAAGACAGAGCTGTGCCAGGAATATTTTAGAAATAGGGAGAAGGCGAACATGGCTAGAAGGAAAAATAGGGAGAAGAATGCTTAGCGACTCAGAGTAAAATGGGGCTATATTTCATAGGGCTGTACAGATCACAGTAATGACTCTGAATGCTATTCAGGATCAGGAAGAAAACCTCGGGCACTCTGTGTAGGGAAATAACATGCTCTATCTCACAAACTAAAAGAACCACTCTTACCTCAGAACAAAGAATAACTACAATGAGACAAGTACAGAAACAAAAACACCATTTACAAGGTTACTGTAGTAATTTAGGTAAAAGTTAATGACAGCTTGGACCAGGATGTACTAGTAGAGGTGGGAACTGGATTGGGGATATATTGCAAAGGAAAAGTCAATCAGATCTGCTGACAAATTAGAAGTGAGGTGTGAGAGAAAGTAAGGATCATGGATAACTCCAAGGTTTTTGGCCTGAGTAACCGAAAGAAGGGAGGCCCCAATTAACAAGATGGGAGAGAATGAAGGAAGTGCAGATGTCAGGCAGAAAATCAAGTGTTAACTTTTGGACTAGTGGATTTGAAATGTCTAACACATTTCCAAATGGAGATATCCGAGAGATGATTTTGATCTATGAGGAGTTCAGGGAAGGAGACTGCCTTAGAACTATAAATTTGGCAAAGGTCATCATTCTCAAAAGCCAAAAGCACAGAGTAAGCCATCAATCCTCACTGCAACTCTTCTAAATGTATCCCATATTCTACAGAATTAAGCCCCGATCACACAAATAAACATGGTACACCTGTTATAATGCAGTACAACGTTGACACACTTTATTGCTATATTAAGATATCATGCAAAAAGGAGAAGGAATAATGAAATAATGTTCTTTTCTTCACATAACTAAGACTAAAAAAGTTGCAACTGCCAAAAAGGCAGTTTGGCATAAGAAAAACAATGTGGACTTTGCAGTCAACAAAAGCAGGCTTCAATTCTGGACTTAAACAGTTAACACTGATGACAGCCTTGAATAGATTTACTTTAACATCCCTGAACCATGATTTCCTGAGGAGCAAGGAATAATTTCTTCTACCTTTTGGGGCTTCAGGGAAGATTATAAATGTACATAAGAAGGACAAGTCTCAGCCGGGCTCAGTGGCTCACGCCTGTAATCCCAACACTTTGGGAGGTCGATGCGGGGGGTGAGGAGTTCGAGACCAGCCTGGCCAACATGGTGAAACCCCATCTCTACTAAAAACACAAAAAATTAGCCGGGACTGGTGGCGGATGCCTATAATCCCAGCTATTTGGGAAGCTGAGGCAGGAGAATCGCTTGAACCCAAGAGGTAGAGAGTGCAGTGAGCCGATACAGCACCACTGCACTCTCGCCTGGACAACAAGAGAGAAACTCCATCTCAAAAAAAAAAAAAGGGGGGGAAACAAGTCTCACTGCATACATCTGATATTCGTTAAATTTAGGCTAACGTTTTTGTTATTAAATTACCTAGGGAGAAACATACAATGGATGGAAGTGATGTAAGCAGATTCCTCAAGTTGCTGACCAGTGAGTTTTATGTTTGGTCATCTCATTAGTAACTGGCCACAAAACCAAGGATGAAATGTAATTTAACAAACCACAGATGGTCTGCAAATGGTCCATTTTATAGCAAACACAATGATGGATAAAGAAATGTAACAAAAGGATAAACATTACAAAAATAAATACAAGGTCTTTTCCAGATAAGTCTAGAAAAACTAGAAAAGAGACTCTGAATGGCAAGTAATCAACATAGCAAAAACATGTTTAGTAAATGTATACCAAATACACTTGATATACACAATTTAGAAGTAAATTAGAAGATGAAATTGTATCTGACATTTCCTGTCAATGCCTCATTATTTACTTACTGACTGAAGTGCGGCGAAATTTATGAACATAACCAGAATGATATTCATGGAGATTTTGTATGTCATTTCTCTCTGTATCTTTCTTCTCTTCATTTATTCTCGCAGGAGCTAAAAACACCAAATCGTTTTCCTTTGGATAAAGCTGTTTAGCCAGTTCACATTCTTCCAGATAAACTATGAAACAACAAGAAGTCGGAATTTATATAACTCTAACAGAATTATTTTAAATAAGATTAAAAGAAATTAAATCCTTGTATTAAGTTCAAAAATACACAGCACTAAAGGACTGCATATACTTTAAAATGGTAATCTAATCCAATCAAAAACTTAAAATATTAAAAATATCAATTATATAGTTTTTTTCAAAACTGCTATAAGGCCAAAATAGATAAAACCATAATATTGAAAAATGGCTAATAAATTTTCTTTCCTTCAGGTTTATTCTGTTTTTCTTGAGACAGAGTCTTGCTCTGTTGCCCAGGCTGGAGTGCAGTGGCGCAATCTTGGCTCACTGCAAGCTCCACCTCCCGGGTTCTCGCCATTCTCCTGCCTCAGCCTCCCGAGTAGCTGGGACTACAGGCGCCCTCCACCATGCCTGGCTAATTTTTTGCATTTTTAGTAGAGACGGGGTTTCACTGTGTTAGCCAGGATGGTCTCAATCTCCTGACCTCGTGATCCGCCTGCCTCAGCCTCCCAAAGTGCTGGGATTACAGGGGTGAGCCACCATGCCTGGCCTATTCTGGCTTTTAACTAAATTTCTCTCATTTGTTTCCAACTTTCAAAACCCCCGAGGAAAACTCGGAAACAGATCCAAGTAGTTATACACCACATAATGATGCTGTGGTCAGTGATGGACTGGATATATACAACAGTGGTCCCATAAGATTGCAATATATTTTTACTGTATCTTTTCTATGTTTAGATATACAAATACTTCCCCATGTTACAATTACCTACAGTATTCAGTGCGGCAACATGCTGTGCAGGTTGGCAGACTAGATGTGTGGTAGGCTACACCACCTAGGTTACTATGAGTACACTCTTACCTCTCACGATGTTGGCATGATGATGAAATCGCCTGACACATTTCTGAGAATGTATCCCCATCATTAAGTGACATGTGACTGTACATACAAGAATTTTGCAACTTCTACGCATTTCAGACAAGTGGGAAAAGACGGTTGTAAACTACATGGGACTAGAAAAACAGACAAAGCACTGGAATAAAGTTCAGTACCAACTGCTGAATCTAGCCCTATACTCTGAAAAATACAAACCACTGCTGAGAGAAACTGAAGACAGCCTAAACAAATGAAGAAATGTACTAAGTTCAAGGCCTAAGACTTAATACTGTTAAAATGTCAGTTTTCCCCAAATTAATCTTTAGAGTCAAAACAACCCTAGTAAAAATATCAGCAGGTGGCCGCCGGGCACGGTGGCTCATGCCTGTAATCCCAGCACTCTGGGAGGCCAAGGTGGGTGGATCATGAAGTTAGGAGATGGAGAACATCCTGGTCAACATGGTGAAACCCCGCCTCTACTAAAAATACAAAAAATTAGCCAGGCATGGTGGCAGGCACCTGTAGTCCCAGCTACTCGGGAGGCTGAGGCAAGAGAATGATGTGAACCCAGGAGGCGGAGCTTGCAGTGAGTCGAGATCGCGCCACTGCATTCCAGCCTGGACGACAGAGCAAGACCCCATCTCAAAAAAAAAAAAAAAAAAAAAGGCCAGGTGTGGTAGCTCACGCCTGTAATCCCAGCACTTTGGGAGGCCGAGGCAGGTGAATCACCTGAGGTCAGGAGTTTGAGACCAGCCTGGCCAACATGGTGAAACTCGATCTCTACTAAAAATACAAAAATTAGCCAGGCGTGGTGGCAGGTGCCTGTAATCCCAGCTACTCGGGAGGCTGAGGCAGGAGAATCGATTGAACCTGGGAGGTGGAGGTTGCTGTGAGCCAAGATCGCACCACTGCACTCCAGCCTGGGCAACAAGAGTGAGACTTCGTCTCAGAAAAGAAAAGCAAAAAACAAACAAACAAACAAAAAACCAGCAGGCATTTTTATAAATGTTGACAAGTTGATTCTAAAACTGATGACAATAAAAAGAAACTTTTTACAAAGACCAAAACTGGAAGGCTGAAACTATCCAATTTCAGTATTTTTTTTAAAGCAACAATAAGAGACTGTGGTATTGGTGGAAGGCAGCTATACAGATAAAGAAAACAGTGTCTAAAAGCAGACCTGCAATCAAGATCAACTGATATTCTGACAAACATGCCAAGTTACTGAATGGCAAGGTTATTCAAAGAGAAAGGCTACATTTTTTAAGAAGTAACACTAAAACTGAGCACCTATTTTACATTGTTTTTGAATTATGTTTTTAGAGACTGGGTCTTGTTCTATCTCCCAGACCGGAGTGCAGTGGTATGATCACAGCTCACTGCAGCCTTGAACACTTGGGCTCAAGAAATCCTCCTGCCTCAGCCTCCCATGTCACTGGGACTATAGGTGTGTGCCACCATGCTCAGCTAACTTTTTTTTTACTTTTCTGTAGAGACAGGGTCTTGCTATGTTGCCCAGACTGCTCTCAAACTCCTGGTCTGAAGTGATCCTCCTGTTTTGGCCTCCTAAAGTGCTGAGATTACAAGTATGAACCACTGCGTCTGACTTCTACCTTCCAAAAAGCAAAAAAAAAAAAACCCTTAATCCTTACATATGTCATACATAAAAACAAAATTGAAATGGTCATCAACATAAACACAAAAATTAAACCATAAAATTTAGAAAAAAAAAAATAGGAGAAAATTGTGACCGTGGGTTAGGTAAATGCTTCTTAGGACACAAAAAGCATGAACCAGAAAAGAAAAAAACTGATAAACTGGATGCTATCAAAATCAAAACTTTTGCTCTTCAAAAGATACTGTTAGGAAAATTAAAAGGCATTCCACAGATTAGGAGTAAATATTTTCAATATATAAATATAATAAATAACTTGTCTCCAGAATATATAAAGAACTGAAAAATAAGTAAAAATAAGAGGACAAACAATCCAACTAAAAAATGGAAGATACATGAAGGGGATATGTACATTGCCAGTAAGTCTGTGAAAAGATGCTCAACATTGTTAGCCATTCTAGAAAAGTAAATTAAAACCACAATGACATACTACTACACACTCGTTTGAATCACCAAAATTAAAAACACCACATGGGCGCAGTAGCTCACGTCTGTAATCCCAGCACTTTGGGAGGCTGAGGCGGGTGGATCACCTGAGATCAGGAGTTTGAGACCAACCTGGCCAACATGGTGAAACCCTGTCTCTACTAAACATAACAAAAATTAGCCGGGCATGGTGGGGTGCCTATAACCCCAGCTACTTGGGAGGCTGAGGCAGGAGAATTGCTTGAATCCGGAAGGCAGAGGTTGTAGCCACTGTACTCCAGCCTGGGGCAACAGAGCAAGACTCCGTCTCAAAAAAAAGAGAGCTCAGGAGCCTCAGCCAGCTCCAAATCTACCAGGAGAAGGGTAAGACGAGCTCAAGTGTGAAAACACTAAAGCAGCATCCTGACAAAAATCAGAATACAGCATACAGCACAGGGTCTTAATGGTCCATAACTGGCAGTACTTGAAACTCAAAGCTTCTGAGGGACAAGAGAAGAAGGGAGAAGTACCCTTTTATAACTGCATACTGTAGGTAGAACCAAAAGGGGAGAAAATTTAGGGTCTTGAAAGACCCTCAAAAGTGGAACAAACTCTGGACTTCACTACACTTACAGAAAAGGGTGTCACTGAACTTGTAATTGTGTAAACTATCTCATTACCTCAGAAATAGAAATAAAATTCATAAATCCATATGTAAAGATTACAAAAAAAAAAATGGAGATCCAACATACTAATGAAAATTCTCAGCCTGGGAGTTTGAGGCTGCAGTGAGCTGTGATTGCACCACTGAACGTCAGCCTGGGCAACAGAACAAGACCCTGTTTCAAAAACAAAAACAAAAAAAAAGAAAAGAAAAAGAGGGCTGGGCGCGGTGGCTCACGCTTGTAATCCCAGCACTTTGGGAGGCCGAGGCGGGCGGATCACGAGGTCAGGAGATTGAGACCATGGTGAAACCCCGTCTCTACTAAAAAAAATACAAAAAATTAGCCGGGCGTGGTGGCGGGCGCCTGTAGTCCCAGCTACTCGGAGAGGCTGAGGCAGGAGAATGGCGTGAACCCGGGAGGCGGAACTTGCAGTGAGCTGAGATCGTGCCACTGCACTCCAGCCTGGGTGACAGAGCGAGACTCTGTCTCCAAAAAAAAAAAAAAGAAAAGAAAAAGAGAATTCTCCCCAAAACAACAACCGGGAAGGAAAGGAATACTGAATTAGGCTGGGCGCGGTGGCTCATGCCTGTAATTTGGGCACTTTGTGGAGCCAAGGCAGGAGGATCACCTGAGGTCAGGAGTTCAAGACCAGCTTAGCCAAAATGGCAAATCCCCATCTCAACTAAAAATACAAACATTAGCCAGGCATGGTGGCACGTGCCGTAATCCCGGCTGCTTGGGAGGCTGAGGCAGGAGAATCGCTTGAACCCAGGAGGTGGGATGCAGTGAGCCGAGATCACACCACTGCACTTCAGCCTGGGTAACAGAGTGAGACTCCATCTCAAAAAAAAAAGAAAAAAAAGATACTGAATTAAACATATTAGCTACTTATTTGGGGATATAAAAAACTATTTTGAACAAAAACCTCAAAAATGAAAAGAAATAAGAAAAAAAATTTTTTTTAAAAAAGGACAAGAAACTGGATATTTACTCATTACAAATGAAAAAATAGTAACTTTACAGTGGAGAAACCTGAGACTCCACCTTGACAAAGTGACGGAAGTTAGTATCACCAGCAATGAGATTTATCAATGTCATGTACCTCCCGATCCAACAGACTGAGAAGAGCACAAACTACTTCTATGTTTTTCTTGCCAAAAATGCAAAACCTGAATTTGACTCACAAGCAAGTATCAGAGAAACCCAAATGGAGGGACATTCTGCAAAGTAACCGGACGGCACTCTTTAAAAACATTTAGGCCATGAAAGACAAAGAGACAATGAGGACCTAATTGTCCTAGACTGAAGGAAACTAAGAAGACATCACAACTGAATGGGATTTGTGATTCTAGATTGGACCCTGGAGCAGAAAACAGACATTTGTGGGACAAGTGGTATAATATGAATAAGGTGTAATTAGCTCTTAGTTTATACCAACATAAAACCCTGGTTTTGATCATTGTTCTGTATTTACATAAGATGTTAACATTTGAGGAAACTTGGTGAAGGTTATAGAAACTCTACTAATTTTGCAATTTTTTTGAAAAATCTGCAATTATTTCAAAATAAAAAATTAATTCCTCCAAGGCAAATGCAACCCCATAGGATTTTTCATCACCTTACTCCATCCCATGCAACTCCCTTCTCCCATAACGAGGGAACTCTGCCTCCTAACACCAGCTTTCTTATACATTAGCTCTATTTTACAATACACAAAATCATCTAAGAACTATTAATACTAAGCCAGTTCTACTACTGACAACAAATCTCACAATTTTGGCTGTTCTTGTCACCCAGGATGGAGTGCAATGGCGCAATCTCGGTTCACTGCAACCTCTGCAGTGTACTACCACACCTGGCTAATTTTGTATTTTTAGTAGAGACGAGGTTTCACCATGTTGGCCAGGCTGGTCTCAAACTCCCGACCTCAGGTGATCCACCAGCCTTGGCCTCCCAAAGTGCTGGGATTCCAGGCGTGAGCCACTGTGCCCAGCCAAGTCTACTAGTTCTAAAAGTACTTGTATCATTTTTTTCTCTGTGGGTTATACATATGACCAATTTAAAATATAATTAGGTTCACCTACTTCAACTGCATTTCTTTTTTAAGGTTTGCTTTTTAAAATTCATCTGTTGATTTAATTGTTCAAAAGTCACATATATGTAAAAAGTATACTCTAGTTCTATCAGTTTTATTTATTTATTCATTTAGAGACAGGGTCTTGTTACGTTGCCTAGGCTAGAGTGCAGTGACTATTCACATATGTGATCATAACACAGTATAGCCTCAAACTCCTGGGCTCAAGTGATCTTGCCTCAGCCTACCACGTAGCAGGGACTACAGAGGCACAGGCCACTGTGCCCAGCTCTTTATTTTATTAGGTATATGCATTCAGAATTGTCGTATCTTCTGCTGAACCGAAATACTCCCTTTTTATCTCAAATAATGCTTTCTGAGCTGGGCATGGTGGCTCACGCCTGTAATCCTAGCACTTTGGGACGCCGAGGCAGGCGGGTCACCTGAGGTCAGAAGTTCAAGACCAGCCTGGCCAACATGGCAAAACCCCATCTCTACCAAAAATACAAAAATTAGCTGGGTGTGGTGGTGAGCACCTGTAATCCCAGCTACTTAGGAGGCTGAGGAAGGAGAATCGCTTGAACTTGGGAGGCAGAAGTTGCAGTGAGCCAAGATCAGCTACTGCACTCCAGCCTGGGTGACAGAGCAACACTCTGTCTCAAAATAATAATAATAATAATAATAATAATAATATCAACAACAATAACGCTTTCTGCCTTAATGTCTATTTAGTCTGATATTAACAGAGCTAAATAAGTTTTTTTTTTAATTTGGATATGCATGGTTATCTTTTACTTACAATCTTTATGTATCCTTACGTTTAGATGTATTACCCGCTAACAGCATATAGCATGCCCAGATTTGTGTTGAAATACCGCTTTCAACTAAAACATAGCAAGGCTCCTTAGAAAACTGTAAGTTCAGTTATGGGATAAAAACAATATATATGATGAACTTGGAACATCTTGTCATAGCACACAGCCTCAGAGCCAACTAGAAGGAGCTGACTGAAATGGACTGAAACACAAGCATACCAATCCATGCACCCACAGTTCTTGTTTAAGCTTACCAGTCACCACTGGCACTTACTAGTGGATTTTTTTTTTTGAGATGGAGTCTTGCTCTGTCTCCCAGGCTGGAGTGCAGTGGCACGACCTCGGCTCACTGCAACCTCTGCCTCCAGGGTTCAAGCGATTCTCTTGCCCCGGCCTCCCTAGTAGCTGGGACTACAGGTATGGGCCACCATGCCCAGCTGATTTTTGTATTTTTAGTAGAGATGGGGTTTTGCCTTGTTGGCCAGGCTGGTCTCGAACTCCTGACCTCAGGTGATCTGTCCCTCGGCCTCCCAAAGTGCTGGGAATACAGGCGTGAGCCACCACACCCAGACTACTAGTGAATTAAACTCATTATTCTGAAAAGTGATCAAGCGTCAAGTATTTATACTGCCTTTCCTTTATAAAATATACTACTGACTAACCAAATAGTAGAAGTAGAGAATTTTCTCTCTAGAGAAGTATTCCAGCTAACATAAAATGATTAAAGTATCACCATTTTGCTCCCTTTAATGAATTAATGACTAAGTAGAAGCAGCTGTGATTATCAGAAAAAGAAACTAGATACCACGTACCTGCTGCTGATGGAACATACCACCAACTAGAAAATAGTTTTGCCAAAAACAAGTAATAAAAATTTACCTGAACTGGATCAATCCTCTAGCTCCAGGTATCAATATAGAGGAAACACAAAGAGGACAGAGACACATTCTAAACACCACCAAGGGGATGCAGTATCAGCAAAATCCAGACCATGATTAACTCTATAAAACTCACTCAATTTTTTCAACAAAAAAAATTGCAAGGGAAGAAAATGAGAGAATTCTAGTTTAAAAAGACCTATCAACCAATGCCATTGGGTGGACTACTTTGGATCTTAAGCTGAAAAAAAGTGTTATGAGATAATTGAAAATTTGAACACTGATTGATACGAAGGGATTATTGGTAACTTTTTAGGTACAACTGTTATTTTTAAGCTCTTATTTTTTAGAGATAGTCACTAACATAGTTACAAATGACAAACTAACTGAAGAGGACATGCAAAACCTCTCCACAGAAAACTCCAAAACACTGAGAAAAATTTAACCTAAATAATTGAAGATATATACCTTATTCATGAATTAGAAAGTATTAAAAGTTGTCAATCCTTCCCAAATTTCTACTTCTTTTCCTCTAAAATTTATATGGAAATGCAAAGGGCCAAGAATAGCCAAAGCACTCAAAAAGCAGAGCAAGGTAGGAGGGGGTGAGGCGCCGTGGTTCACACCAGCACTTTGGGAGGCCAAGATGGGCAGATAACTTGAGGCCAGGAGTTCGAGACCAGCCTGGCCAACATGGTGAAACCCCGTCTCTACTAAAAATACAAAAATTTTCCAGGCATAGTGGTGCACACCTGTAGTCCTAGCTACTCTGGAGGTTGAGGCAGGAGAATCGCTTGAACCCGGGAAGCAGAGGTTGCAGTGAGCTGGGATCGTGCCACTGCACTCCAGCCTGGGCGACAGAGCAAGACTCCATCCCAAAAAACAAAACAAACAAAAAACAAACAAACAAAACAAAACAAGGTAGGAGGACTTGCTCTACAAGTTATTAAAACTTCTTATAAAGCTAGATTAAGTAAACGATGTGATACGAGCCCAGGGTAGGCAAATGATCTCAAGAAGAACAGACTGATGCCCAGACATTAAGCGGACTCCAGACTCATGAGAAACACAGCAGTGCAGTGATGCACAAATGGTCTTTCAATAAATAGTACTGGGATAATCAGATCTCTACTTGGGGGAAAAAAAATGGAACCCAACCCACATACCTCAGTCACAAACAAAACAAGAAAGCTTCTAGAAAAGGGGTTCCCAAATTTCCTCTGTAAAGGGCCAGATAGGCTTGTGGGGCCACACATAATGCCTGTTACATACTCTTTTTTATAGAGCTTTAAAAACGTAAAAACCAGCTGGGCAAGGTGGTTCACACCTGTAATCCCAGCACTGCAGAAGGTTGAGGACGCAGGAGGATCACTTGAGACCAGGAGTTTGAGATCAGCCTGGACAACAGCACAAGATCCCATCTCCACATTTAAGAAAAAAAAGGGAACGCAAACAACGTACCCTAGGGCAATACAAAATCAATACATGGGGTAGGTGGATCTGCAGGCTGTAGTTTGCTAACCTTTGTTCTAGAAGGTAAGACAGATCCTGGTCCATGGGTGATGGTGGTGGGGGCAAAGGAAGGCAAGAGAATGTAATTTGCAACCTGTAGCAGAGGAAGATTTCTTACTCTTCCTTTAAGAAACGGGACACAGACCACTGACAATAAAAGACTGATGTATTTACCATGTTCAAATAAGCAATTCTCAATAAGAATGAAAAAGAAAATTTTAAGACATCATTAAAAAGAGTCAGAATGTAAGTCAATGTGAGGAAATGACTTCTACCCAGATTATATAAAGAACTCCTACAAATCAACTGAAAAAAAGACAACAGAAAATGACCAAAAGCCTTGAACAGGCACTTTCCAAAAGAGGTTACTCAGACAGCTACTGAATATGTGAAAAGATGCTCAATCTCCCTAATGAAGACATTACAAAGCCCACAAAACACCATCAATACACACAGCCCAACAGCTAAAAATCTCAAAACAATCTATACAAATGTGTTGCTGAAGACACAGAAAAATGCAACTTCTCATACACTGCTGGTGGAATATAATTTTGTACAATAGGCTTGGCATTATTTACTGAAGTTGAACTTATACACACCCTAATATTCCACAATCTACTTCTGGATATAAACTGAACAAAAATGCGTTCAGAAGAACACTAAGAGATACATGCGTGATCACAGTAGCATTATTCATAATATGCTGTGCAGGAAAGAGTTAACATAGCAGGCATACTATCCTTCGAAAGACCTGCTTGCGAGGCTGCCCCGTGGCTGGTATCTAGGAACTTAGATTTTAGGACAGTTCTCATCATTCCCTAATAAAAACGGCTCACTGCTCCTAAACCATCTGTGAAAATGATACAGTCCCGCCAAACATCTGCTTTCTTTCTGCTTTGTGGCTATTGCATCTCAACGTACAGCTGACAACATGAGTCTGAAGTGCGCAGGTCCACTAATTCATAGATTTTCTTCCATCTCTGCCACTCCTGAGAGAGCAAGACAAATCCCTCCTCCTCATCTATCTACTGAGTGTGACGATGATAAAGATGTAGATCTTTATGATGATCCATTTCACTTAATGAAGAATATATCTTCTCTTCCTTATGATTTTAGTTTCTTTTCTTTAGCTTTATTGTAAGAATATAGTACATAATACATATAACATATAATTGTTGTTGTTGTTGTTTTTGTTTTGTTTTTGAGACAGTCTTGCTCTGTTGCCAGGTGGGAGTGCAGTGGTGCTATTTCAGCTCACTGCAAACTCTGCCTCCCTGGTTCAAGTGATTCTCCTGCCTCAGCCTCCCAAGTAGCTGGGACTACAGGTGCCTGCCACCATGCCTGGCTAATTTTTGCATTTTTAGTAGAAACGGGGTTTCACCATGTTGGCCAGGATGGTCTCGATCTCTTGACCTGGTGATCCGCCTGCCTCGGCCTCCCAAAGTGCTGGGATTACAGGTGTTAGCCAACTCGCCCAGCCTCATTTATTTTTTAAGCACATCTACAGAGTAGGATGGATGGGGGTTGGGGGTAAAAAGAGGACTTATTCATTTTATTTTAAAGAGTTCTGAACGTTTGGTGTATTTATAACTGGTATATAAAAGTGGTATGTGGTTCAGATCAATCATGAAATGAAAAGACAGAACAGGAAGATTTACTCAGAATCTGTAAAGACTATTACGCAGCACCCCCACCAAATCCCTCCACTTACCCTCTCTCCCATTCCCAGCCCCCACTGACAATTCAGCCTGTAGGATTCTAACTAGAGTGGGGAAAAAAAATCATAAATTTTACATTCATAATTGTTCCAGTAACTATCCTCATTAAAACTTCAAACATATTCTAAGAAGTTACAAATTTAGCTTAGAAAATTTGTGTCCCCCTAAATTCAAATAATGCTATCTCCTCTTAATTAGAAATCTCCAATTATTATATCATATATTCCGAGTTGCATAAGAAAAAACTTACCTGCAAACTCCCAGTATTTTATATAATCAGCAGGAAATTTTCGTACTTGCAACTGATAGAAATTCTCTCTATTTGGAGAGTTGAGCCATTCCTGTGCCACCTATACAAAGCACAAAAGCAAATTAAGAAAGCAACATTCTGGAAAGTGATGCTAAATAGTAACATTTTCCAAAATTAAGCAACAGTAAAATCCAGAACCTAGAATCTAGGTGAGAGAAACTAAAAATTGATTCGCGGCGGGTTAATAAAATTATCTGGAACTGTCCTGACCAATTCAGTAGCCAATAGCTACATCTGGTTATTTACATTAAATAAAAATGTTAAAAAATAAAAATTCTGTTCTTCAAACTAGTCACACTCGCAGTGCTCAACAGCCACCTGGGGCCGCTCCGCTGTGCGCAGACGTGGAGCATTCCCAGCAGTGCATAACGTACTTCTGGACAGCTCCGGTAGAATGCTACTTCCCAACCAGATCAGCTAGCTTCCAAGTCCAAAAGGACCTAGATTTGTTGCAAACCTTAGGGATTTCTCACCAACATGTCATCCTGCCAGTTTATAAAATGCTCTATACCCATCTCCCAATCTGTCAAAGCTCCAAACTCAGAAGTACCCTTAAGGATCTTCTGAGAAATAAGACTATTCCCAATCCCAAATTTAGGAAGACTACTAGTATAAAAAAGTCATATTAGCTTTCACTTTTTAAAAAAACTAACAAATCTATTACCTTTTGGGCCCTAAGGAGGGTTTTGTCTAAATGTAACAGTTAGTCATTAAGTATTTAAATCAACAAATAGCCTTTCAGTTCCTCTGAAGAAACTTATCATCAAAGACTATTGGTGCTGAACTGCTTCTGCAATGGTTAACCAACCAAGACTCCACAAGGGTTATGCTATGGACAGGGGAACAAAACAATACTGAATCTGTGTTATCCGCTAGTAAGGTCAGACTCTGGACTACGATAGTCATGATCAGCTTGCATCACCCAGAATACCCTACAGTAAGGCAACTCCATAGAATCATCATCAAAAGTGCATTCTATGTTCACAGCATTATTTACAATCACCAAAACCTGGAAACAACCAAATGTCCATCAGTTGGTGAATGCATAAACAAATGTAATATATCCATACAATAGAATCTCATTTGGCAATAAAAAGCCATGGCCTATTAATGCATGCTACAACATGGATGGGCCTCAAAAAGATTACATGAAGTGAAAGGAGCCAGATTCAAGAGACCACATATGTACACTTCTATATATGACATTTCCTGAAGAGGCAGATTTATAGACAGACGAGAGATTAGTGTTTGCCTGGGGCTAGTGGTAAGAATGAAGAATGACTACCAACGGGCAGAAGGGATTGTTTTAGGTCAATAGAAATGTTCTAAAACTGGGTTGTGGTGATGGCTATACAACTATAAATTTACTTAAAAAAAACCATTCAATTATACACCTTAAAAGGTACATTTTATGGTATAGTATACCTTAATAAAGCTGTTAAAATGCATCCTAGTGTGTACAACAAAGATTAAAAAAAAATGGATCAGTAAAATTTTATCACAAGGGATTTACCTGAGAGTACCTACAAGACCCTAGATAGTTCCCATCTTGGAAAAAGGAGGGCAGATACTTTTAGTTTGAAATTATTTGGGCCTAATATTAACTTCTACAGCAACCCCAGGAGCCAGAGATTAAGTGGATCTCTTATAGTCAAGCTACAATGACCGACTAATGATAGCTGAAATTCTGGAGCTATCAAAGAGAAACTTAGCTAGGTAAAAAGTCCTAATTAATATATACTCAATATACTACATAATTCACAGGTTTGTGTATTTGATGCAGTTACAGGTTTATCTGTTTCATAACTCATGTAGCCCTGGGAAATTAAGAAATCATAAATTGCATGAGTTGGTAGTTTCACACTAAATGAAATAACTGGTCCAAAGTACAAACAAGTGTGTGTATGTGGTCCATCAGAGCATTATCAAAGTTTTATTTATTTTTTTTGGAGACAGAGTTTCACTCTTGTTGCCCAGGTGGGAGTGCAATGGCGCGATCTCAGCTCACCACAACCTCCACCTCCCAGGTTCAAGTGATTCTCCTGCCTCAGCCTCCCAAATAGCTGGGATTACAGACGCCCACCACCATGCCTGGCTAATTTTGTATTTTTAGTAGAGACAGGGTTTCTCCATGTTGGTCAGGCTGGTCTCGAACTCCCGACCTCAGCTGATCCACCTGCCTCGGCCTCCCAAAGTGCTGGGATTACAGGCATGAGCCACCATGCCCGGGCCACATTTTGTATTTTTAGTAGAGACAGGGTTTCACCATGTTGGCCAGCTGGTCTCAAACTCCTGACCTGAGGTGATCCACCCACCTCAGCCTCCCAAAGTGCTGGGATTACAGACGTGAGCCACCAAGCCCAGCTAGCTTTCAAAGTATTAAAGGTCAGTGGTAATGTTGTTAACAATCTCACAAAGCACTATCACTTCGAAGAAGCAAACTATGTTCCTTTTCTTCCCACTCCAGACAGGAAAGACAGATATCCAGTTAGGCCTCATTCTACAAAACTGGACGTTCCTAATAATTTAGTAATTTAACATTTTTCAGATCAAATAGTTTAATATTATGTTTTGATAAAAATACTTCCACATAGACTAAATACACTGTTTGGTTATAATGAGGTTTTTTTTGTGTGTGTGACCCTGAGAAAATTCTCTTTAAAAAATTATTATTATTATTATTATTATTGTTTGTTTTTTTTTTGAGACAGGGTCTTGCTCTGTCGCCCAGGCTGGAGTATAGTGGCACGATCTCAGCTCACTGCAACCGCCACCTCCCGGGTTCAAGCAATTCTCCTGCCTCAGCCTCCTGAGTAGCTGGGATTACAGGCACGTGCCACCACGCCCGGCTAATTTTTGTATTTTTAGTAGAGACAGGGTTTCACCAAAGTTGGCCAGGCTGGTCTCAAACTCCTGACCTCAAGTGATGATCCGCCTGCTGTAGCCTTCTCAAGTGTTGGGATTACAGGCGTGAGCCACTGTGCCTGGCCAAAAAATTACATCATTAAAACAACAGCTGTTTCACTGGGGAAAAGAAGTTCCTGCAGCACTGGCTCCCAATAACCAAGACTGTCCTTGACTTACATAAGACAGCCAAACACAAACCCCAAAACAGACAAAGCAACTGACATTCATCTCCATGTCCTGTCCCCTTTCAATACAAAAGTCTAAGGCAAACTCACTGATTTCTGTCCTGGAGCCCTCTTCCCTTGAGAACTTAAACTTCTAGAGTTATCCATTTTCTTGCATCAATTTCTTCCTGCCCATTGCTCATTCCCATCAGCATACACACTGAATTCGCTCTAAGAACACTCTGCCACCAATAAAACCCTTCCTTGTCTCCAAACGACCACTCAGCTTAGTGCCCCCTTTTTCCTGCTCCCAGTCAATACGTATGTTTTCAAAACACTCCTTCCACTCACTTCTTTGTACATCTGGTTTCCAACTTAACCACTGCTGCACAAAAATTGTCCACACATCAAACTCAACGATGACCTCCTTGCTGTTATTCTTCCTTACCCAGCTCAGGTAGCGCTCATCCAAATCTCCGGTTCGTGATGCACTGTCAGGAGTCTATGAAAGGCCCTCATCATTTGATTTCTCCTTTGTCCCTGATTCCACTTCCATGACAACCTCCACCCTAGGTATCCACTACAGGTGCGTTAGTGTAACTGAAAAATCCAGACAGGGGTGTGGGTGATTTAGACAAATGGTATTCTACTATAAACTAGGTGTTTTGTTTTTTTCAACCAACTTTTAAGTCTTCTGGGACTGACTCACATAGTACTCTTTAGTATGAAATGGCTTTGTTTTACTCATCCATCCTTTTAACTAGCTCCAACTCTATATCCTATAAATGACATCCTAAGACAGAACCCTTACAGACAGACATGTATACGTTCTTCTGGTGAGGCTACGCAGGAATAAGACTGCTAGATCATAAAGGATCACAAACTTTTGCTCACCTGTTATTTTAACTTCCTTTCCTCCTTTCAGTAACACTTCATATGCTTATTACCACCAAGTTTTCTGCAAACTGTCTATTTGTTGTCCATCTTCTACTGATTTCCCTGTTTTTTGCTGTCGATTTACGAAAGTGCTTTGTGTGTTTTAGCTACTAATCTCTTGCCAGTTTAGGAATGTTTCAAAACTCTCTTCTTCACATCTGTTAACTCCAAATATAGAGTCCTTCACTAAAAAGACATTAACTTTGACAGAATAAAATCCATTAATATTCATTAATCCATTAATGTGGCTAATGCTTTTTACGTTTTTATGATTACCTTCATCACCTAAACTGACATGTTTTGTGATATTTTCTTCGTTTAGTTTTACTTTCCAAACATATGTGATTTAACCAAAGTTTATGTGCTACAAAGTACGAATCTTAGCCTAATTTGCTTTTTCCCCAATGAAGTAGGCCAGTTTCCTCTAACGATCCATCCCTTCCCCACTGATTTGTGATGTCCTATTTATCTCGTTTTATCTAAGATTGACACATATGCAAGGAGTTCCTTCTTAGGAGCTAAAGGGTCTCCCACTGTTTCTCCAGGTATCTGCCGGCCCCGTGCCACTCTCATATGTGTCTATAACTATGGTTTTGAAACAGCTTCATAGCAGATAAAGCAACTATCATTCCCCCCATGCCCTAGTTATGCTGTTCTTTTCAAAGTGACTTTATTATAATAGATTTTGCTTTTCCTTACAAATTTTAAAATGTCTATCAATCACCTCAAAACAATCCTGCTGAGATTTTAACTTGAACTACATCAAATTTATAAATGAATTCAGAAAGAAGTCACATCTTTACAATGTGAAGCTATCACATCCATAAACACAGCACCTCTCCATTTTGAACAAAAGACTAAACATCTTCCTTTATCACCTTTAAAATAGTTTTAAAGTGTTTTCCATAAATGTCTCATGCATTCATCATTAGACTAATTACTAACAGATATGCAGTTCCAGTTACCATGATATTTTCTTTCATATTTTCTAACTGGCTATTGCTGCTACAGAAGGACACTACTTATTTTTTTGCACATACATCTTGTGCCCAAATATTGATGCTACTGGGGTTTCTGTGTAGGTCATCTGCAAATGATTAGAATTGTGTCTCTTCCAATTATTCATTGCTCCATTTTTGTCATTTTAATGAACTATATCACTGAATATCTGTAGCAGCTGTCATCATCTAAAACTGTTCCATCAATTGTTGCTTTGTACATTTTGAAATTATTATATACATACATGTTCACAATCAATTATATACGCTGGGGTAACTGTTCCTTTTACTGATTATCTAATGTCTTTGCCCCTCTGAATTGGTCTCATGTTAAAGTAAATATTGATTGTAAAACTGCAACTCCAGCTTTCTTTAGTTCATGTTTGTTTGCCGTATCATTTTCCTTTTTTTTTTTTTTTTTTTTAAGGGACAGGGTCTCCCTTTGTTGTCCAGGCTGGTCTCAAACTCCCAGGCTCAAACGATCCTCTGGCCTCTGCCTCCCAAAATGCTGTTATTACAGGCATGAGCCACTGTACCTGGCCATCTTTTTCCATTCTTTCATCTTAAACTTTTCTAGCTTTTTTTTTATTTCTGGCAGGTAACAGTGTTCCTGGAACTTATGATTTTAAATATACTCTAAAGGTCTCAATATAACTGCTTATGTATATACTTATTCAGTTATATTCCCTTGGCATTAAAAGCCCTCTCAATCTCAACTCTCAACTCCTTCTCCATTTCTAAGAAAATCTTGGTCTTAATTTATCACTTTTTTTCTCTCCCTCTGAGATCTTTATTACACATATATTAACACTTCTCTATCCACTTTATTGCTTTTTCTTTTCTATTTTCTGCTTCTATCCTTTCGTGATAACTTGTGGGAGATCTGAGTGGACATTCTGGCTTGCCTACACGTTCCTCAGTTGTATCCACGTACTATCCACTCCATTTACTGAGTTCTCTAATGATTGTGTCCTCTATCCCCAACTAGCTCGTTTGTTGTTCTTTATGGTTTCTCCTTCTTGCTTCATGTTTCTAGCATGCTCTATTTCTTCGAGAATATTTAATATGCTTATAGCTAAATCGTATTCTGACTATTCCAATAATTTTGCTTTACCTGCTCCATGTTGTTCGGTTTGTTACTTTTCTCTTATAGTGACTACACTCCAGACAGGAAATGCTGATGTTCTGCTCTGAATTCATACTCCCCAGGGAGACCAGGCACATTGGCTACAAAGGAACACTGTAGGAACAAGGGGCTATAGCCTAGCACCACCTAGCTTTTCTATCTCTACTGATGAGTAGGGTAGAGAGTCACGGGGCTACAACTCTGGGAGTAAGCATTTCAGTATTATAATCTCTAAATCTACCCTGATACTTACCTTTCTGAATTCTGACTTCCTTGGTTACAATAATTCAGCCCTAGAGCCGGGCGCGGTAGCTCATGCTTGTAATCCCAGCACTTTGGGAGGCGGAGGCGGGCGGATCACGAGGTCAGGAGATCGAGACCACGGTGAAACCCTGTCTCTACTAAAAATACAAAAAAATTAGCCGGGCGTGGTGGCGGGCGCCTGTTGTCCCAGCTACTCGGAGAGGCTGAGGCAGGAGAATGGCGTGAACCCGGGAGGCGGAGCTTGCAGTGAGCCAAGATCGCGCCACTGCACTCCAGCCTGGGCGACAGAGCAAGACTCTGTCGCAAAAAAAATAAAAAATAAAAAAAAATAATTCAGCCCTAGAGATGGGAGGGAACAAGTGAACTTTCAAGAACCAAGCAATGCAACTATATCCACTGTTAG
Source organism: Hylobates moloch (assembly GCF_009828535.3). Classification (NCBI taxonomy): domain Eukaryota; kingdom Metazoa; phylum Chordata; class Mammalia; order Primates; family Hylobatidae; genus Hylobates; species Hylobates moloch. The sequence goes on from NW_026652285.1 coordinate 104,518,616, forward strand.
TTACTCCTCATAGGAGCTGGCATACAATGCCACTCTAATGCTACCCACTGCAGACATGAGCTAGTTCCAACTTTTCTGCCCTGCACCACGAGGTAACATTAAGGGTAGTACTCTAGCCCAGGCTAATGAGGGGAAGAAAAAAGGGGGAAAACCTAAGAAATTCTTTTCTACTTTAATTCCCATCTATAGGAATTCTAGTCTGCTCTCCTTACTATTTCCTTCCCATCCCAAGAACCCAATCACATCCTAGGCTGCCGCAGAGTTTCTCACAATACATATCAGTTTAACATCTTCAACTACACTCCCTGGCTTCAGCAATGTCACTCCCAAAAGAGAGGGCCATTAGCCCATGATCATTTGACATCAAGTAAACAGCATCACAATCTAACCAGATGCTTAAGCCAAAAACTTCAGAATCATCCTCCCTTCTTAACTCCCACATCAATTCTATCACCAAGTCTTCTAAGTACTCTCTCCAAAATTTACCCCCAATATATTGAATTCCTCTCCATTTCTACAGCTACCACCCAAATCAAGCCACCATCATCTTTCTCCTGGGCTACTACAGTAGCCCCTTGACTGGTCAACCGCATTTATGCTTAACTTTCTACAGATTACTCTCCACAGCAACAGCAAATGGTGTGTAAAAAACGTAAACTGGTTACTATTACTATTCCCCCAATCTAAATGACCAACCCAATAAAAATCTTTCAGTACCTCCTCACTGAACTGAGAATGAAATATCAACCTGCAGCTTACGGGGCTGTATCTGGCTCTTATTTCTCCAATCTTATTTCATTTCTCTTTACCCCTTATCAGCTACTTCACTTCGGCCATACCAGCCTAATCTCTTTCTTCGTAAGACTCAGTTTCCATCTCATGGCATTACATTCTTGACATTCCACCCCACCTCCTGAACAATACTTTCTTCTTCTGGATGTCAGCCAGGTCTCAAGAGCAGCCTCCCAATATCGCCACTCACAACAATTCATCATATCAGCCTATTTGTTTCCTTCACAGAACTGATTACAATCTGAAATTAGCCAAAGCGTCTATAGCCATACCACCCTAAATTCACCCAATCTTGTCCGAAATTAGCCACAGAAATAGAGCCATCTCCCTACTGGGCACTGAGAATCGAAGTTAGTGCCTAAGAAGGGTACTCCTTGCCTGCCTGCTTCCTGTCCATGCAACCTACAATGACCTCTACACAGGAGAGGCAACAGTAGAGGACTGCAGATAACAAAAAGTACATCTAAGTTTTAAAATAAAAGAGCATTTGCCACAACTGACTGCAAAAAATTGGCCCCTGGCAAAACAGTGCACATGTATCCAATTCACACTTTTATGTGTTAAATACAAGGATTAAAAAAAAATTCTTCTTCCAGTCACATCAATATACAAAAGACTCATTTCTAAAAGCTGAATCTGTTCTCATTTGTCTTTCGTGAGGGATAATTCTACGTAATGTCACTACATTCCACTTGCAATAAAACATAACCGAATAATTAAATCTATGTTTCAGGTTCTAAATAGGATATAAACCAAATTTGGTAATCCCCCCAAAAAAAAGTCTAGGCCGGGCACAGTGGCTCACGCCTGTAATCCCAGCACTTTGGGAGGCTGAAGCGAGCAGATCACGAGGTCAGAAGATTGAGACCATCCTGGCTAACACAGCGAAACCCCGTTGCTACTAAAAATACAAAAACAAAAATTAGCCAGACGTGGTGCCGGATGTCTGGTGGCGGGCGCCTGTAATCCCAGCTACTCAGGAGGTTGAGGAGGGAAAATAGTGTGAACCCGGGAGGCAGAGCTGGCAGTGAGCCGAGATCGCACCACTGCTCTCCAGCCTGGGCGACAGAGTGAAACTCCATCTCAAAAAATATATATATGTATCTGTACACACTATAGCATTCCATTAACAAAGTGAAAGTAAAATTGCATCAAGTTACAACAGGAATAGGGTGGGACTCTTGGTTCAGGGTCGTAGTTGATGCCACAGCCCACAGCTTATTACAAAGACTAAAAACTAAAATTAAACAAGGCATTGGTCGGGCGCGGTGGCTCACACCTGTAATCTCAGCATTTTGGGAGGCCAAGGCAGGTGGATCACCTGAGGTCAGGAGTTTGAGACCAGCCTGACCAACATGGCAAAACCCTGTCTCTACTAAAAACACCAAAATTAGGGCCGGGCGCGGTGGCTCACACCTGTAATCCCAGCACTTTGGAAGGCCGAGGTGGAAGGATCACAAGGTCAGGAGATCGAGACCATCCTGGCCAACACAGTGAAACTCCGTCTCTACTAAAAAATACAAAAAATTAGGCGGGCATGGTGGTGGGTGCCTATAGTCCCAGCTACTCGGGAGGCTGAGGCAAAAGAATGGCGTGAATCCAGGAGGCAGAGCTTGCAGTGAGCCGAGATCATGCCACTGCACTCCAGCCTGGGCGACAGAGCGATACTGTCTCAAAAAAACAAACAAAAAAAACCCCCAAAAATTAGCCAGGTGTGGTGTGCACCTGTATTCCCAGCTAGTCGGGAGGCTGAGACAGGAGAAATGCTTGAACCCAAGAGGCAGAGGTTGTGGTGAGCCGAGATCGTGCCACTGCACTCCAGCCTGGGCAACAGAGTGAGACTCCGTCTGAAGAAAAAAGAAAAAGAAAAAAAGACATTGATTGACATAATGGTGGGGTGGGGCTTCCTAATGAAATGCCAATGGTCAACAAGCCCACCCTTTCACTCAGAGCTTCTGGTGTTTTCATCTTTTATATATATATATATATATATAACAAAATACAGATTATAACTGCACCTAAGCACAAAACCTTACCATGAAGAATGAAACAAATGCTGGGTTTTACCATGCTATGGCGCCCTTCCAATCACATCTGCCTTCTAGAGTGCAACCATAAAGGGGTTCGTTTTTGTAAAAGTATCTGAAGATTTCCTGTTTTCCTAGGCATCTTTTTTAAGCTATTGCTAATCAAATTTATTCTTTTTAAAGTAATATTTTTTAAATGGAGATAGTATTTCACACAACATAAAATTCACCATTCCACAGCATTTCCATCACCCCAAAAGAAACCTTGTATCTACCAGCAATCCCAATTCCCCTCTCCTTCCTTCCCCTGACAACCACTCATCTTTCTGTCTCTACAGATTTGCCTATTCTGGACAATATGTATGAATGAAACCATATAATATGTGACCTTCTGTCCCTGACTTATTTCACTTAGCACAATGTTTTCAAGGTTCATTAGTGAACACAATCTTCACTTCTTTTTATGGCTGAATAATATTCCATTCATTGTATGAACAGACCTGTTTATCCATTCATCAACTGACACACATTTGGGTTGTTTCCACTTTTTGGCTACCATGAATAATGTTCCAATCTACTTTTTAGTTTCCTGTTCTTAAATGTGAGTAGACTACCAGAAATCATTACCACCTGAAAAAAGGAATTAATAGAAAGGACTATAAACACTAAAATGAACAGGAAAAAACCAATGGGGGAAACAGGAACCATGCAAAAAGAGAAAAACTTTCAGCTAACTTTAAAATTATCATTAATAAACTTTAGCTAATAAAAAATACCACATCCATGAATTAGAATAAAGGACTATTCAGAGAACAAGAGTTCCAGGAAACTAAAAATACGCTAAAAAGAATTCAACGGATTTGGGAGAAAAGTTGAGGTGGCCTCCAAGAAAGGAGAACAAAACAAAAATGAGATGAAAGATACAAAAAATTAAAGAAAATGAGAAGATTAAAGAAATTCTAAGACATGCAAGATTTCAAAAATGTACGTCTCATATACCCTCTTCTCTGGAAGCCTGAAGGACAGGCCTTGCTAACATGACTGACCAAGAAAGATGACAGGGGTGGAGGAGATACACACCCAACCCAAGGATAAGGACTACTATTTCAGGAATATCATCATGCACCACACACAGAACAAATTTATAGATTAACTAATGTACTGATCATGAGAGATTTAAACATTCAAGAAAAGACAGCCTGGCATTAATTTAGTGACAAGTAGAAAATTAAATAAACATATAAAACAATAAATCCAAGGAAAACACAGAGTTTGGAAGGAAATGGAAAGGCAATTACAGCATACTACATGGCTTAGCTGAGGATATCTTTCACATAGTCAAAATAACAAAAATGGATCTAAAAATTTCAAGACAATCCCATAATGAGGATGAGGGAACAGGAAGGGTGTGTGCAAGGGTTGGGCTGGAAACGGGGGTAGCTCCTGAAGCAGGAAATACAAACGCCTAAAACTGAAAAATCGAGGAGTTACAATATGGACATGTTATTCAGAAATATGGAAGGAGGGCCAGGCGCCTGAATCGTAGCACTGTGAGAGGCCAAGGCAGGTGGATCACTTGAGCCCAGTAGTTTGAGACCAGCCTAGGCAACATGGGAAAAACTCTGCCTCTACTAAAAATACAAAAATTAGCTGGACATTATGGTGTGAGCCTGCAGCCCCAATTACTCAAGAGGCTGTGGTGGAAGGACTACCTGAGCCCAAGAGGTTGAGGCTGCAGTGAGCCATAATTGTGCCACTGTACTCCAGCCTGGGGGACAGGAGTGAGACCCTGTCTCCAAAAAAGAAAAAAAAAAAAAGAAAAAGAAAGAAATATGGAAAGTAATTTCCAAATAACTCATTAAGAATAGAAAATAGTTACTTGGGGAATGGGGGTGCCTGATGTTCTTTATAATAGGCCAGATAGAAATCTTTGACTATTTTAAACTCTGTATATGTACAAATGGAACTTGTGCTCATTCTGTTTTTAAAAAGCTGAGACTACAAAAATGTCCTGAAGGAAATAAATCTTAATAAAATCTTTTAACTCAGGAAATAAAAGTATGTGTCTATCCTTCATAGGGTTATAAATGGCTTCTAAGCAATTTAGTGCTTTCCAGCAAAAATAAATCAACTCCTGCTAAAACAAAAGTACCTCACGAAAAAAAAAATAAAGCAACTCTCAAAAATGGCTAAAATTTGAGGTACAAATTGATCAAAAGATTTAACATAAAGTATATTTATGAAGATACGTTGACTCAAGCTTCATAAAAGCCATTTATCTTGCCATGTACAGTATTAACAACTCACTTCTCTTCTTTTGTAGTAGACTTGTCCCTTTGTACATTACACTTCCTTCTCCAACACTCCAATCTTATTGTTACCAGACTGTCTTTGCACTCCACTCTGCCTGGAACATACTTCCCACAGTTAACTCCTAGTCACTTGGGTCTCAGTGTAAATATCATCTGCTCATACAGGTTATCTGATCTCTCCAAAAAGTGCCCTGTCCCCTTTGTTCCAGATCATACTAGAGTCCTCATCTCAATCTGAAATGGTCACTTCCAGAGGGCAGAGACCTCATCTGCCTTGTTCACCACTTTATCTCCCATGCTTGTAAGAGCATCTGGCACACACTAGGCACTCAAGTAGCTATCGAGCTAATGAACCATGACTATTTACCTCAACATTGTTGGTTTTAAGAGTATTACTGTATACACGAAGATTTCTTTTGAGGATTAACTAAAAATTTGCTCCCACCTCTTACCTGCCTTGAAAACACACACACAAAAATCCTTCCAAACGCAGCTGAACGCTTACACTAAAGAATTATTTGCTGTTTTTCTCAAATTTTAACTGGGAATCTTAATCGTTTGTCAATTCTACTTGAGTAAGAAGGAGAGAAGAACCAGAATAGGATGTGCTAGGGTTGGGGAGGCTGTTATACAGAACAGCTGCTATGACGAGTAAGAAACTGGAGGCCGGACGCGGTGACTCACGCCTGTAATCCCAGCACTTTGGGAGGCCAAGGCGGGCGGATCACGAGGTCAGGAGATTGAGACCATCCTGGCTAATACGGTGAAACCCTGTCTCTACTAAAATTACAAAAAATTAGCCAGCCGTGGTGGCGAGCACCTATAGTCTCAGCTAGTCGGGAGGCTGAGGCAGGAGAATAGCCTGAACCGGGGAGGCAGAGCTTGCGGTTAGCCGAGATCGCACCACTGCACTCCAACCTGGGGGACAGAGCGAGACTCGTCTCAAAAAAACAAAAAGAAAAAGAAAAAGAAAAAAGAAAGAAAGAAACTGGGAAGTCTGATGTGTAGAGAAATTTAGGATTCATTACTTTGTGTTCAATGTAATTCACCCTTTGCCACCTCCTCAAGAAAACTACAGCAGAGGCCTCTTACTTACAAACAAAACAAATACAGATGGGAAACTATCTCCTCTGAGAAGTCTTCCTTTACCTGTGCATCAATAAACATTTCCTTCTGTGTTACCTCTGGGCTTGGTATATTAGCACCCTGAGTTGTGTCTATCAGCTCCAAGGAGCAGAGTTAAGAAGTGTTTCCAGCCGGGCACTGTGGCTCATGCCCGTAATCCCAGCACTTTGGGAGGCCACGACTGGTGGATCACCTGAGGTCAGAATGAGAAGTTCGAGACCAGCCTGACCAACATGGTAAAACCCCTTCTCTACTAAAAATACAAAATTAGCCAGGCCTGGTGGCGCATGCCTGTAACCTCAGCTACTTGGGAGGCTGAGGCAGAAGAATCACTTGAACCTGGGAGGCAGAGGTTGCAGTGAGCAAAGATCGCACCATTGCACTCCAGCCTGGGCAGCAAGAGCAAAACTCCACCTAAAAAAAAAAAAAAGTGTTTCCTCTGTATTGCCAGTATCTAAAACAGTGGCTGGCACAAATGTCTGTTCAACATGAAACCTAAAACCAGTATCTAAATCCAAACGGTCAATTATTTTAACTATACTTTTGTTTTTCTTTTGAGACGGAGTCTCACTCTGTCGCCCAGGTTGGAGTGCAGTGGCATGACCTCGGCTCACTGCAACCTCCGCCTCCCGGGTTTAAGCAACTCTCTGCCTCAGCCTCCCGAGTAGCTGGGATTACAGGTGCCCGCAACCATGCCCGGCTGATTTTTTGAACTATACTCTCATTTTCACTCAGCAAGGTAAAGAGGTAACTTGAAAAGTTTGGAGAGGCATACAAATGAAACACATACTTACTGTTTCAAAAGTATTCAATACCATCAAAGGGAAAAAAACATTAAAATAATCTCCATAATTGTGAAATCTGACAGGCACAGGTCTTGAGATGGACTGACAAAGACTTGCAGGGGGCCCACACTGACCAAAGTTCAAAAACATTTCATATTTCCATTTTAAGACCTCTTTAACGAAGGTGTCAGAGACAGACTGTGATGACAAGAGAATGTTTACTGGAGAGGAAGATGGAAAATATTTGCTTTCACCAAATGGAACTTTGCAACCTTGCCTGTTGGAATTATTCGGAGACTGAGGATGAAGAACATTGCACGAATTCTTCATTTCACCCACTGGCTTCTGAGCTATGAGGGGAGCTGGCTGTGGTACTTTCAAAATCGACTGTATCCCCTTTGACTTATTTTTTAGAGATGGTGAAAGTGCTGAAGAAGTTTCCAAAGATTTAGAAAGACCAGCAATTCGTGAAGTACTCTTTGAGCTAAAAATCTTAGCAGTGGTAGGTCTCAAAGGTTTAGATGCAGAAGGAGGCAAGCCAGGTTTACGAAATACATCTTCATCTGCTGCTTTCACTTCAGAGTGTTTTGGGCAGTATTCACTCCGGTTTTTTGTGGTTTCAAGACAATCTTTGTACTTACACTTTGTGCCACTCAAAGATTCCAAATGAGGCCGACTTACAGAATCTTCTTCAACCTCAACTGTATCTTTTCCATGAATTAGTTCAATTAATTTATAATTGTCATTCTCCATTTGTGAACATAAATCCATATCTTCAGGATCATTTTGTGTTAAAAATAAGTTATCTTCCTCTGCATCACTGCTAGAGTCAGGCTCTCCCTCTTTCAAAGTTGTCACCTCTATATGATGTGCTGTTGGATCACCTCCACCCAGAGGGTCCTCTGAAGTAGAGACAATTACTTCATTTGTTGGTATTGTTCCATTTAACACTACAGAATCACACTGGTTCAAAGGGCAAGCATCACCAGTCGCTGGAGACCCATGTTTTGCTTTTATGGTTTCTGGTTCAGAAGGCATGCATATTATTAACTGTTTTCTGTTACTGTTGGCGAGTACCTCAGTTCCTCCTGTACAATTATAATCTGACCTATCAGGTTCCGGTACAAATATGTCAGAATTCTGTGCTGTATGTGACCCTGCTCTTGTAACATCTGTACTTTCACAATCAGAAAGTCTTCGTCTATTTTTTTGTGATTTGGGTCTGATCTGCCTTTGCATCTGAAGTTCTTGACTAGTCAGCAGCTTCTTATTATTTCTGACAGACAGGTTTTGAGGAGAAATTAATTTAGTCTTTTTTCGGGTTTCAACTACTCCAACAGTTTTGCCATGATCACGTAATTGAGCTACACAATCCAAAGATCGCTGGGACAACTCATATGCCTTACGAGGACCCTTTTTCAGGCCAAGTTTCTCAGCTGTTGAAGTTGGCTCAGGACACTGACGAAATTTCTTTGGTGGCACTATAGCAGGAGTTGTTCTACAACTTAGGTAATTTGCACTTCTATTCTGTCCTTTTTTGGCATCTGAATGACTTTTCTTAGGGGTCTTAGAAACTGGAACTTTCCTGACGGGTTCTGTACAAGTACAAAGCTTTGAAGACTTCTTTTGTGAAACCGCAGTGGCTCTCTGAATACTTGAATTGGGAGTTGAAGTCCTTCTATCTATACTGTTAAAATCATCTCCAACAAGATCTCTCTTATTAATATCAGACTGGCCCTCATTTCTGACAGAAGATGAAGGCCTCACAGGACCTTCAGCCATTGGTTTTTCAGATCGTTTTCTCTTAGGCTTTTTTACTTCAATTTCACAAAATTCCTCAACAGGAATACTCTGTGGTCTTGTGTGTTCTTCAATGCCCTCTGCTCCTTTTTTAACAACTTCAGATACATAATCTGCACAACCCTGACGATTTGTGGTATTGGCTATAGGAGCCAAACATTTTTTCTCACCATCCTGAACTGAATTATTGTCTAGATGATCTTGCCAAACTGAAAACACTTCAAATGAACTTTCAAACTCAAAATACTGAGAATCAGATTCCTCAAACTGAAAAAGAGACTCTGTCTTTACTTCCTTTATTGGATTCTTTTCCTCCTTACTATTAACTGTTGAAACGTGCTGCTCTGGACGTTCCTTCTCAAGGCATATTTTGTCCTGTTTAGTGAGTTTCTCAAGACTCAGGATTCCTTCATCATCATCATCGTCATCAGAATCTGAAATAATAATAACATGTCCACGGGAGGTATCTCCATTATTTTGGTTAGCTGTGAAACATCTTTTATCTTCTTTTACTTTCCTTTGCAGCTGCGATGAGTTCTGAGGTGAATCGGATGGAAATGTAATAACACTGGCTTGAGCTAGTAAAGATAATTTGTGAAGGTCTCTGTCTATCTGAGAATCCGTTAAGGTGTCAGATTTAGGACTGATGCCAGGGGCCTGTTCTCTTATCAAGTTAGAATAAATCACATTGGTACTATTACTACTCATCTCCTCATCTCTTGATTCAGGTACAGTCATAAGATCTTTAAAGGGAGATGATTTCTTCTCTGAAGTACTGGTCATTTCTGTAAAGGGGATCAAATCTTTATCAACATGAAATTCCTGTATTTTACAATTGTTTTCATGGGAAGAGAAAATATCTAACTCTTCATTCTTTAACTGTTTCTCTTTTGGCAATACATTGTTTTGAGATTTTTGTTCTCCATTCTTATTATCATCCAGAACACCACTAGGGTCTGAAGAAAGATTGTGTATGAAACCATCTCCTTTCTGAACTCCTGTATCTTTCCTTGAATAGAAACTCTCAATGTTAGATACAGTCAAATTTTCATCTAAATTGATGGCATTATCGACCAAAGTACTCTTCCTGTGTTGCTTCTTTATTACATGTGATAACTTTGCACATATTTCATCTTTCTGTACCTTAGTTTTTCGTTTTGAGGTTTTAGCAAGAGCATCATCCTTTAAACAGAAATCTTCATTTGATGTGGACACTTTTTCCAAAGAATCAGTGCTAGAATCAGTCAACAAACATGTTGATACTATTATTCCTCTGTCACGTCCCCTTTCTGGACCATTTCTTGAAGTACAATCCTTTGGTGTATATGAAGAGATCTCTTTTACAGACTTCTGCTTCCTTGTACTTATTTTAATTTGACCTTCAGCTCTTTCAGTAACAATGTTTTTACGACTCTGCTCTAAGCATGACCCAGCTGAGAGATGGTCTTCTAGTTTCACATCCTTTATATAATTTTGCTCATTATCGTCACCTTCTATAGTGTTATCTGCTTTGATCAATACACTGTCTTGCACTTTCATTGGTTCTTTAGAAAATGTTGGGCTGGAAGCTTCCAAACAATGCATATATTTTCTAGACGTCTTCCCTATTTGTTCACTTTCTTCTTTATTATAAGATGCAGGAGAGGTTTTACATGTAGAAGTCAGATCCACAAAAGTGTTACATGGAGGTGCTTTGAATGTTATGTTTCTAATAATTTGCTTTAAACAAGTTTGTAGCTCATGGGTTTCCTGACTAGTCAACTGCCAACCTAGAGATAAATTTCCTCTAAGGAATAAGTTGAGCTTATCCCAGAATCGCTTGCAAAGAGATTGCTGCCCAAGCTGATAACCTTCTTTAAGGAGACTTCTAATCAGCTGCACACAAGCAAGTTGTACAGAGTTAGATGGCATGGAATGCAACGACAGTGATGATATCATTGCTGTTCCTCTGGAGCAATTTCCAGATGATTTCTCAGAACTCCGTGTAAACGCAGTGGTAGGAAGCTTGGCACATTTGACGACGGCTTCCACCCATTGCTGGGAACTAACCCACAGCAAATGCAAACATTTTTTATTTCTATGCAGTTCAACCACTGATACCAAAATTAGAAGAAAAAATTCAGTGACTTTGTCACACACGGCATCTGTTTGGTTGAGGACTTCTTTGACTTCAGAGTACAGATGATGAACAACCCCTGCTATGTAAGCCACACCCAAATCCTTAAGATCCATGAGGGACTGGACAAAAGGGATGAACCATAGAAATGTGCTGTTATGAACACGCATGTCTTGACCAATATCTGACTGAAGTACACTGGCTAATGTTTCCATTTCTTCATACATGTTAGGACAATAATCTGGGCAAATGGCTGTTCTCCATCCAGAATCCTAAAATGAAAGAAATGCTGATGTTCAGATAAATAAGCACTACTTATGACAGGTTCAACACCCAAGTCGTTAAGAAAAATACGTTTCTCAACTCTTATTTTGGCTTACCACATCATTATTACAATGGTATAATTGTGGCATATAATTATATCACAATCGTAATACACCTAACTCCCAAGAAAGTGAAAATATAAATTTTGAGGTTAGTTTCATAAAAAGACAAATTGATAACACCTTTATGTACTCTCACCTTCTTTCCACTAGCTAGTTTTGATTTCTAGCCATGCCACGTATGTCCCCATAAACTTTCCATCTTCCCTAAATGTACTTAGAAATTAATTTTCCAAAGTATGCATACTGTAGTTAAGAGTCCATCGTCCCCAACACACAATACATCTGCTGTTCGTGAGAAGGGCTTTTACATAGCAGTAGATTGAGAACAGCTACATATCACAAAATCTGCAACTCAACAAATTATATAAAATAGTCTACACAATATAAAGGCAATAAAATAGCATCTGAATTTTCAAAGTGTTTTATACCTTTTTGGTCTTTTCAGGATTATAATTGTATACGATCTGGCTGCAAGTCACCATATCATCCGAATAGGACTCCGGTTCTAACTTGGTCCTTAAATATTAAGAATAAATAGAAATTACTGAAACGAAGGGGGAAAAAAAGGAAGAAACACCTCGTTAAGTAATTTAGCTGGGGCCGGGCGCAGTGGCTCATGCCTGTAATCCCAGCACTTTGGGAGGCCGAGACGGGCGGATCACGAGGTCAGGAGATCGAGACCATCCTGGCTAACATGGTGAAACCCCGTCTCTACTAAAAAAAAAATACAAAAAATTAGCCGGGCGCGGTGGCAGGCGCCTGTAGTCCCAGCTACTCGGGAGGCTGAGGCAGGAGAATGGCGTGAACCCAGAAGGCGGAGCTTGCAGTGAGCCGAGGTCGCGCCACTGCACTCCAGCCTGGGCGACAGAGCGAGACTCCGTCTCAAAAAAAAAAAAAAAGTAATTTAGCTGGAACATGCTTTCTTATAGAGATGATGTTTAAATCCTGACATTAGCTGAACTAACCTTACAGAGCTGTTCCGTATATGTTGGATCTCTCTATTGTAGCTTGCGTTGTCGATAATGGTTTGAAATGCCTCAATAGGATCAATAAGTTGACCCCAGACCTTAGATCCAAGGCGATCCAGAATCACCATAAAACAGTGTAATGCGGGCCAGAAAGGATCCACACTATCATCTGAAATACAATGGCACAATCGTTGAATTACTAAACAGAAAAACATACTACAATATATTGAGAATTAAGCATATTCTTTATCTGGTGAGTAGCAACCCAACTAAAAGCCAAGCAGCAAATAATTTAAAGCAGCGCCGCCGCCAGTCCTCAGACACACAGCGGGTTTCAAAAGCAGCCACATTTTCAAGATTTTTTGCAAGTAATACTATGATGCTTCTGTAAAAAAAAAAAAAAATTAATGGCAAACAAATTACTTAATGGGCAAAGAAACAGTCTAGGTAAACAAAATCTTTTCACACCCTGTTTGCCATACCAGAAACAACCTTTTCTAACTCAGCTCCTCAACCCCTCCCAAAACTTTGTAGTCCCATCCTCCAATAACTACCAGAAAAGAAGAGGAAAAAAATAAAGGAAAGAGAAAGAAACTTGGTATTTACAGATCTACATGAAGCCCATAATACAAGAAATTCTCTTTCAGCATGATCCTGAATTTTGTGTCATGCATCTAGTGTAAATGACTAAATTCTTTAGCTAAGGAGTAAGGCAAAGATACACTCTTCACCCATCTGTATCTCAACATGGCTTTGCTGTTATCTACTTTTCATCCAACTTCCTGCTTCTCTATCAAATATGCAGTAGCAAGATACTGCCTACTCAAAGACCTTCAATGGCTACTTAATGTCTTCCAAGAAAATTCAAAGTCTTCAGTCAAGAACTTAAAAGCTATTGATCTACTGTTTATTTCCATTTTTATTTTTCATATTCCTATAATCATAAACTATCTACAGCACAAAGAGATCACTGGCTTTTTCCAAAATAAGCACTAGAATGCCCTCACTTCTAGCACAACCTACCAAAATCCTATCCATCCTTAAAAGTCCAGCTTAAATGCCTCCTCCTATGTTAAACATTCCCCCACTTCAGTCATCTACAGTACTCTTCTGAGGCAAGTGCTTGAATTCACTCAGTTACTGCTATTGTTACATCATCCTAGAACTTGTGACTTTACTTCCCTCATACTTCTCAGACTTTACCACAGTCATTTGAACTTTCTGATATATTTTTGTATCCTCCACTGCATCTGAAACAGTGCCTGTGTCTAGTAAGCTCACAAGAAACAAAGTAGTTAAGTGAAGACGATTATGAAAAGTTTCTCAAAGAGGTAATTAAAATTTTGAAGACGAGGCTTGGTTCAGTGGCTCACGCCTGTAAATCCCAACACTTTGGGAGGCCGAGGCAGGAGGACTGCTTGAGGTGAGGAGTTCAAGACCAGCCTACGCCCACAGTGAGACTTTGTCTCTATCAAAAATTTAAAAATTAGCTGGGTAAGGTAGCACATGCCTGTGGCCCCAGCTACTAGGGAGTCAGAGGCAGGAGGACGACATGAGCCTGGGAGGTTAAGGCTGCAGTGAGACCTGACTGATTGAGCCACTGCACTCCAGGGTGGGTGATGGAGTGAGATCCTGTCTCAAAAGAAAAAAAAAAAAAAAATATATATATATATATATATATATATGCCCTATCAACAAAAGAATAACATTAATATATTTATATTAGAATCTCCCACAAATGAGTTTATATACAACATTCAAGTTGCATGAAGAGAAGAGAATGAGGGGAAAAAATTATATTCATTATGTTTTCATAGGATCTGGTATACTTGGTCTTTATTAATTCATTACTTCATAAAGATTAGAAGCACTTATTTAATTACAGATCCTTCACGATTAGCATGATACAAGCATCAGCAAAAGGAGGTCAGGATCTAATAATAAACATGACTACAAGTTTTAGGCCTCATTATCTAGACTATCTAGAGCAGCATATGCAAGAGAATGTCCCATGATGATGGAAATGTTCTGACTATGCATTGTTCGATACAGTACAGGATACAGCACAGGCACGGTTGGCCACTGAGCCTTGAAATATGACTAGTGGGACCAAATAACTGCATTTTTAATTTTAACTGACTTAAATTTATTTTAATAATCACATGTGGCTGGCAGTTACTGTATTAGAGAACCACAGAGAAACAAAAGAGGCAGGCAAAGGGAGGCCATGGGACAGAGAAGGCTTTCCCAATGTTAACCACAATGTCATTACAAATGGATCTCCCAGAGGTTCTGATATTCATCCTACCACCAACTTTTTCATCATGAAAAAGTAGATTAACTTCCCTTCTTCTATGAAAGGAAGGTATTGAATTAAATTATAAAGGTCCTTTCTGATTTAAAAGTCTCACGCCTGTAATCCCAGCACTTTGGGAGGCCGAGGCAGGCAGATCACCTGAGATCAAGAGTTCAAGACCAGCCTGACCAACGTGGTGAAACCCCATCTCTACTAAAAATACAAAAAAATTAGCCGGGCATGGTGGTGCACGCCTGTAGTCCCAGCTACTTGGGAGGCTGAGACGGGAATTTCTTGAACCCGGGAGGTGGAGGTTGCAGTGAGCTGACATCGCACCATTGCACTCCAGCCTGGGCAACAAGACTATGACTCCGTATCAAAAAACAAAACAAAACAAAACAAAACAAAAGTCTGAATCTATTACTAAACCAGAAAAATTCTTTTCTCCACAACATACACCAATTCCTGCAGTGACACTATCATTTTTAAAGTGCACCATCACCACTATATTCAAAAACATTCAGCAAGTAAAGTTTATTACCAACTGCTTTCCTCTTCATAGTGTGAAGTATCAATTGCATAAAATCATTTTGTTTGTCTGAGCCCAACAATAGGGAATCCATGGCTTGTTCCTCAAGAATGGTCAGCAACATGCAAATACCTGTAAGATCATTTAGAGTTATCTTGAATTGATGAAATAATACTATTCTAATGCCTGGTTTCGTTTGCAAAAGAAAAACAAGGCAGGAAAATGAAGCAAGATAGTATTTAGTTTCTCAAACATTTAAGTCTCAGATATTCATACACAACTGCTCCCAAGTAATAGAACTTTAGACTAATTCAAGTGTGAAAGTAGAAAATGGTTAGAAAACAATTTCTAAGATAACTACCATGTAACTTGTATCTCATCAATATAAGATGCCTTCAATTTTAAGCTGTACCATATTCCATATACCACTAAGAAAGAAAAAAAATCACTGCCATTTATGACATGTGACCTTAAGATTTGGAATCAAGGATATGGTATAGAAGTATTTTGAGGCCGGGCGTGGTGGCTCACACCTGTAATCCCAGCACTTTGGGAGGCCAAGGCAGGCAGATCGCAAAGTCAGGAGATCGAGACCATCCTGGCTAATGTTGTGAAACCCCGTCACTACTAAAAATACAAAAAAATTAGCCGGGCGTGGTGGCGGGCGCCTGTGGTCCCAGCTGCTCGGGAGGCTGAGGCAGTAGAATGGCGTGAACCCAGGAGGCGGATCTTGCAGTGAGCCGAGATTGTGCCACTGCACTCTAGCCTAGGTGACACAGCAAGACTCCATCTCAAAAACAAACAAAAAAAAAGAAGTATTTTGAGCCACTATAGGACTTGTAAACAATGCTGACAACTCTTGCTACCATGAAAATTTAATTTTTTTTTTTTAAGAGACAGGATCTCTCTCTGTCACCCGGGCTGGAGTGCAGTGGCACAATCCTAGCTCACTGCAGCTTCAAATTCCTGGGCTTAAATGATCCTCCTGGCTCAGCCTCCCAAGTTGCTGGGACAACACACCTGTAGGTGTGCGCCACCATGCCCAGTTCTACCAGGAAATATTTTACACACTGAAAAAGGAGTATTAACAATCAAATCCTATTTAAAGCCAACTATTACACTAATATTTTGTTAATAAAATGTGGCCGTAAACAAGATTTGATTCATTTGCCAGTGCTTGAAAATGTACCATTTACTACAGAGAAGTTTCTAGGATATAAATACTGTTTAATAACAAGATATGTAATAGTTAAGTCAACTTAATGACAGAATAAGAACTGAGAACTATAAAATCCTATCTTTAGCAAGTTTTATCAGATCACCAAAGAGAACACTTCCCTTTTAGGACCCTCATAAGAACTACAGGGCCGGGCGCGGTGGCTCACGCCTGTAATCCCAGCACTTTAGGAGGCCAGGGTGGGCAGATCACTTGATGTCAGGAGTTCAAGACCAGCCTGGCCAACATGGTGAAACCCTGTCTCTACTAAAAATACAAAAAATTAGCCAGGTGTGGTGGCGTTTGCCTGTAATCACAGCTACTCGGGAGGCTGAGGCAGGAGAATTGCTTGAACCTGGGAAGTGGAGCTTGCAGTGAGTGAGATGGTGCCACTGCACTCCAACCTGGGCAACAGAGTGAGACTGTCTCAAAAAACAGAACTATATGAAAATACTAATTATATTAGTGTAGGAACAATACTCACCTAACCAATAGCTTTTGTAGTTGGTAGTATCATACATGTGTGAGGGCAGAAGAATCAGTTTACCCTTCTCTAGGACAGAAGAAGTATAAATGTCTGGACTCTCTAAAAGCCCCAACTCAATGACTTTAAAAAGGCAAATTAAAACTTCTTGTAAGTCATAATAATCATCTCTGTCCACTTTCCCCAAGTTTCTTGCAGTCAAGATAGCCCAACGCCGAACCTAAATGCAGAACATAATATATTTATTACTTAATTCAATAAGCAATGGTCTACAAACAGCAAGAACATACATAAAACAGGATTCTCTACAGATTTTAAAAGACATGTGAGATATTAATTAATGTAATGTGTGGACCTTATTTGATCCTGATTTGAACATACTAACCCCTAATAAACAGTTTTAGACAATCATTTCCACTCATTCAAACATGACTGGCAACACAACATTAAGGAATTATTCTTTTAGATGCAATAATAGTATTTTTCTGGTTGGGCGCAGTGGCTCACATCTGTAATTTCGGCACTTTGGGAGGCTGAGGCGGGCAGATCACCTGAGGTCAGGAGTTCAAGACCAGCCTGGCCAACATGGCAAAACCTTGTCTCTACCAAAAATACAAAAAAATTAGCTGGACATGATGGTGTACTCCTGTAGTCCCAGCTACTTGAGAGGCTGAGGCAGAATTGTTTCAACCTGGTGGGGAAAGATTGCAGTGAGCCAAGATCATACCACTGCACTCCAGCCTGGGCAACAGAGTAAGACTCCATCTCAAAAAATATACATATAATAATATTTTTTGTTTTAAGTCTTTATCTTTTAGAAATACATACTGAAATATTTTGTGGATGAAATGCTCTGATGTCTAAGATTTGCTCTAAACTAATCCAAGGGGAATGGAATGTTGACCATGTATTGATAAAGCTAACTGATGGATTATAGGGGATTCATTACACCATTCTCGCTACTTTTACACCATTCTCGCTACTTTTATGTTTATCATTTTCCATAACAGAATGTCCAAAAAAGGAAAGAAAACACAAAATGAGGAATCTCAAAAGAAATCAAAGGGCATTTCTAAATGGCAGAATAGCATAAATAAGTGATTTTAAATTTCTTGGAGACTATGAATTAAATTTAGTGCTCACAACCAGCCTTAAAAAAAAAAAAAAACACACACACTAAATAGAACAGAAAAATATCAAGAGTGCATCCTTCATAGTAAAAGTATTATTTTACAGAACACATTATATAGGTATATGTATACACAAGGAAAACATTTTTTACTGCAGATTGACACAGACCCCACAGGTAAAAGCATGAGCTCTATGCCAACATAAGCAACAAATTATAAACTACTGAAAAAGTTTTGGAATCCATGAGTCCTTACTGATAATAAGTGGTAGAAGGGGAAAAGACTTGATTACTGTACAATCAATGTCAAGTGGTAACTAGTAAACATGGAGAGTGCTGGAGTTAGGAAATTACCATCTTGCAATCATCATAGTTCAGGCAAGACACATTAATGAATGCTAAATTTAGGAGGAGATTTTGGTGAAATGCGGAGTATTTACATGGTCTTGAAAGTATCTAAACCATAGAAATTATACAGCAGAGAAATGGGACAACACCTTCACTGAATGCTCAAAATTTACATCACCATGAGTTGCAAAGGATATGGCGTGCCTCTTTCTACATATGACAAGCTGAGGACAGTAACATCACTTACATGGTACTCCAGCTGGGAATGTGTAACCTGAACCTATGCATGAGGGAACATCAGACAAACCCAAAGAGAGGAACACTTTTTTTTTTTTTTTTTTCAGACAGAGTCTTACTCTGTTGCCCAGGCTGGAGTGCACTGGCATGATCAGGGCTCAACGCAGCCTCAACCTCCTGGGCTGAAGTGATCCTCCCATCTTAGCCTCCTGAGTAGCTAGGGCTACAGGTGTGCAACGTTATGCCCAGCTAATTAAAAAAAATTTTTTTTTGTAGAGATAGGTTCTTGCTATGTTGCTCAGACTGGTCTTCAATTCTTGGCTTCAAACAATCCTCCAGCCCTGGCTTCCCAAAGACCTGGGCTTTCGAGCATGAGTGACCATGCCCAGCCCTTTACCCAATTTTTAACTAGTATTTTCACTCTCTTTATGGTGCTTTTTGATAAACAATAACTTTTCATTCTAATATAATCAAGTTCATCAACTTTCCTTTCATAATCAATGCTTTCGTTTTTATAAAACCCTTCCTCAGGCCAGGCATGGTGGCTCATGCATGTAATCTCAACACTTTAGGAGGCTGAGGTACGGGGGCACTTGAGCCCAGGAGGTCGAAACTAGCCTGGGCAACACGGCGAAACCCCATCTCTACAAAAAAATTAGCTGGGCATGGTGACCGAGGAAGGAGATTTTGGTGAAATGCTTGAGCCTGGGAGGCAGAGATTACAATGAGCTGTCATCACGCTGCTGCACTCCAGCCTGGGTGACAGAGTAAGACCCTGTCTCAAAAAAATAAAACAAACCTTTCCTCACCTTACAATCTAAATGCTATACACCTCTATTTCCTGCGAAGAGTTTGAAAACTGAAACTAACTATGGTTTTTTAGATAGATTTTGTCATTATGAATGATGATGAGGTAGGGATCTAACTTCTCTTTCCATATAGTACAACTTTCCTTTCATGAGATGGAGTTTTGCTCTTGTTGCCCAGGCTGGAGTGCAATGTTGCAATCTCGGCTCACTGCAACCCCTGCCTCCCGGGTTCAAGCGATTCTCCTGCCTCAGCCTCCCAGGTAGCTGGGACTACAGGCGTGCACCACCACGCCTGGCTAGTTTTTTGGTATTATTAGTAGAGACAGGGTTTCATCATGTTGGCCAGGCTGGTCTCCAACTCCTTGCCTCAGGTGATCCGCCCACCTCAGCCTCCCGAAGTGCTGGGATTACAGGCATGAGCCACCGTGCCCAGCCATATCTCCGGTATTTCTTTGTCCTGATTTTTATTTTTCTCTTTCTGGGACGTCTTACATCTTTGTTAACACTACTACTTCTACCCTCCATTTATCTTTTAGCTTTTCTTTTTATATTTTCTATTTCTCCTTTTCTTCTAAGGGATTTGCTCAATCTGGTCTTCTAATTCAGTCACTCATTCTCTTGGCTGTACCCACTGTATTATTTATCCCATCTCCTGAAGCCTTTATTTTAAATATCTCATTTTTCAATGTTACAACAACTTGGCTTGGTTCTCACATTTTCTCTTTTTTAATTATACTTTAAGTTTTAGGGTCCATGTGCACAACGTGTAGGTTTCTTGGTTCTCACGTTTTCTAGTTCTCATTTCACATTAGTATCTTCCCGTATTTGTTCTAACACATTTACTATAATAATTTTAAATATATTGGACAAGTGTCCTAATATATCTGCTTCTGCTGAAATCTTTATGTCTCTTGTATGTCTATTATTTTTAGTTTGTGAATTCCTTTTCACTCTGGGGTATTGGCTCCTATCAGGCGGTGCCTGTGGAAGGCCAGACTCCAGACTGGCTTATGCCCAATCAATTCAGGGCTGAGTGGTAGATAAAATCCAAGCCAGAAAAACGTAATCACTCACTGCCATGCATTTTAATTTTCTAAGTCAGGTTGTCACTCTTTACTCCCGGGGAGAAGCAGCATTAGAAGACACTACTGGGCTGTAATCCCCCAAGTTCTGGGGTTAAGAGGAGATGATACTGAAGCAATTATCAGTGGTTAATTGGTCTCCACGTGCTTGTCTCAGTGCCTCACAAACATTAGGGGTTATCCACTGTGCTGATTTCATTTCTACCTTCACCTGGATCGAATCTTTTAGTTGATAACAGATTTGGATGCAGGTTTTATTCATCTAAGGCAATGGCGAGGAAGAACTGGAAGCAGAACCTTAACAGTTCCTTTTCTACTTTATTCTCCCACAGCCCATTTTATTCTCTGGCTGTGGGAGAATGCTCTGAGAGGTAATTCCATAGTGCCTCCTATAGGCACTGCCAGATAGGACCCAATACCCCAGAGTGAAAAGGAATTCACAAACTAAGGATGTTCTCCTCCCCATCTCCCACATTCACCTTTCAAAACAGCCCTTGTCGGCTGGACGTGGTGGCTCACACCTGTAATCTCAGCACTTTGGGAGGCCGGGGTGGGTCCATCATTTGAGGTTAGAAGTTTGAGACCAGCCCGGCCAACCTGGTGAAACCCTGTCTCTACTTCCAGCCTGGGCAACAGAGCGAGACTCTGTCTCAAAAAATATAATAATAAAAAAAAGTTTTTTTAATAAACCAGCCCCTTTCAACTCAGAGTTTCTCTCAATGTTCTCCATTTTATCTTTTAAGTTCCTCTAGAGTTAAACCTAGGGAAAGGACCAACAGCGCTGGTTTTTGTTCTCTGTCAGAGCATGCGCTTTCCTCATGTGTTTCAGGGATTTGGTTTGCAAGCTCATCCGACAGGGAGGAATTTTGTGTCCCTCCTACCACTACCCCTCCCCTTCCTAAATATAAATTTGGGCTGCTTTCTATCCATCCTTCAGAGTCCTGCTCCAGAACTAGGTCTACTATCGGCAGCTCAGGGCTCCCAACCTTTGGTTACATAAGGGCTAGGTAGACTCCGTCACCAAGGCTGCAAGTGTTTCGCCCAGGCCCTGGTTACAAGACCAGACCTGCTTCCTCCATACATAAACAGCTTTTAAAAAGCCAGTGAACCTTTTTAATACTTTGGCAACCTTCTTTCACAGGCAAAGGAGCACCCCCATCCACCCCTTGTTTGGAGTGCAGAGTTTGGCTTTGGTTCTTTGCCTTGCCTAGAGTATACTTCTAATTCCTGCTGTCCTGCACAAGCTGAATCTCCGGCTACCCACCGCCACCCAGGCCTACAGGTTTCCACTCATTTATTACTTTATGTTTCTGTCCATTGTGACCATTGCTGGTCCACAGAAATAAGTTTTCCTTTGGAGGAATGTGATTATACCTCTTTAATTTCCTCCTTTTGCATTTTTTTGTATCATTGGTATGTGTTTGGCCCAGAGGAAACTGAAATTCACCATCATCTTGACTGGCAATCCCATTACCATGCTTTTTTTAAAAAACTTTATTTTTCTTGCCTTACACTGGCAGAGCAGCCCTTCCTGGCTACTGGCTTAATGTAGTCACTCAGTTCTAGGTGGCATTAGGCATGAGACCTGAAGCACAGACTGTCTTACCACAAAAGGTGACAAGATCTCAAACCTTAGCCAAAGGGCTATGTCAGGTTTCAATGCTATCTGCTGCTGTTCCTGCTCACTGTTCTGGATTTTGTCCTTCTTCATCTCTAGCACCAGAATTTCCCAGTCCCCCTCCCTATCTTCCCTTGGTTTAATTCTAATCTATCAGAAAAATAACTTTTCAAATGTTTTAACCGGTATCTCCATGTGTTTGCAGTGGGTCAAGCAGGTGAGAAAGTCAGGAGAAGAGATCTTCTTGAGTTCAATTCAACATACTGAAAGGACATCAAGTTATTCCCGTTTGTCTTTTAAGCTCAAGCATCACCTGTCGGTAAGTATCCCTTACCCTCTCAGATCCCCTCTTCTTTGACCCCAGAGCGCCCTCTACTTAACTGTAGCAAATTTTAAAGCAAGAAAAATTTTAGCAAACATTTTAAACAAAATCCACACCAAAAACCGCTATTATAGCTATCTATAGGTACAAAAGTACAATATACCCTTCTATCGCCCAACACTCACACTCACCATTTCATTGGGATGGACCAAAAACAAATAGATCCCTGGATGTTTGTCAAACACCTGAAAGGAGCAATTGGCTTGTTCCATCCGACAAAGTGCTTCAACACATAACTCGTCTAAAAAGAAAAAAGTAAGTAAAATACATAAATCTTATCACCTTATCAAGATTCCCTAAATTAGGCTCCTTGGGCTATTCTGTAAATAAATAAAAATTTGCTTTTTATTTTTCCAAAATGAGGCATAAAAATGCTTATATTGTAAATGCAGGAACAACATTTACCTGACAGGCTAAATCCGTTGATCACAGGGTTTTCTTAGAAATTATTCTGACCTTATTAGAATAGATCCCTTTTTTGCCGGGCACGGTGGCTCACACCTGTAATCCCAGCACTTTGGGAGGCCGAGGTGGGCGGATCACAAGGTCAGGAGATTGAGAACATCCTGGCTAACACGGTGAAACCCCGTCACCACTAAAAATACAAAAAATTGGCCGGGCGTGGTGGCGGGCGCCTGTAGTCCCAGCTACTCGGGAGGCTGAGGCAGGAGGATGGCGTGAACCCAGGAGGCGAAGCTTGCAGTGAGCCAAGATGGCGCCACAGCACTCCAGCCTGGGTGACAGAGCGAGACTCTGTCTCAAAAAAGAAAAAAAAAAATACAAAATCAGCCAGGCGTGGTGGAGCATGCCTGTAATCCCAGCTACTCACGAGGCTGAAGCAGAAGAATCGCTTGAACCCAGGAGGTGGAGGTTGAGGTGAGATGAGATTGTGCCATTGCACTCCAGCCTAGGCAACAAGAGCAAAACTCCGTCTCAAAAAAAAAAAGAACGTATCTCTTTATTCACACTTAAGATAATTATCTCCACAGGGAATGTATAAAGGACCTGTAACCATATGGTTATAGGTCCAACTCCATTTGTATTTTATGTTTTGATCCACCTAGACTTTATCTGATACAAAAATAAGGAAC
This sequence comes from Hylobates moloch, assembly GCF_009828535.3. NCBI lineage: Eukaryota > Metazoa > Chordata > Mammalia > Primates > Hylobatidae > Hylobates > Hylobates moloch. Next base: position 104,542,148 of record NW_026652285.1, read on the forward strand.
AAAGTCAGCTTTACCCCTAAGTGACTAGCTATCCCACTCCCATTTATTGAACAATCCATTTACTCTTTCAGATGAATCAACTTTAGCTGTAAAATTTCAAAAAATATTGTCGTTTTTTCATATCACATTTTCAATATCAGAGTGTTTTCACTAGTGACAGTGGTTGGCTTTAGGGATGGGGAGGCATAATGAGTAGAAAAGCATGAAGGGCACTCCTGGGATGTTGATAATGTTTCGATTTTTGATCTGGATGCTGGCTACACAAATCTGTTTGACTTGCGAAAAAACATCAAGCTTATATACTTTTATGGATAGATTATTCTTTAATACTTGAAAAAGTCTTAGAATTTTCAAATCTAGTTACTTTGAATTGGTTTAGACAAAACCGACTTGTCTAATCCCATCTTTAGATCTACTTTTCAGTTTACTGAAAATACAGTAAATAAACAAGATAAGTAACAGTACAGGAAAGAAATCAGAAAAATCCATAAAGTATGTTATCCTACAGGGCAAATATATGGCCTCTCCCAACAAGTCAAACTCATGGCCAAAAAAAAAGATGAGGGCACATGTTGGTTTCTGTACCAACGCAGTTGGCACGTGCAGGGATTTGGTTCTAGGATACCAAAATCCACACACAGCTGAGTCCTGCAGCTGGCCCTGAGAAACCAGCATATACCTAAAGTCGACCCTCCAGAGAAGCGGGTTTTGCAACCCATAAATATGGTATTTTTGATTCCACTTTGGTTGAAAAAAGATCCATGTATGACTAGATCTGCACAGTTCAAGGGTCAACTGAAGATTGTTTTTGGGTTTTTTAGAGACAGGGTCTTGCGCTGTTGCCCAGAATGAAGTACAGTGGTGTGCTCATGGCTCACCTCAGGCTCAACCACCTGGGCTCGAATGATCCTCCCACCTCAGCCTCCTGAGTACCTAGGAATCCAGGCACGTGCCACTACATCCAGCTAAATTTTCTTTTTTGTAGAGATGGGGGAGGGAGGGTGTTGCTGTGCTGCCGAGGCTGAGAAGACTGTTTTGAATTAAAAGAGTTGGAAGAATTATGTACCAAATACAATGTGTGGTCCCTGACTACATTCTAATTTAAGCAAATCAGCCAAAACCACATTTTGCAACTATTGGGAAAATATGAAAATGAACTAGATTTTAGTATTGTTATTTTGGGCCAGGCACGCTGGCTTACACCTGTAATCTCAGCACTTTAGGAGGCCGAGGTGGGGGGATCACTTGAGGTCAGGAGCTTGAGACTAGCCTGGCCAACATGGCAAAACCCTGTCTCTACTAAAAATACAAAAAATTAGCCAGGTGTAGTGGCAGGCGCCTGTAATCCCAGCTACTCGGGAGGCTGAGGCAGGAGACTCGCTTGAACCCAGGATGCGGAGGGTGCAGTGAGCCAAGATCATGCCACTGCACTCCAGCCTGGGCGACAGTGAGACTCTTTAAAAAAAAAAAACAAAAGGTATTGTTAGATTGGATAGGTTAGGGAAATGCCTTTACTTTCAAGAGATTCGTATTATGAAATGCAAATATCAACAACCAAAATCTAGACAGCTATAATAAGCCATGCCATGGTGGTTAATGAAAATTACTACAGAATAGCATTTCCCAACCAGGGGTGATTTTATACCTCACCCCCCAAAAGGGGTATTCAGCAATGTCTGGAGACATTTTTGGTTGTCACAAAGGAGATAGGGAGCGCTAGAGGCATTTAGTAGACAAAGGCCAGGGATGCTGCTACACGTCCTACAATGCATGGCACAGCCCACAGCAAAGGATTATCCAAAATGTCACCAGTGCAAGGCTGAGAATCCTGCCACAGACATAGTACAAGAATTAAAAATTATTATTATTATTACTATTTTTTAAGACAGAGTCTCCCTCTGTCACCCAGGCTGGAGTGGAGTGGCACAATCTTGGTTCACTGCAACCTCCGCCTTCCAGGTTCAAGTGATTCTCCTGCCTCAGCCTCCTGAGTAGCTGGGATTACAGGTGCCTGCCACCACACCTGGCTAATTTTTGTATTTTTTGGTAGAGACAGGGTTTCACTATGTTAGCAAGGCTGGTCTCGAACTCCTGACCTCAGGTGATCCGCCTGCCTCAGCCTCCCAAAATGCTGGGATTACAGGCGTGAGCCACTATGCCCGGCAAGAATGAAAATTATTAATAATTGAACAAAGAGATGAACAGATACGTAATAAAGCAAATATAGCAAAATGTTAACAACCGTGTATCTATGTGATGAGTATATCATGTTCACTGTATAATTTACTTTTCTATGTTAAAAATCTTTCACAATAAAATGTTGAGAGCCAGGCATAGTGGCTCGTGCCTATAATCCCAGCAATTTGGGAAGCTGAGGTGGGAGGACTGCTTGAGTCCAGGAGTTCAACACCAGCCTGGGCAACACAGTGAAACTTCATCTCTACAATAAACACAACATAAAATTAGCTGGGCGCAATGGCACACACCTGTACTCCCAGCTACCCACAAGGCTCAGGCAGGAGTATTACTTGAGCCCAGGAGGTAGACGCTGCAGTGGGCCATGACTGCGCCACCGCACTTTGGCCTAGGAGACACAGCAAGACCCTGTCTCTAAAAGAAAAATAAAAACAATCTTCAGTTACCCTCTGAAAAAGATAAGTTTGAACTGTGCCCCTAAAAATAGGTATTTTGTGTTTGAACCCAAAAAATAAAAAATGCTGGAAAAAAAATGAAGTCCTAATTATATATCCTAATTATATGTTTAGCAAACAAATTTGCAATATAGATAAGCCTAAATTCTTATGACACTAAAATAATAAAACTGATATAACTTCAGGAACCATCAAGATACTCACTAACACGTTCATGTAGAAGCAAGTAAGGATATTTCAGTATTTCAAGAAGAGGAACTCGAAGCTTATTTTCAAAGTCTTGCCCAGTGATGTCAAACAGTGGCATCTCTCCATTGTTGTCTACTATATATAACTCATCGTCATCTCCAATTTCTGCCTTCATGGATTTTTCAAAGTGATTTATGAGACGTAAGGTTTCTAATTCCCATAAAACCTAGAGGAAAATAAAATGCGCAGTGTGCATTATGTCTTATCATCAACAAAATACACTGAATGTGACGACCTAGAAAGCCTTTTCCTAAGTACAAAAATTCTGAAATGTAAAATATTAAAGATTGTATTTTAGATTTAAAGAAAACTATTCAAATGTGGCCACTTTTATAAAAAATGAGTAACACACAGTATGAGACATTGGCTAGGCACAGTGGCTCACAGCTGTAATCCCAGCATTTTGGAAGGCTGAGGTAGGAGGACTGTTTCAGGCCAGGAGTTCGAGACCAGCCTGGGTAGCAAAGCAAGACCCTGTCACTGAAAAAAAAAAAAAAAAAAGAAAAATTAGCTAGGTGTGGTGCATGCCTGCAGTCCTAGCTTCTCTGGAGGCTGAGGCAGAAGGATCACTTGAGCCCAAGAATCTGAAGCTACAGTGAGCTATGATTGTGCCACTGTACTCCAGCCTGGATGACAGAGGGACACTGTCTCTAAGAGAAAAAGAAAACAGGCCAGGCGCAGTGGCTCCTGCCTGTAATCTCAGCACTTTGAGAGGCTGAGGTGGGCGGATCACCTGAGGTCAGGAGTTCAGGACCCCCCTGACCAACATGGAGGAACCTCGTCTCTACTAAAAATACAAAAATAGCCAGGCGTGGTGGTGCATGCCTGTAATCCCATACTCGGGAGGCTGAAGCAGGAGAATTGCTTGAACCCAGGAGGCAGAGGTTGCAGTGAGCCGAGATCACGCCATTGCACTCCAGCCAGGGCAACAACAGGGAAACTCCATCTCAAACAAAAAAACAAACAAACAAACAAACAAACAAAACAAGAAAACAAAAAATAGTATGATATGTTTAAACACTTTTTTTTTCTTTTTTTTTTTTGAGACAGAGTCTCGCTCTGTCACCCAAGCTGGAGTGCAATGGCGTGGTCTCAGCTCAATGCAACCTCGGCCTCCCGGTTTTAAGCGATTCTCCCGCCTCAGCCTCCCAAGTAGCTGGGATTACAGGCGCCCGCCACCACGCCTGGTTAATTTTTTTATTTTTAGTAGAGACGGAGTTTCACCATGTTGGCCAGGCTGGTCTCAAACTGCTGACCTCGTAATCCGCCTGCCTTGGCATCCCAAAGTGCTGGGATTACAGGTATAAGCCACAGCGCTCAGCCTTAAACACTTCTCTTGTAGAATTTTTCCATAAATATCTCAACATCCCTATCAACTACATTCAAAAAAAAAAAAAGAAAAGCTGGAGCTTCTCTGTCAAATGCAAAACCGAGGCCCTTCTATGTCTTCCCTTCTATGTTCTAGCCATAGCTAACTACCTTAGTGCAGCTTGTAGTATAAAAGACGCTGGATAGCTTCTTAATTAGAAAACCTTATAAAACGCACGTTTCTCAACACGAATCCATTACTAATCATCCTCTCCTCTATATACTGTACATATCTCTATGGTCTACATTCTGTTTTTCATTAAATAAATAAACCAAATATTCAAAGCCAAATATTTAGAATTATATCTTTCACTTTTGTTATTATGACTGGAAAATATGCTTGCCCTTACAGATTTATGCCATTTGCCCATTAAAAAAAGAAAAAAAGAAGTTATTACTACCAATTTAAAAAAAAAAACCCTGGCCAGGCACAGTGGCTCACAGCTGTAATCCCAGCACTCTGGGAGGCCGAGGTGGGCAGATCACCTGAGGTCAGGAGTTTGAGACCAGCTGGGCCAAAATGGTAAAACCCCATCTCTACTAAAAATAAAAAATTAGCCGGGTGTGGTGGCACATGCCTTTAGTCCCAGCTACTTGGGAGGCTGAGGCAGGAGAACCACTTGAACCCACCTGGGAGGCAGAGGTTGAAGTGAGCCGAGATCGCACCACTGCACTCCAGCCAGGACAACAGAGTGAGACTTTGTCTCCAAAAATAAAAATAAAAAAAACCCCACTAACAAAAACCCAGGCCATTCAGATATTCAGATACATGCAGGTATTATAGCACTGACCAAAAAATTATGAAACAAATCCCCTCCCAATGACTCTATTTCATTAAATTATTTTATACCAATGTGACTAAAAGTGACAGATGATAAAATTCTGATCCAGGTTTCAATTCCATCAGTGATAAACATTTACTCAGCACCTACTATATACCAGGCAATGAGTTAGGTACTTGACTTATATTAGCCTTCAAAGTCGGCCAGGCATGGTGGCTCATGCCTGTAATTCCAACACTGGGGGGCCAAAGTGGGAGGATCACTTGAGCTCAGGAGTTCAGGACCAGCCTGGGCAAAATAGTAAGACCTCGTCTCTACAAAAAAATTTTAAAAATTAGCGGAGCATGGTGGCACATGCCTGTAGTCCCAGCCACTGAGGAGGATGAGGTGGGAGAATGGCTTGAGTCCGGAAGGTTGAGGCTGCAGTGAACCGTGATCGCACCACTGCACTTCCAGCCTGGGCAACAGAGCAAAGACCTTGTCTCCAAAACATAGCAAAACAAACTATGAAAACCCATGTGGCCCATGGAAAATCATGAGACAGCACTTCCACTTTCAGGAATTTGTCCTAGGAATATACTCGAATGTGTAAAATGATATATGTATAATGGCTCCACTGCACTCCAGCCTGAGTGACAGGGTGAGACTCCACCTCTAACAACAACAAAAACAAAACAAACAAAAAAAACCCCACAAAGTTGAAATCGTATCATCATTTCTCTGAATACTTCCAACAGAGTTCAAACTTATTCTTCCTAGCTATCAAGCTCTGAAAAATATTGCCCATCTAATATACTTTACCTCATGCAAGAATGGCAATTCATCTCTTGCTTTGTGGTACTCAGCCACACACTCCATGCAGTAGCAGAGGTCTTCGTCGGCTGTTTGAAATTCACCGGACGAAGTGTTGGAAGCATAGCGCTTTAGGAAGTCAATGGTGGAACCACCACCTGGCGTACACCAACAACATGTGCTCATTCTGTACCTACAGCCAGAAAAGATGACATCAAGAAGAAAACCAACTTCAGACCTACTGTGTGTCAAGAATAGGTACACTTCCAACTTGCGACCCTGGTTTCAATTTAAAATGTGTCACTAAAGCCCAAATCTTCTGCTGGCTGGCTTATCAATCACTGATTCACTAAACTAAAAAAATCCTTCTATTTTTGACATATGAAAAATACAGAAAAATGAAAGCATTGTATAAGGAATAAGTATCATAAGGCAACATAAAGTTGTGCTACAGAGAAGGCTCAAAACTACACAGTACTGATAGAAAATATAGAGACCCAGACTTACCAATATTTTCAAAGTACACATTTTGGAATAGGGAAAAAAGTTACCAACTACAAACTTAAGTTCATTTCATAAACTGAATGGACCTAGCTCATGCATTCTCATCAGGAGTGATGTCACCCTCAAAGAGATCAAAAACTAGTTAGTGGGACGTGAAAAAACCCTCCTCTTTTTAGATATAAAGCTCAGATAAACATACAGTACATAAAGACAGACACAATATATTGGTGGTAATAAAATTCACAGGAGAGGCAGCTTTTAAAAATGTTTAAAAACTCTCCACTCAGGGAGAAAGAAGGTTAGAAGGAGGTTGAAAAACCTAAGTAAGGTGGGAACGGTGGCTCATGCCTGTAAGCCCAGCACTTTAGGAGGCCGGGGTGGGCAGATTGCTTCAGGTCCACAGCTTGAGACCAGCCTGGCCAACATGGTGAAACCCCGTCTCTACTAAAAAGAATACAAAAATTAGCTGGTGGTGCGCATCTGCAATCCTAGCTACTCGGGAGGCTGAGGCAGGAGTATTGCTTGAACGTGGGAGGCAGAGGTTGCAGTGAGCCAAGACTGCGCCACTGCACTCCAGCCTGGGTGACAGAGTGAAACTCTGTCTCAAAACAAACAAAAAAAAGAAACCTAAGTGAAGACACTGAGTATGTGGGAATGGAAACGTGGCAGTGTGAGATTTTTGAGTATCACCATCACCCTAAAATTCAGAATACATAATCTTTACCAACAGGAAATATAAAACATCTCAACAGAAACTAGGCTTGGCTGCTGAGGCTTCTGTGGCATAAAGCTAGTTCCTAAAATAAAGTGATTTTTAAAAATTCTTTAATTTCTTCTTATACCCACAATTAAATATTTAGAAATGCATAAGCATAATCAAATACACTATCATATGAATTGATTTTTTAAAATTTATTAAATATTACTTTTACTTATGCTTTTGAAGAGGTATACTTTCTTCATGGTTCTAAAAAGAATTTAGGGTAGCTTTCAACATTTAAGTACATACACACAAAAGGACGTTTAAAAAATGAGATTTCAAAAAACGAAATCAAAACTTCTTTAGAAGAAATTTAATTTCACTAAGTTCTACATGAGAAGCTTCCTGAAAGCAGAGGAAAAGGATAATGAGTTACACAGTTCTCATCGACACGGGGGAAAAAAAGAGTATGCAGTGATAGCCGCAGAGTACCGCCCTTTCCTGACACTAACTCTAATTCAATTACATTTTATTAATGCCTCCTACTACAAGGGCACTGCAGACTAGGAAATGCCAAGTAACATGGGATAAGGTCTTCAATATATTTCTGCAGAATTTAAAATTATTTTATTCAAAAGAAGAATTACTTATACCTAAGAGGCCAACATCACACTACTAGTAAAGTTAACAGCTTACAGAAGCTGTTTTTTTTCCAGTAACCTAGTTCAATATGGAAAGTGAACTTAGAAGACGTTAAGAACAGAAAGTGAAACTTCATGGAGGTTTCTCAAACATTTGAAGCATGATGTCAGCAGCTAACAGACTGCAGCCAATTGAAGCTTTAAAAAACTTAAGTGAGACTACCATGCAAATAAAATGTTGCGTACTTCTTTTCCCACTTACCTTACTTGAAACTCTAAATGTTGTGTACTTTAAAATAATTACTAACAAAGGAGACAACAAAAGAAACCTTCTATTAAGAAAATTACAGAATTTGCTTTTTATTTCACTTAGAAAACTAGCCTATTTCCACAACCGAAAAAGCAAGACTAAATTTTCTCAAAGCATATGGGACTTACTACCAAAATAGGTGAGTGTCATGGCCGCTAGAAGATAACAGAGAAAACAGCTGCAGAGCACACCAACAAGAGAACATATGCTTCCGTGGTTCTTCTTCAAAAGGCTGTGTGTGTGGTTTTGTCTTCAAATTTAAAATCATCACTGGCCTAATGGCTAAGCCCAGGAAACCTCAATAGGGCATATTTTGTCTTTTAGGGAGAAAATTATTGCTTCTAAACTACTGTGAATCCTCTTAAACTTTTATACAACTCAGTTCTTCTTGAGGTCTATTTTGTTAGTTTCATCAGACTGTAACTGCTTGGAATCATTAGTGAATGACAAATGTGTGTGTCCAGACAATACTCAAGTTGCAAAACCAAAATTAAAGCAACTCTCTGAGCACCCACCAAAAAGAGAGCTAATGTGTCAAAACCAAAAATATAGGATGCTTCACCAGAGGCATTACTGTAATTTTCTACAGACTTATCCTTAGGCTATCCATTTCTCAGTATTAGCTAGCCAGAAACTTCAAATAACAATCTCTTTCTTCTACACTTCTCAGCTAAACATCTGGAAGTTTAGATTCACTACCTCCCACCTCTTCAGCTCCTTTGCACTCTGGCTTCTACCCTTACACTCCACTGAATGTGAACTCCCTAACAATCTCTACGTTACCAATCCAATAGGTTCCTGACTTGACTCTGCTAAAGCATATGAAGATGCTGCCCATGCTTTCCTTACCTACAACACACCATTTTTGGACACCACTTCTACCCAATCTCCTTCATAATTACCCCTGCCTTTGTTACTCATATAAATGCTAAAGTTTTCGAAGGCTTGTCCTGAGAATTCTCACCTCTTCATTCAGTACTCTCTTTCTGGGCGACCTACTTCAAACCACTGCTTCAACTACTGCCTAGATTGAAGCTGCCCAGACTGAGAATGTATTGTAAAACTTAATGCAGGCAGGGCGCAGTGGCTCACACCTGTAATCCCAGCACTCTGGGATGCTGAGGTGCGCGGGATCACGAGGTCAAGAGATCGAGACCATCCTGGCCAACATGGTGAAACCCGGTCTCTACTAAAAATACAAAAATTAGCTGGGCATGGTGGCACACACCTGTAGTCCCACCTACTGGGGAGGTTGAGTGCAACGATGCACTGTTCCACCTACTCAATAACTGACAGCCTAGCCTAGAACTCCAGATATATTCAATATCCAACTGCATACAGTGTATCTCTACTCACATATCTGACAGGCACCTCAAAGTAAACATGACCAGAACCCAACGAAGTCCTTCCCTTAAATCTGTTATTTGTTCTATATTCCCTTGTTGATGACATTACCATACATTCAATTTTCAAACCAGTAACCTAGGAATTATCCTATATGCTCCTTCTCCCTCAGCTGCAATCGCTGAGCTCCAGAGCCTACCCCTTAATTACATCTCTACTTTCTTCTCAGTGCAACCGCCACTACCTTAGTTCAATAAATTTTCATCATTTGCCTGGATTACTGAAGAAGCCTAAATGATCTATCTCGTTTGATTGCCACCAATTCCTCCTCCAAAATGCTGCCAGAGGCCAAAGCCCCAAACTGGACTTCGAATGCACAAATGACTCCTCCTCCAATGTTTGGATAAAATTCAAATTGCTGAATTCAACACACACAAGGCCCGCGATGATCCAGCTTCCACATCATCTCTTTCCTCCACACTTACCTCCCTTGACTTGCTCTTCCTGAAACCATTCATGCTGACTGGTATTCCCTGCCTTTATGGAAGCTCTTCCATTGGCCTTGGAAACCCACCCTTCTACCTCTGCCTGGTACTTGACTGTGAATGTACATCAGACTTACCTCAGGAACTTAAAAAAAAAAGTAGAAAAGATCCTATGGATAAAATTGTTTCCCTTTTAAAGAACCCCACTAAGATTCCAAGAGAAAGCTGGATTTGAGAACAACCAGTGTGCAAGCCCTTCCTGAGTGTCATCACGTCTGGGGGGGGCCTGTCCGACCCGTCCTCTCTTCCAGTCTGTCTCTGATGACCTTCTTCTCTATCCCTTTAGGACTCTGCACGTGTTTCCATCACTGCACTTACCTTGGTGCTCTGAACTCCTGTTAAAAAAAAATTATTACCTGGGCAAATGGCCTACAGAAAAGTGATCGTCTCAGCTGGGCTTAGTTGTGAACAAACACGGATTTGCATTCATATATGCCCAGACTCTGGCCCCAAAAGAACATTTCTGAAATTAAAAAACAAAAAACGAAATTGGTAAGTGGCATTTATACTCTATCTCATCTGAGCCTGGTGTCAATCCTATTACAGACAGCTACTGCTGGCTGATGAGGAAGCCCAGATAGATTAGACAACTTGGCTGTGGACTTCCAGGTAACAGCAGAACTGCAATTCTGACTCCCAGTTCCACAGGGGGCTGTCCCCACTCACGGGGATAGCTAGGCACCGAGCCAAAAATCCCCCAAGTTATTAGCCAGCGCAGGTAACATCAATCCTAGGATCCTCAGCTGTGTCACTTATCAAATACCACACTCGGCCTTCTCCTTGTGGAGCTCCTTTCCCTCAAGGCAGTCATCCCCGTTTCACTTGGGTCGTGCAAATTTCTGGGCACATCCTTAGATCCCAGAAGTTGGGGAGGATGGAGAAAGCCCTGTGGCCAGCAGCAAAAGCTCCAGTCCCTCCAAGTGGGAGAAACGGACTCTCCTCCAAACGAACGCACCGGCCGGGCGCGGCGGCTCGGAGGATCCCTGGAGTAGCTGAGCCCAGGCTGGGCAACACAGCCAGGCCCTGTCTCTGCAATACATTTTGTTTTTAATTAGCCGGGCGTGGTGACGCGCGCCTATGGTCCCAGCTACTCGGGGGGATGAGGCAGAAGGATGGCTGGAGCCCAGGAAGTCGAGGTTGCGGCGAGCCGTGATTGCTCCCCTGCACTTCAGCCTGGGTGACAGAGCGAGACCCTGTCTCAAAAAAAAAAGAAGAAGAAGAAAAAAGAAAAAACAACAAAGGGAGGGACTCCACGCAGGAGGTAGACCAGCGTGTGGAGGGAACCGACACTTTCCACCCCGAGACCTCCCGCTCAGCCCCAAGGAAACTACGCAGTGTCCACACCAAAAAACAGTTCCCACGAGACCGCAGTGTAGACAACAGAAGGACAGGGGGTGGCAGCGGCCGGGTCCAGCGCGCAGGAAGGCAACAGGCGGCCGCCAGCCGTCAAGGGGTGCTCCCGCCCCCGCGCTCAGGGAAGCGGCCGAGCCAGCGCCGACTCTTCCCCCATCCGCCCACCGGGACCTAAGCGCCGCGATGGTTCCCCGACGCGGCCCTGCAAGCACAAGCTGCGCCTGCGCTCACGCCCGCCAGACCTGCGGCCTCCAGCCCGCCGCTACCCTCACCGCGCTCTGCGTGGCGTCGGCCTCTAGCCCACCTCCATACCCGGCCCCGCTCTCGGCCACCGGCGGAAGTGCGGGCCCGCAGCCGCAGTTACCAACCAGCTGTTGCCGCGAGTAGGCCCCGCCCCCCGCACCGAGTCGGCCGGCCGCAGGCCCCGCCCCCGCCTTCTGGTTTTGGTACCCCCCAGGGGGCGGGGCATGGGAAGAGCGGCCGCGGTGCAACGCCCACGCGGGGCGCTGGCGTCACGTCCGGGCAGCTGGGGCCCGAGCAATCCCGAGTCCTCGTCAGGGTGGACGGGGAGAGTTTGCCGCGGAACCTTGACCTCGGCCCCGCCCGGGGCTTCCTGCGGGCGGGGCGGCTCCGGGTTGAGCTCCGCTGTGGGTGGGGTCAGCCCTTACCCGCTAGCCATTTCCGTTCCGTCTTCTTTTTTCCACGCCTCAGGTGTCTCAGCGGATGGACTACGGTGACGAAGTAATTTTTCTCTTTAGATTTCCTTTAAAGACCTAAAATGTAATGTAAATTATGGAAACGTGTAATTTCGGAAGAATATGTGTATATCCTTCATATTACTGAAAGAGAAACCTTAGGTCTTGCGAACAATGCGCGCGATGCGCAACACAGCAGAGTAAATCCCGCGGCGGCGCGGTGGCTCCCGCTTCTAATCCCACCGCTTTGGGAGGCCCAGGCGAGAGCTCGCTTGAGCCCGGAGTTCAGAGAGACCAGCCTGTGCAACATAGCGAGACACCCGTATCTACAAAAAAAATTAAAACTCAGCCACCGAGGCCGGGCGCGGTGGCTCACGCCTGTAATCCCAGCACTTTGGGAGGCCGAGGCGGGTGGATCACCTGAGGTCAGGAGTTCGAGACCAGCCTGACCAACAATGGTGAAACTCCGTCTCCACTAAAAATAAAAAAATTACCTGGGTGTGGTGGCGGGTGCCTGTAATCCCAGCTACTCAGGAGGCTGAGGCATGAGAATGGCTTGAACCTGGGAGGCAGAGATTGCAGTGAGCTGAGATCGCACCACTGCACTCCAGCCTGGGCAAAGGAGCGACACTCCCTCTCAGGAAAAAAAAAAAAAAAAAAATTAGCACCTGTGGGCCCAGCTTGGGGGGGGGGGGGGGGGGGGGGGCGGCGGGGATCCACTGAGCCCAGGAGATCGAGACTGCAGTGAGCCGTGACTGTGCCACTACACTCCAGGCTGGGGAACAAAGCAAGACCCTGTCTCAGAAAAGTCTATAAATAAATAAAAAGGAGTAAAATCCACTGGAAAGCCTGCCCCCCCACCCCCCCCCCCCCCGCTTTTTTGGTTTTTTTGAGATGGAGTCTCGCTGTGTCACCCAGGCTGAAGTGCAGTGGCTCAATCTCGACTCACTGCAACCTCCACCTCCTGGGTTCAAGCGATTCTCCTGCGTCAGCCTCCCGAGTAGCTGGGATTACAGGCGTGTGCCACCACGCCCGGCTAATGTTCATGTTTTTAGTAGAGACGGGGTTTCACCACGTTGGCCAGGATGGTCTCAAACTCCCAACCTCAAGTGATCCGCCCCGCCTCGACCTCCCAAAGTACTGGGATTACAGGCGTGATCCACCACGCCCGGCCCCCACCCCCTTTTAGTAACACCTACTACTGACCCCGATGATGCAGCGTCACCATCTTACAGTTAATAGAGGAGACAGGGAAATTAAACAATCAGTAGTAGTGACTCACGCGATAAAGAAAAGAAGAGGCTGAGATGGGCCAGCTTGGGAAAAGTGGGTCAGATACAGCCTTACCGAGGAGAACCCTGGCCCGAGGATGAGGAGCAAGCCCGGGGGAACACTGCGGGAAAGGCCCCAGGCAACCGAAGATTCTAGCAAGGGGGCGTGGCTTGTTGGAAGGGCGTGGTGGCCGTTATGCAAATTTAACCGTCCACGGAGTAGCACGCGTTGACCGTTATTTTCTTCTTTTCTACTTCTTCAAGCTGTCAAATATTTTGAACATATTTTGTTTTACCATATAACACTAATATAGCAACACAGCCTTTATACCAACACAGTCATCAAATATAATTTTTTTTTTTTTTTTTTTTT
>NW_026652285.1:104570725-104571780 GCF_009828535.3 Hylobates moloch
CTCTTCTTGATTCTGCGGTTGGCCTAAATCCAGATAGAGTTCCAAAGCACAAAGAGCCTTCAAATTCTACCTTACGGAGATTCCACAGTCTTTAAAAGTATTTGTCAGCCGGGCGCAGTGGCTCATGCCTGTAATCCCAGCACTTCGGGAGGTCAAGGCAATCAGATCACCTGAGGTCGGGAGTTCGAGCCCAGCCTGACCAACATAGAGAAACCCCCGTCTCTACTAAAAATACAAAATTAGGCCCGGCGCGGTGGTTTATGCCTGTAATCCCAGCACTTTGGGAGGCCGAGGGGGGCGGATCATGAAGTGAGGAGATTGAGACCATCCTGGCTAACAAGGTGAAACCCCATCTCTACTAAAAATACAAAAAATAGCTGGGCGTGGTGGGGGGTGCCTGTAGCCCCAGCTACTTGGGAGGCTGAGGCAGGAGAATGGCGTGAACCCGGGAGGTGGAGCTTGCAGTGAGCCGAGATCTTGCCACTGCACTCCAGCCTGGGTGACAGAGCGAGACTCCGTCTCAAAAAAAAAAAAAGTAGCCAGGTGTGGTGGCGTATGCCTGTAATCCCAGCTACTTGGTAGGCTGAGGCAGGAGAATCAGTTGAACCCGGGAAGCAGAGGTCGCGGTGAGCCGATTGTGCCGTTGTACTCTAGCCTGGGCAACAAGAGCGAAACTCCACCTCAAAAAAAAAAAAAGTATTTGTCAATATTTTATGGTTTTTTGCATGGAGGACTTGCACAAATTCTATTAGGGTCATTGCTTGGAATAGTTTGTTGTTGTTGTTGTTTTTGCACATGGAGTCTCGCTCTGTCACCCAAGCTGGAGTGCAGTGGCACGATCTCAGCTCACTGCAACCTCGGCCTCCCAGGTTCAAGCAATTCTTCTGCCTCAGCCTCCCAAGTAGCTGGGATTACAGGTGCCCGCCACCATGCCTGGCTAATTTTTTTTTTTTTTTGGTAGAAATGGGGTTTCACCACGTTGGCCAGGCTGATCTCAAACTCCTGACCTCAGGTGATCCACCTGCCTCAGCCTCCCAAAGTGCTGGGATTACAGG